>NC_090445.1:1654729657-1655033180 GCF_031143425.1 Pleurodeles waltl
CATCTATGCCTCTTAGTAAAACCCAGAGAAAAAGACTGTCATTCCTTTTGTTCACAATTGTTGCTAATTTCCTTGTGTTTCTCCTTGCTTACATAGAAACCCATTGTTCTCTTTGCCACTCTTTGAAAATTTACATTGTACAATATTGAATTCATAATTTGAGGGAAAAGTCCACAGAATAACTAATCTAGTGTATTCATAAGTAAAAGCAATCTACTTTGAGGAACTGTGAGATCACCCCAATAGTTTATGACTAAAGTTTCAGGCCTACTTTAAAGAAAGCATAAAAAAGTGTTTACGCAGTAGCAAAACAAGAAAATATCAAGAAAATAAATAGCAAATTTTCCAAATCAATTTAGTAACATGAAAAAGAAAGTAAATTATCACAAAATCATACAAAAGATCCAAGAGATTAGAATGTGTAAAATTAAGAAAGCAAAAAGCACCAAAAAACTGTAAAGTGGCAACATAAATCTAAGGTGCGATGACCAGACTATTGGTGCATTTTCAGGATCACGCGAATACAGCCTGGGTCTGGTACAATCTAGCCAGTTGTTCTGGTCAACAACTTTACTTTTAAATTAAAGTATAAATCCGCCAGTGGGTAAAGCAGAACGCTATGACCAATGGGAGCTCCACAACACTGGATACAGTAAATTTGCTATCCCCCTGTAACACTATTTTTAGCTGTCAAAAAGTCAGAGCGTGTCAAGCTTGAAAGAGTAGATGTTAAGTCACTTTAGAGCTGGATTCATGTGGGTGCCTCTTCCTAATTTTGTTATCAATGGTTTTTCTTTAATGCTCATTTAGACATTGGCGAGTGGCCCATCAACCCACCAGGACAGTAGAGACCCTCCTGCCATATTTAGAGGTATAGTTTTTCTGTATAAAATAGCTATACTTGCTGTGCATTTGCCAATGCATAAAATGCACTGGGTACACATAAGAGTACAGAGCTCACCACTTTCCTTGTTAGAGAAGGTTATGACCACTGTACCCGTGATGGAGGACCATCTATCCTTTTGTGACATCCCCCTCTACTGGCGAGGATCCCACTGCCATCAGCAGTTGCTAGTTCAGCAGGTCTTCTGAGAGCAAAACTGTGTCAAAGTAGGTACAGTGATGGTTTGGAGCAAGTCTGAAAATGCCTTTTGTTTTTCAAAAACAAACTCTGAAAGTGGGAGTTTGGTTTTCCTACACAGTATTTAATTTCCATGCATGGTTGTTCTAGGAAAATAAATTTAGAGATGTCACCCCATGCCATGTAAGGCGGGGAGATCATCACTATGAACTACTTTTCCTGTGTCAGTTAGTCAACCCATCAAGCATTTTGACAGATTGATCCTGCTCAGACTGTGCAGACAGTGGCTCACTCATGAGTAAATGAGGTGGGAGAAACTGGGAATTTGGAAGGAGAGATTAACTTCCTATTTAGGCTCTTCACGGGTTGCCAAACTCTAAATGCCCACGACAATTTTGATGAATATCACAAGGGTGAGCACATGATTTTCCTATCTATTTCCAAAACCAACCAATGAAAAATATGCCTTTCATTATTCAGCTAGTTTCACATTAGCAAAAGGCTGCAGCAGTCTGTCCAGAGACAAACCACTTTCAGTATTGTCACTGTAGAAGTATTTTAACTCCAACTTGAGCACGACAAGTATTTATAAATTATGCACCCATACCTGTGGTCTCTGAGGCCTACTTATGAGCAACCTAGCTAACATACGAAGGCTTTTCAGTATTTCAAAAAGGGACGTCTTTGCCATGTGCTGACTCCATTTTTTAGATACAGCAGTTCAGGGCTGCAAAGGTAGTCAAAAATCAATGCATTTAAAGTTACTCATGTGAGTGGTGTCACTGCACACTGCACCCCACATATGACAATACACCTTCATAACTCTTGTAAAATTTCTGCACCAAAAATACTCTGGATGTACCCAAAGATGATCAACTATGTCAATTGTAGTTATCCGGCTACTTGCCTTCTTGCAGGATCAACGCATAGGCAATGGGAGCTACTTAGCAGCCTCTCAATGCCCAGAGTCCAGAAATACAAGCACATCCAGGGTCATAAGAAGCAATAGTAAATTTGGAGAGGCCATGCAAACTGGCTATGGTCATACATTCCTTTAATAATAATTCCTCAATTCTTTCAAGACCATTATTTAATACATGTTTAATTACTTCAAAAATTATCTGTAGACCTTATGGGCCAGATTTAGGGACCAAAAAATTAGCGACTCGGAAATGGCGACTCCTTGCGAATAGCTATTTCCGACTCGCAAAACGATATGCAAGGAAAAATCGCTATACCAAATAGCGATTTGGTGCGGAGTCGTACCGCAATTTGGGACCTCGCAATTTGCGAAGTCGCTATTTGCAAATTGCACAAGGGTGTGGTCTGGAGTCGCAAATTGCGACGGACTCGCAAATTGCACGCAGGTGCGAATAAACTGTTGAAAAACCCACTTCCTGGTTCTGAGTGATGACATCAGAACCAGGAAGTAGCCCCATGGAACAGGGAGGAGCCTACCCAGCCCAAACTGCAGAGTCACACCCAGGTGAAAGGAGCTACAGCAACAATGGCATCTCAGGACAAGGTGACACCCAGTGCTGGCAGCAAAAGAAAACTAAAGTTTTCAGAGAAGGAGTTGGAGGTGCTCACAGAGGAGTGCTACCTGCACCATGATGAGCTGTTTGGAAAGGCAGCAATGAGAGCCAAAAGAAAAAAATCTGGCAGGACATCCTCACCAAAATCAATGCAATCGGAGTCAGCCACCGCACACTAGATGAGGTCCACAAAAGGTGGTAAGACCTTCGCTCCAGGACCAAGGAAAGGGTGGCTGAGCATGTGAGGGAGATGCATGGCACTGGAGGAGGCCCATCTACAGTACCACCCCCTACAGCCATCGAAACCATGGTGGAGACCACTCTGGAGCTGGAGGCAGTACTTGGCATCAGAGACCTTGACAGTTCAGCACCAGGAACTGACAGTGTTTCCTCTGTGTCCCACAGGTCTCCCACAAGGACCCACCAACAGCGCAACTGTGCAGGGAGAGAAACAAAGCATACACACACAAGAGGAGGCTGCCACAGAAACCGCAGGGGAGTGCATGACAACACCACCTGTCCAACCTGCACCAGAGGACATGGATGATCCTGATCTGGGTTTAGAGGCAGTCAACGTGACACCGGGGCCAATGATGAGGGAGAGTTGACCACATAGGTTAGCTGGCTCTGTGGGTAGACGGCAACGCCCAATGCAGTCAGCGCGTGGGGAGGGTGTCACCGACGAACAAGTGTTGGGATTGGAGGCATCCTTACTGCAGAGTCACTGGCTGCAAAATAGACACATGCGGTTGATGAATCGTAACCTGACCAGACTGCAGAACACACCCTTGCAGGGTTTTGCTAATGTGGACAACGAGTTAACTACTATGAACGCAAACATGGCAAACCTAACCTCTTCCATAGACAACTTGGTCAGGGAAATAGTGGCAGACAGGGCACATGCAAGGCGCAGGGAGCGCAACACTGCTGCCCGTTCAGATAGACTAAGGCCCTCATTCTAACCCTGGCGGTGTAACACCGCCAGGGCAGAGGGCAGAGGAAGCACCGCCAACAGGCTGGCGGTGCTTCCTGGGCCATTCTGACCACGGCGGTAACGCCGCGGTCAGAAAAGGGAAACCGACGGTTTCCCGCCGGTTTTCCCCTGGCCCAGGGAATCCACCACGGCGGCGCTGCTTGCAGCGCCGCCATGGGGATTCCGACCCCCTTACCGCCAGCCTGTTTCTGGCGGTTTTCACTGCCAGGAATAGGCTGGCGGTAACGGGTGTCGTGGGGCCCCTGGGGGCCCCTGCACTGCCCATGCCACTGGCATGGGCAGTGCAGGGGCCCCCTAACAGGGCCCCACCATGATTTTCACTGTTTGCTGAGCAGACAGTGAAAATCGCGACGGGTACCACTGCACCCGTCGCACCCCTGCAACTCCGCCGGCTCCATTCGGAGCCGGCATCCTCGTTGCAGGGGCATTTCCGCTGGGCCGGCGGGCGCTCTTTTGGAGAGTGCCCGCCGGCCCAGCGGAAATGTAAGAATGTCCGCCGCGGGGCGGTCATTTGTCGGCGGGACTTTGGCGGACGGCCTCGGCCGCCCGCCAAAGTCTGAATTAGGCCCTAAGTGTGTCAATAGGGCACCTGGCTGCCACAACAACCTGCCTGTTAAGGCGCACAGTGAGCCTGCAAGTCGAACTTGGCCCTTTTGCAGGTGATGTGGCAAGAGGACTTGGCCACATCAGCCATGCAGTGGACCTGCTAGAGACCAGACAGGCAGCAATGGGCATTGGCGATACCCTGCAGGATAGTGAGGAGATCTCCAGAGTCAGCAGTGTGTTTGCCACTGATGCACGAATCCTGCGGAGTAGCAGTGCCCGCCAGGGATCAGAGGACCAACCTGGAGTGAGCCATGGTGGTCGGAGTCGCAGGAGGCTGTGAACTACCAATATGTGGTGTGACAGAGGCACATGAACTTAATGTATCAGACTATACTTTTTGCTTTCATTATGCAGTTTAGTTGACTATAGTTTCCCCATTATATTCCTGAATTAAAAGGGATAATTTGTTGAACTACACTACTGGGCTATGTGTGTCTTACATTAGTGAGTGTTGTCACGGTTGCCACGTACCTGCCAAAGTAGTGGGTTGCAATGTGGTTCCATCTCTGTCTGCCCTCCATTGCGATGCTTCTATCCCCAGGCTGTCAATGTGGTGGCTCTTACTCCTCATCCTCCGAATCTGTGTCATCAGGGGTGAGATATAGCCCACGTCTGGTGGCAATGTTGTGTAGGATGGCACAAGTAGCAACAATCTTGCATGCTGTTTCAGGGGCATACTGGAGTGCTCCTCCACTTTTGTGCAGGCATCGGAATCGTGACTTCAACAAGCCGAACGTCCTCTCTATGACAGATCTGGTCCACCGATGTCCAATGTTGTATCGCCTCTCATTCTGATTGCCAGGTGTCAGGTATGGGGTGAGTATCCATGGTCTCAGGGCAAATGCACTGTGACATGTTTGAAAAAAGAGGCATACTTAGCAGGGCATCACAGGGTTACGCAGTAACATGTATTTAAGGCATCAGAGTGTACTTGCCAGTACCTAATAAATATCCTTCGCCAAACATAAATGACATTATGGGCGTCACATACCACGTGGATGTTTAGTGAGTGGGTACATTTCCTATTGCGGAACGCATATTCCAGATTTGCAGGTGGGCAAATTGGTATATGTGTCCCGTCCACACACCCTATTACATGGGAGAAGTTGGCAATTCTGTAGAAGTCCAACTTGGTGCTGTTAATTTCTGCCTCATTCCTGGGAAGGTATATATATCTGGACATGTGTGTGAGTATGGCATCTAGGAAACATCTGAAGAATCGTGAGAGGGCAATTTGGGATACCCCACCTGCCACTGCAATCACCCCCAGATAGCTACCCGAGGCCAAGAGGTGCAGTGAGCATAGCACTTGCACATGTTGTGAAGATGGCACAACCGCACATTGTCCGGCGTTCCAGCTGAGGTTTCAGCAGTTCAATGATCTGTAGGATAACTGCACTGCTCAGTCAATAATTGTCATAAATCTCATCCTTAGTTTGTTGAAATAGTGTCTGCCTGGTTCGGTATATCTTCTCCTGTCTCTGCCTCCTCCTCCTCTGCTGGGCAGCCTGGACTCTCCTCCTCCATACAATGACATAGAGTGCAGCCATTTTGAGTAACCTGGATGCCTTCTGGGTCTCCTTTTATACTTTGGTTCTGGTTACCACCTGTTCAGAATCAGTGGTAATCTGGGTGTGCAAATCTGGCTTTTTGCGACTAGTCACAATTTGCGACTGGCTTGTGCATTTGGTTTGCGACTCGCAATTTGCGACTTCGTAATTGCGAGTCGCAAAATCAGGTCGCAATGTTTGCGAGTCGGCAATGGGTCGCATCGCTATTTGGTACTCCGAAATGGGATTTCTACATCCCATTTCGGTATTTGCAAGGTCGCAAATAGCGCTGCGACCCATTTGCGACTCACAAAAGTTTCCTACATCTGGCCCCAAATTCTTAATCCCTTAACTATATCGTTTGCGTTGTGTTTCCTTGTCTTACCAACAACCCTGCCTCAGAAAACCTACAGCTTCAGGCCAAACCTTCTAGAGAAAATATTTGGTTTGACTCCGGAAGCTACCTCTGGCCAGATGGTTGTTGGATTTTGGCCTTAGATGAAAGCTTCTTTGACTTTTCTTCTCTAGGACTTTTAGGTTTCTAGTGTTGCTCTTGCTGCTCTGGGGTATCCTTGTGCAATAATACAAAACCTGGTTTGCATAGCAATGTTATGCTAAAGAGATAGTGATTTGTACAGCAATGTCACGCAAAATAGATATTTTCTGCTCAAACAAGTCTCCTGCAGGTATCGCATTGTTTATGCGATCTGTGCTCTCTGGTAAAGAAAGTAATGCAAGAAACTGCTAAATCACAGTTTACTATGAAAGTGTACCTTGGTAAACCTTTCATAGATCCTTAGGAGGTAAACATATATGTGCATTCTAAAAATGTATTTTGCCAGTAATGCAATAGAAACAATAAACTTTTGTTACCTGATTAATTATTTACTCAGCAATAACAAAACCTACAGTTTTGAGTTCCACAGCAAGCCCCTGGTCTCACACGTCCTTCAAAATATTTGCTGTGAATAGTGCTAAAATGATTTCACTTAAATTTAGCAAAAGAACTCTCACTGTCTAATTTACTTATTTCACAGATTTCATTTTTTAAGCAGGAGTTGAAACAGACCATAAAGTAGTAATATGCACAGTAATCGCTTGCACTGAAGGGATCTCCTTAGTATGCAGTTGTGCTCCTTATAAAAGGGCAGAAGGCTGTCATTTACAGTGAAGTGAGCCAACGGCTGAAGTTGGCAGACCCTGTGACCCATGCTAAATGCTATAGTGGGTGGAATAAAAATGTGAATGACACAATAATAGACCAATGAATGAAGCGAGCTGGCTGAAAGACCTATAAGTATGGTACATATTACAGATATAAGCTCTCATTACGGCTTTGGCAGTCTTTTTACAAGACCGCCAAAGCTGCGGGTGCCAGAAGACTGCCAGTGCTGGTGGTCTTCCGACCACCATATTACGAGTACTGCAGGATTTCCACCACATTTTGGTGGGAATCCTGCAGTAGTCGTGCTGGCGGTCAGAGGCGCATGGGCGGTTTCATCACAGGCCTAGCTCGCCAAAAGAACTCCACCAGCCGTATTTCTACCTGTAATACGGCCTGGCGGTGTCTTGATGGTGGGGTGCTACAGGCGGTGGAAGTGCCTGTTCCCGTTCCCTGCCGGACGACCTCCTCACCGGACAAGAAAAGTCGATCTTCCGAGGGAAGAGGGCAGGGTGGGAGGGTGGGGGGTGTTGTGTGTGCGTGTGTGAGAGGGTGTTTGTGTGTGCGTGTATGTGTGTATGCATGTATGTATGCATGTGTGTATGGGTGTATTGGGTCGCTGTTCTGGTAGGGGGTTGTGGGGTCCTGTACTAAAGGGGGATAGGGGTTCTAATATGGAGAGGCTGTGGGGGGTATTGGCGGTGCTGGGGGAGTGGGGGAGTCATCTGCCGGTGACAGGGAAGAAATTTCTTGTCACCAGTAGCCTTTCCGCCAGGGTTTTCATGGCAGTGCTACCCCCGTGGAAACCCTGGTAGAAAGCTGACTCTTGAAACTGCCTGCGGTCTTCATTGAACCACCGGGTCCTAGATGCTAATCTGTGACCCAGCAAGCCCAACCTATTGGCTGTGGGACTTCCACCGCGAGTCTGGCGGTCATGAGACCGCCAGACTCGTAATGAGGGCCATAATGTCAGTAAACTCAAAAGATCTTGACTAATGTCCGACCTAAACCATGATTATCCTCTTCACTAAAATCCACTGAATGTGAGGCTACTGGAAGGCGCCTGCAGGGCTTGCTGCTCAATCCTTTGAGTTTTTGAGGTTGCTTGCTTGTTTGGCCTCTTTCCAACAGTCCTCTTTGCAATGCATATTAGTTGATTGGAGTCAAAGGGGCCACCAAAAAGCGAACTAGCTTCTTCCTTCCAATTCATGTCTGGTTACTGCATTAATAAAAAGGCCGTAGTTAGATACCCCTGGCCATGAGTGCATAATTTGTGCCGGTGGTTTCGGATGATGGGCACCAACACTCATTTTTGGGGACCAGGACTTGTTTTTCGTCAGAAAACTTCAGCCAAGAGCAAGAGAGAGCAAGGTATAAAGGGAGAAAGGAAGAAGAGAAAACTAGGAAACACTAAGGGTGAAAAGACCTGAAAGAAAGAGCTAAGGTAACAGAAAGAGTAAGATAGTAAAAGAAGTGTTCATGAGATGGTATCAAAATCAAGCAGCCTTGGTATTCAGCAACTTTGGCTTTCGGCAGCAGCCTCCCAGTGCCGTAACGAAACTGAAAGCCCCCTCCCTCCCCCTGCACAGAACATAGAGAGGGCCCCGCTCCGGACTCACTGAGGCCAGGTGCTGTGCTGAAGGGGTCCCCTGGTGCTGGGGGGCATTTGTTACCCCCCCTTCAGCTTCCTATGAAAGGTAATCCCTGCCGGCCCCATGATTCTAACAATTTGCGTTGACGTAAACAAATGCCCAAATTCATTGGCACCATTTTATATGTTTGTCGCAGGATGTGGCAAACAAGGTTTCCTCAAATGATATTACAGATAGATCTTTTGTACCAGGCCACAAATAAAAAAATACGTTGCGAAACCTTGCAGAACACATATGTTACTTAGAAATAATTTCATTGAGTAATAGATTGATTAAAAAAGAAATCCTAGTCAATTAAGTTGTAAAAATATAGCAGCATGACATTGCACTATTCTTGATATTTAATTAATGAAATCAAAACACTCCTTCTTAATAATAGCATAATAAAGACGTGGCGCAGATACTCTGCGCTTTACTCCCTATTTACATGCCTGAAATAGGGAATGTGAACAAATAGATTTGACCTATATTTGCATGACGCACTAATGTAAACGTTCTGTAGTATGAGTCTCTGCAAATATTTTGCATTTACTATAGTTTCTCTTTCTCCTATTTCATACATGTTATCTGGGACGGAGTTCTCAGAGGATTTAGAGGAAGGCTAATTGTTTCTAGTTAATGAGGCCAAATTCTTTGTTTAATATCAACCCATTTTAGATGCTCTCTGGAGTACTTTTCCTAGTTTTACTTTCACGCCACATTATCTTTGCATCTACCATTTCACAACTGAATTATAAATTATTTGAAAGTACAAGTGGTGCTTTCAACAACACTTTTACAATGCTGATGCGCCTTGTATTTTACTACTGGTTGATACGCCCTCAGCATTGATATGTTTTGAAAAGATAGGACCACAGAAAGCGAACTTTTGTTACTTGCCTGTGTTTATTATTGGTGTTTCAGGAAGCACGAACCCAGCTAAGAGAGCAAGTGAGAGTTTTACTTGCAGCTAAGTACATCAGCCGCACATCAATGAATATTAGCAACAACTCTAACAGAGGCAGAGAAGGGAAGAACCCAAAAAGAGAAAGGCAGCAATACTTGGTTCAACATCCACAACTAAAGGTATATTGAATGAAGATGCCTTCAATGCAATAGAGGCACATTAGAGAAGAAGTGAAGAAACGAGCAGTTGTCATGAACAATTAGTCTGCAAGATGCAATATGAATGAGTACATCATCTACAATGTGCCACTTTCATGTAAATAGACCCCTTGGTCTCTCCATCACACACACAAAAATATTCCCAGATATGATGTCTCTTCAAGAAGATGCTTCTGAAAAACCATCAGACTTCCAGCTCCTCCTCTGTGATGTTGTGTAAAGCTTTACATTATCAAGCTGAACCTCTTCGGATAAAATAGTACAATCCCCTGACCAATGAAGGGATTCAGTTTCCTGCAATAGAAATTTTTCAAATGGTTTTTCGTTTTCTCTTCTTATTGGGGAGAAGAAAGTCTAGTCCTGTTATTTTCCGAGTGAAGTTATTGCCAAATTCTGTTGTGCATGTTCAATTAATGCTTTCTGGGATGTAACCTTTTCTGGTGAAAGAGTGAATCCAAAGGTGGCTACAAGATGGCAGCTGTGAGCAAACTCCAGAACCTACTCTACCTAAGGCGCTGCTGAATTAGGAGAGCTGCAAGATGTTCCTAAGCAGGTGGTAATGATAAAAACATCTTCGTTGTCAAAATAATGAAAATTCTGGAGGTGAATCCACCAGGCGATTCACCAGAGACATAATATGGTAGAATAAATGTCCTCAGTGGACTGACAACTGAACCCAGTATTTCATCCAGGAATTGAGGATCTTCCTTTGCACTGCTTTGCTCAAACTTCTGACTCTTAAGTCATCATCAAAGAATGCCATGAATTTGTCACACAGGAGACAGAGATGCTAGTAGAATCTCTTTAACAATACTACGAGGAAGCACACCTGCTTTACTTCTGAGATCAATGCTTTATGATGACTTACCCCAAAAAGGAAATATTCCTCTAGAAAATACCAGTATTCGTTGTGTCACAGTCAAAATTACCAATGCTCATATCCACTTTTCCGAATCATGTACCCCGTGTATACCGTCCTCTATATCTCATGTATAAATTCCTTTGACCTTGCCCAGAAGGGCATCAAGCACTTGTTTTAGCCATGACCACAGGTCTTTTATCAAGCTGCATTGTATGACTCTGTTCGTAAGCCATCCGTCTGAAAATACACAGAGTCCTGCTAGAAAGAAATCAGTGCTCTTGTATTTTATTTAAGATGAACTGAAATAGACATTCCAAGCAATATCTGGTTGGCCAAGGACAATCGAAATGAAGAGACAAAGCCCCAGGACCCAAGGCCATTATGTGTAGTACAAAATTGTGTTGCGAAGTAGAACCCCATAATTGCTTTATAAAATCTATTATATAACTGCTCTTCTGTAAGCAATTATTACACTAGAGTTGAGAGTAAGTGCGCACGATGGCCTGCACATAGTAAATGTACCCTCAGAATATAACATAGTGAAAACATCATCTGGCTACCATCCTGGTTGCAGGTCCAGGCTCATATCACTAAATAAAAATGATGGTGTACAAAACTGGCTGACAACCATTCTCAGAGAAGTGTATTTACAATTCAGTACAACACACACATATGGGGAACATACAAACACGTGTACTGTACTTCACTCCCTGGCCAAAGTGCCTCACACTTACACCAGTGCGGTAACTACCACTTCCTCCTTCCATCATGGACATGGGCACCTCCTGAGTTCTTGACAAAGTGAAACTGAGAAATGTCCTACACATTCTACAACATAGCAGCTCGGTAAAGGCATGAGACAGCAACAACATCACACAAGCAGGTGTGAGGTCAACCCCTTTTAGGTCCTTCTTAGGTCAAACTATATGTTGGCTGAGGTTAGAGGCAATGGCCATTCTCCTATGTCTGTGGGAAAGTTATGTAAAAACTTCATGGTAACCTAAAGAGCAGCTCAAATACCATGAACCTGCCCACTGGGTTGGTGGCTAGCATTGGTCACTTTGGCGGTCATTCTGACCGCGGCGGTCGCCGCCCGCCAAGCGGTTCCCGCCGAAAGACCGCTCCGCGGTCAAAAGACCGCGGCGGCCATTCCGTCTTTCCCGCTGGGCCGGCGGGCGACCGCCAGAAGACCGCCGGCCGGCCCAGCGGGACAGCCCCTTCAACAATGAATCCCGCTCGGAATGGAGCCGGCGGAGTTGAAGGGGTGCGACGGGTGCAGTGGCACCCGTCGCGATTTTCACTGTCTGCTAAGCAGACAGTGAAAAACTGCCCATGCCAGTGGCATGGGCAGTGCAGGGGCCCCCAGGGGCCCCACGGCACCCGTTCCCGCCATCCTGGTTCTGGCGGTGGACACCACCAGAAACAGGCTGGGCGGAAGGGGGTCGGAATCCCCATGGCGGTGCTGCAAGCAGCGCCGCCATGGCGGGTTCCCTGGGCCAGCGGGAATCCGTCGGGAAACCGCCGGCTCCCCTTTTCCGACCGCGGCTTTACCGCCGCGGTCAGAATCGCCCAGGAAGCACCGCCAGCCTGTTGGCGGTGCTTCCGCCGCACTCCGCCATGGCAGTCATGGACCGCCAAGGTCAGAATGACCCCCTTTGTATGTGTCACCAACTTATGGCCTAATCAAGAAATCAGCAACTTCGTCGGCGATGTGCACCTCGGTGTGGAACCTGCCTGCCAGTGGCTCCGGAGGGACTGATGCCTTGCCTCCCAGTTTGTGGATCCCCTCGGTACTGGTGGTTTCTCTCAAATGGCTCTTATGCTAGGGTCCCTTATTCAGGATGATGTTTGTTCATGCCACACACGCTGTCTTTGCAGGGCAATGCCCATCCAAGCTGTGTCCACACGAGCCATTCCTATCTCCATAGAGACACTTTCTCAGTTCTCTCTTCTACAGGAAAATTCGACTCACTCAAATACCCTAGTACATACTCAGACGGTCAGACAACAGCACCTCTTGTTCCATATCTAGTATGCTGCTGTCTGGTCACAGTTACATCTTTAGTCCTAGCAGGAGGGAGTACAATGTAAGCTTCCACCAAGACCCGCAAACATGTCGCTTGCCTCGTGCTCAACAAGGCACCTACGACAGACACACTGCTCCCTGCATGCTCATTCACACATAATTCTGAAGGAAAGCTGGATCTGCACATATCAACAGACATTTATGGCTGTCAGAAAATGTATTGCACTGCTGGAGTTTACTACTGGAGAAGCGAAACTAATCTTCTTATTCCAACCCACGTAGCTGACTTGGATAGCGATTTGCTTCAAAGAACAAGCATTTGCAATACAATAGGGTCTCGCAATTCTCCGAGTTACAGCTATTAGCAGTTGTAAACTCCCAACCGGATTTTTCTTGCCACATTAAATGAAAAAAAAACAGCATGATCGCGCTGCTACATTTCACTTGTAGTGAAACCTGTCGGCAAAAGTGCAATTATCTACGTAACCGGAAAAAGTGCAATTAACTATGTAACAGGGTCGATGTCATGGAAAGCGCTCGACTTCTGCCACGCGAGATCACGCTGCGAAAAAAGATAAAAAGTAGTCCACAAACCGAATGGAAAACAGCGAGCCTCGCATGTTTTCAGTACTTAGTCGCTGCGCTCAAGGAGGGCTAACCACTGGAAAAGGCATGACATATGTGTGCCTTCCACTAATGAAAGCAAGCAAATTTTAACAGGCAAACCCACAAACCAATGAAAGACATGAAAGACATGGACATGGCTCCGAGCCCTTTTCTAACTACTAAAGCATCTCGCAAGCGATATGCATGTGCAAGAACATGCAACGCAGGCTCGACCCTAAAAAGAAATACGTTCACAACAATTTGGAAGTAGTATATCGCTGCCCTCACAGTACGGGCCACTACCAGAGCGCCATTTTTATAAGGTGGCGCAAACTAGGTTTGTGCCACCTTGTAAAACCTTTGCACCACATCATGCCTAATATATGAATGATGTATGCAAAGGGGCGTTCCCTCGTTAGAGGGTCGCTAAAAATGGCACAATGGAATCTACAAGATTGCATTATGCCACTTCTAGCCTCATTTTTTACGCCTGCTTAAAACAGGTGTTAAAATGAGGCTCCCATTGATTTCAATTGACCTCTTAACACTATACTGGATTAGCGGCATTGCCCCTAACATGTGCCATGGAGCGCCGTATTGTAAATATGGCGCTACAATGGTGATGTCACGGGACACAAGGGGGCAGCAAGAAAAGTGTTGCATCACTAGTGATGCGCTACTTTCTTGTAAATATGGCCCCAAATGTGTAAGTGCTGAGTGACGGTGTGGTCATGTATTATAGGTAATAAAGTACTCTTTACTGGATTTTAAAGAAGATGGTGCAGTTCAACCCTGAGTTCCATAAAATTATAAAATAACTTGCTCACAGTTATTTAATCTCTTTGGTCCTGTGCCTCCTTGGTGACTTGTGATATCTTTGTAGAGAACAGTAGAGGGTGCTTTATACTATATATATGATATGGAGCAGTGGCGCCCTAATTAGGATTGGGAGGGCTGGGTCAAGTCTTCTTTACCCCCAGTTTGAATGTCACTTTGATTGTTTGCACTAGTGCCATTTTTTCCAGCAAAAGCATATGCCTAGGTTGTTGATTAATCACAGATTCTTACGTTACTTTAGTGTAAAATGCTATTTTTTTAGGGGTTATTACTAATCCCATTTTTCTACATTAATACATGCGAATACTCTTCAATCATTGAAAATGTAATTACCATATATTATGAATTCTTATTACTAGGGTGTGAGGTCTGAGATAGTGAGAGGCCGTTTTATAGGGACTTCGCATGTGTTCACTTTGTATGTTATGTGAAAAAATTCCCAAACCTCTAGAATTTGTAAATGTATTTGATTCAAATGCACAAGGAACAATGTAGAAAATCGGGTCTCAAGGGAGAAAACTCAAAAAATTAAATTTTTTATACAACAAAAAAATATGAATCGGTATTTTAAGATAACATTTCTTGATAACATTGCTTTTTTGGTGAACGAGGTACAAAGAAGGTGACAACTAGGCTTCGGTGCAATTTTAATTACGCTGGGGAAATTTGCAAAATCCCTGAATCTAGTGTTGACTGAAATTTGTGTTGTTTCTTGTCATTACTCATTACACAATTTCCTATAATTGCTTGAGTGCATCTTGTATTACAAAAAACCCTTGTGAAATACTAGCGTGAGACTAGTTTCACTGAAAATACATCGCAGAGAAATAGTTTGTACATGCACTAGTCTCTTTCCAGTATCTCACAAGATTTTTCTTTTATCTGAGGTACATGGTTCGGCAAAAAAAGGGGAGTCAAAATAGTGCCATATCACATTTTGCAGGCATAATTTACAAAGCTTTTTATGGAATTTTTCAAAAGTTTCCAATAAAAATTAAACGATTTTGCCCAGTCCTAATGAAAACACAGCAATTTCTGGAGAGCAAAAGAGATAAGGCCTCATTACGAGTGTGGCAGGCCAAGTAGCGCCACACTCGCATTGACGGTTGGACTGCCACATTCCTGGCAGTCTGGCCGCCCAATTACAATCGTGGCTGGTGGACCCTCCAGGGAACTGCCGTCCCCGCTAGGAACATGGTTTCCGACGGCATGACGGTGGTCAGAGTTGTACTCAGCCAGCGTGGCGCTGAACTCAGTGCCACATGGCTGATTACAACTCCCCCCACTGCCTGCCTTTCCATGGCGGTTTCAACTAACATGGAAAGGCTGGTGGTGAGGGTGTGCTGGGGGCCCCCCTGCCCAGCACCGTCATAAAGTGAAGTGTCTGCTTTGCAGACAGTGTGCATTCGAAGGGTGCTGGTCGGCCCCCTTTGTCCTGCAGTATAGCACTTGGCTCCTTTAAGGGAGTCAAGTGCTATCTCGTAGCACTTTCCTGCTGGTCTGACTGTTGGGAATGCTCTATTGCAATGTTCCTGCCAGTCAGACCAGCTGGAACATTGTAATAGGGCAGGGGGGGATGCCACCGCAGTGGTGGTGACGTCCTCCCCACAAGTTTGGTTGTCCCATGGTGGGACCGTCAAACTCGTAAAGAGGCTGAACTGCCACTGGCAGAACAAAATCAGCCCTCCCCCTCCCTGTAGTTTATTAGAAATTAATTCTGCAGTACCTGATGGCCCCCACTACTGGCAGGCAGGCTAGTCTGTTAATTGCATCATGTGAAAGGAGAGAAACGTCCCTCACTATAAAGTGTCTTCACTACACGCATTTCTTATTGTCATCAACACTTAATATACGTATTGCACTTTGTATCCTTTAATCCAGTGGTTGCCAGCCTTTTGACTCACTGGGAACTCACACTTTATCAATGCTGGAACCCAGGGACCCCATTGAACCATTATTGGAATCCAGAGGACCCCCCCACCAATGAGGCATTACTGGCTGGAACCCAGAGACCCAGCCCTAAACATTGTTGATGATTTGAACCACAAAACAGTACACACAAATTACAAAAACAAGGATTCCATCAATACATACACAAAAGATACATTTTATTTATTAGCAAACAAATACATTTTTAAAAAATAATATAAAGGTTGGGGCATTTCTAAATTCAATTGAAACCACACATTGTCCATCTGCAATGCACCCACAAATCAATCTTAGGAAACAAATTTCATTTTTAGCCACCAATGTTACATTCTTTAACATTTTTACAGTACATTTTAAATTTGTCAATGGTACATTCAGCCACTTTATTTATATACACTTTATTAATGTGTTAATATTAATTTTCTAAGCAGTCAAGGATCCCCTGAGGAGGCTTCGGGGACCCCCATGGGTCCCTGGACCACTGGGTAGGAACTACTGCTTTAATCTAAAGACTGGTATTAATGAAACACATCTTTCAAATGTATAATTGTGTGTGTGTGCAACAAAAAAAGTCACAAGCTAAAGCAATGGAACTAATAAAGATATTGTAAAGTTCTAGAGGGATCTTTGCAACCAAAGATGTCCAAATTGTACACTAAATGGTGTGGGAAAAGATCATGATTTGTGCAATACAAATGATGCAATAATGTGTTTTATATCAAAATAAATATTTGCAGGTCACAAAAAATCTGCATCATGAATATTGATGAGGTAGGAAGCATTTTCTGTCCCCTGTGTATGTCTGCAAATTTAGGAATGGAGATCTGCCAGGACAGCAAACCTTCACCCATGCATTGTAAAACATGGCATGTGCATGATTTAAAAATTCACATTGAACTAAAATGATTTGGAGGGGTGTGCAGCGAAATAGCATGGTCCATGATCTCCTCCTAACGGGACAGCGTGGTACAGGGACAGCTTTCTCTTTGTGATTCACTTACCATCTCAGTTAAAGGTTGACATGTTCATCTATTTGTGTGTAGCGGGTTACAAAAGCCATTTTATGAATTGTGGATTCCTCATTTCCTGTGATTTTTGTAGGTCCCAACGCACGCCCATCACTATCACTCATTCATGGGCTTCCTTTTCAAAAATCTTTTGTTATCATCAGTAAATTATTTAAGTTTATCCCTCCTTGGCGCAGTTTTCTTACTACCCTGACCATTGACCCTGTTACATGGATAATTGCACATTTGCCGATACATTGCCGATACATTTGACTGCAAGCGAACTTCTTTTGCGTTTTGTGTCTATACTTCGCACTCACACTCATGGCAGCTGTTACTCTTTGAATTGGCTCGCTTATGGCAACTGTTTTACTTTTTATTTTCAATTTATGTGGCAAGAAAAGTCCAGTTAGGAATTGACAACGCTAATAGCTTTAACTCAAGCAAACGCGAGACCCATTGCATTGCAAACGTTTGTTTTTATTGCACAAGGGTATTTTGCAGTGAAAAAAATTATTTTATAGTTACAAACACAATGATTTTGTGAATCGCAGATTTTGCAACAGCAACATACCTTTTGGCTCTGTTTTTTTTTATCTGCATAACTAAGTCACAGCTAACACACAGGTATGGCAGAACATAATGCGCGAGATGGGGAATATCCCAGTGAGATGTCTACTTGTCAGTACAATGTGGATACAAAATAATAATGTCATAAAACAGTAGAAAAATGAAAAAAGGAGAAGCGTACCTGTGACATGGCTGAGATGAACACTGGGGGTCTGATTACGACCTTGAGGGAGCGGATTATTCTGTCCCAAATGTGATGGATATCCCGCCCACTGTATTACAAGTTCCATTATATCCTATGCAACTTGTAACATGGCAGATGGGGTATCCTCCACATTTGGGAGGGAGTAATCGCCTCCGCCAAGGTCGTAATTTGGCCCTGAATGCCTTAAACATAACTAAAAATAGATCAGAGGAGAAAAACACGCTGACAAATAATGAAGTCTGGCAGTAGAATGGGACACTTTTACACCTTGTTCTGCCCACTGTGAATTTACTGTTTTGCCTGTCTGCTGATATAAAGGTGCTTAGCATAATTTTGGATAGGCAAGGTCACCTGTCCTCCCCACAGAATGGTGTTGGCATGTCAAATTGGGGATTGCATCCACTTTGGTAACAATATGTGCTGCACACTTGGTGCCTGGCCAATGCGCTCTATCAGCCCTTTTGGTTACTAGAGAATGCTTCATAATGTGACAAAAAGCAATTTCTTCTGACTTTTTGCTGCAATTTGGTGTCACCTCTATATGGCGCCCTTATTGTGATGCCCAACTTCACCTTGTGGAAGTATAGGTGGTGAGAAGAAACCTATGGGATATGAAGGCATAAAAAATGCCTAAGAGGTGATCAAAAAGAGTGGGTACCAGAGGCTTTCAAGGGAATGTGATTTGTGTGGTCCTGAGTGATCAGAGGGGTAACATGGGATCCTTGCTGGAGAAGGATGGCTTTCAAGGGCTTTGCAGCGCACAATTTGACTTCTTCCTAGTCTTAAGAAACGAGTCCATACATTAAACTCCAAATGCAAAACTGCACCACGTCACATATCTACTTCCCTCATATACTTATAGCTTCGAATGCACACATTCACATCCTCAAGGAAGAGATGTTTATTTGGGCCTACTTAGAAGCTTGAATCAGCGCTTCTAGCATATACAGTACACTGAAGTCAGTATTTATTTGGCCTGAAGTTCAAATTGTCAACAAGAGGAAGGTTAGGGGCAGCATTTGTCACATGTCAGAAGCTGCAGAGCTGCTTCTCACGGTCAACACAATTAACTCTTACTTTCCATTGACAGCAGAGCTATCCCTCACCTTTGAGAGAGAAAGGCCTAGCGCTTACACTCAGTCCTTGCCTAGCATAGAAACTTGCCACAGACATCACAGTTATGCTTTGCTCTATTGATTTGCTTTGCTCCCTTGCCTTGCTCCACTGATTTCTGTACAGGTAGTTGCAGACCTGTCTGCCTGTCTTTCCATCTGCCATCTATCTGGGAGTCTCAAGGACCTGGACTCTTATGGTCAGTGAGACTCAGTGGTGGCCGCCACAAATCTCAATGGATCGCACAGGGGTAGGTGGGGGAAAAGGGAAACAATAAAATAAATAATACATTTTTTAAAAACGTACCTGTCCGTCACTGGCCTCCTTGCTCCTTTTCCCTTCTGATGGTGTTGGTGTCCCAGCAGTCCCTGGGACACCAGCGCAGGCTCCCCACGCAATCCTGGTTCTGCTCTCATGCTATATATAGCATGAGAGCAGTATAAGAATGGTCTGGTTGAGCCAGCAGCTGAAAAATAAAACAGTAGTAAAATATCATTTAATTTTTTCAGCTGCAGGCTCTTAGCCAGTGGGGCAACACTCCTTCACTATTGCGGAGGAGCCGCCTCTAGTGAGACTTGAAAAATTGGAAGTCCTCAAATTACTCATTTTGGCATTTTTTTTCAGATAGAAGAAGGGATAGACTGCAGGGATAACAAGGCCTAAGAAAAATGTAACTTTTGAGTTTTGCACTGAGGACCTTTGGGTTCGAAAAAGGTTCAGGGAGTGGCGGTTTCACTAGGTTCTGAGGACACCTGGTGCTTGATGTGTCCAGAACAAAGGACCTGATTACAACTTTGGAGGAGGTGTTAATCCATCCCAAAAGTGACGGTAAAGTGACGGATATACCACCAGCCGTATTACGAGTTCCATAGGATATAATGGACTCGTAATACGGCTGGTGGTATATCCGTCAATTAACCGTCACTTTTGGGACGGATTAACACCTCCTCCAAAGTTGTAATCAGGCCCTAAGTGCTAGGAAGGGTTCATAGTAATGGGTAGCATCCTGTAGATATCTGTGTACAGTCATTTCCTTTTCAGGTAATGGAACTCGAGGGGACCTTTGGTGTGGCGCTTGCTGAATAATATGTGCCATGCAGTGTTCTGTAGATTTTGGAGGTTTCTTTTTGATGCTCAGGTAAGCTGATGTGAAAGTTTTTATTGTAGTCCTACCTGCCATAGATTCATTATGTTGGATTTGGTCGTTCATATCATCGCTGGAGAACCAGCAGGATTTGTCTTGATTAGCTCTGATAGCCCAATGTGGGTAGGCAAAGATTAGATAGACAATGCAGACAAGATCTATGAAATAATATATGTTCTGAGTGATAGTTATTTGAGAAGAGCAAAGCTAAGTGAGTGAGTCTAAAGACTGGATGAAAGGTGAGTGATGTTTACCACAAAGTGGCATGTGTATTCCTCGCGTTAACTAAGTAATAACATGATGCAAAAATGTCATTATATAATGATTCTGCTTGCCTTGTTGTCTGTGGGTTTTCAGGGTTGTTGTAGAATTTAAAATGGCGCTGAAGTAATACTCAGACACCAACAATCCAGGTCTGCACCACCCAGTTACAGAGATGGTTTATATTCCTTTCCATTCCCCAGTCTGAAGACACCATCAACAACTGCACAGCCAGCGCTTAGGTCCAGAAGACATAGGCCCTTATTACCAGGTGAGGGTTTAAACGCTGATCCCGTAAACATGAGAGACTGTAATTCTGAGTTGTCGGATTTTACGCACACATGCTGCTTTCACCTGACAGATTTCAGCAATTTGTACAGGAAAGGTTCTGCAAGAAAGACAAAATATGGAGAGTTTAGTTTGTTAAAAGGTTATGCGACGTGTTCCATGTCAAAAAATTGAAATTGACGCAATTTACTTCAGCTGGTAAATACCTGATCTTATGGGAATTGTATTTAATGAGAACTGTAAATAACTCTGACCTACTCGAAATTGGGGTTATAAAGGTCAAATTAAATTCCTTAGTGTCTTTATGAAAGTGTTGAAAATGTTGCAGGAGCCACAAAGGTTACATACATCACCCCATTACTCAAAGCACCAACCTACTATCAAATCAGGTTTCAAGCAGTGCATCGTCCCTTCCCTAAGTGATTAGGGTTGCCTGTCAGCCAACAATATAGGAATGCTAGTTAATAAATAAGAATTTATTAGGCTCTTTGCTTCACGGGCTTCTTTCAGGAAAACACGGTAGGCAGGTGTTGTGGTTAAGCAGTTACAAGATCGGCGACAAAAAGCAAAATTGGTAGGTGGTAGCTGTCTAAATGCTGTCAGTAGGTCTGTGAGTCAGTCATCTTTATAGGAGCACAGTCAGTGCTTAACTTGTAAAGCAATATATGTCAGGGTCCAAAACTTTTTCAAAAGCCCATAGCCTGTGATCGCAGGTGCTGGGGTGCAGAATACCAAGACTGCAGGGTTTGGATTCCACCTAATGCCTCCTTCATCCACCAGTAGAGACTCTGTGCTCCTTATCTCACTCTTACAGGTTCTTTTACATTCCTACTTTCCCTCTTTATCTCAGTTTTCCTCCTTCTTTCAAGCTTTTTTGTTTTTCGCTCTCTTGCCATTGGTCAAGTAAGGTAAGCAAAAACAACGGGCAGCACTGTGGTGGGGCTTTAAGTAGGCCCGAGCAGCGGAGGTCCCACTTTGATGAATGTGTGACAGTAAGTGAGACTCTAATCCCTACTGACTGATGAGGCTTTTTGCTGACAATTGCAGGGAGACCACTAGAGGACCAGGTAAGAGGTAGGAGGTAGTCTTACCTTGTTACATGTATGGCAATACAACATGTGATGGACAGTAGGATCTTTGACTAAGATTATTGCCCTGATGAAGGCTTCAAGACTTTTTCAGAAAGGATTTTCCAAACAAGTACTTGGGAAAAGAAACAAACATGTTGGCACCCGTATTGGCACCATATATGCAGTTATTGAGGTGTACTGATCCAATTAAGATCAATGTTACACCACTGATTTATTTTAACCTACCTCTTACCATCCCTAATAAGTATTACCTTTGGATAGTCATGAAGGCAGTTTTCATTTCTTTTTCCCAAAATCCCTGCTTTCATTTGACCAGAATAGACTTTATTCCGATTACCCTGTCCCAACAGGAGCTGGTTCTCCCTTGGGGCTACAGTTGAGCCCGCTGAGTCAGTATCACATTAACTCGGCGGGTTGGACTGACCAATGATATTGGGTGGGTGAGGTCTTTCCATCCATAAAAATAGATTGACTTTTGTGAAAATGGAAAAAAGCGGCAATAAATAACAGAGTAACAGTCACTTTTAAAACATGATCCCACTCCACTGTGTTGTGTGATAGTGTAATGGTTAGGAGTTAGTGGAATTTTAGGGCATCTTCTACATAGTGTTAGCTAAGCAAAAATAAGCGTTGGTCCCCAAAAATGAGTGCCGGAGGGCCCCACTTGCAACCACTGGCTCAAATCAACCTATGAGCAAAGCCTTGAACTGCCTTCTCTGTGTTCCTTTTCTCTGCTCCTGATTTCTGGGTATTCCTGAGTAATAAGTGAAAAATACCACTAAGTCTTCCTTGGTGTTCTCGTTCTCATAACTACAGAGGAGGCTCCCTGGTCGGCCCAACGCTAACTTTGAGCTGTCTTCACCCGTGTGCAGCTGTAAACATCTTTACATCTTATCAAAAGAAGGATCACTCAAGTTCACTAGATTTTAAGAAACAATAAAAGATGTGGAAGAAACATTCATAGCTGCTTACACAGGAAGGGAAGATAGATCCAAATACAATGCACTTTAAAATAACCAATGAATAATGTAAAGTTCTATAAGTGCAACAATGCAAAATAAAGGCTGAACCAAATGGATCATGGGCTGAGAGGCTTCCAAAAGTTATTTATGGCTGCCTCGAAAAAGCACAACTGAATTCTTCAGGCAATGCTTAACTTCATTAAAGAGCACTCTGCCACTTTCAGCTGTAGGTGTAAATCCTTGTTTGCCTGCACTTATGCTCCCACCACCTAAGATGAAAATGCATTTAAGGCTCCCATTGCAAATGTATTTGAAATGTAATTATGGATTGGTGGTATCTCCATCTGAGAGCGTTTCCAGCGATGAAACAAATACAGCAGATATGGGTTGGAAAGTAATTTAAAGATACTCCCCTGTGGGATGGAAACGTGAGGTCATCCTATACCAGCTATCCCCCTGATTTCCTGGCAAGTGATGGTAGCATGGATATGTAATGTTACTCTCCGGAGATTGAGAACCAAAGGGCATGGTGTTTTCTGCGACCCTTAAAGCAACATAAATGAACAGAATGCAAGTGATTCCTGTTCTTGTCACGTGCGATGTTGTGCTATTTGTTTAGCGCTAAATGGATTCCCCAGATCGATATAGACGAGGATGCATTTGGAACTAAAAAATAGCAATTTCACCCCCACATTTCCTTATTATAACAATCAGGAATTTAGTAGGCTTGAGTGGAAATTCAATCATGCTGGAGTATTCAGATGGATTTTGGTAATTCCGAGTTACACTTTGAAGGAAAATTACCGATCATAACGTGATTAAGACCTCTTGAGTAAATAAGGCTAATTTGGGGGAAGAAATCCTACCACAGGAGCACATTTAGTGAACATGAGTGGCTGCTCTCATGCTATTAGTGTTCTGTTCCATTTAGAATCCTTTCATCACTTTGTGTGCAAGGGTGCATTTTGCAAGAAGAAAATAGTGCTAAATGCCAGGAGTAAATTGGGGGGGGGGGGGGATCTTACCCCAGTGCATATTTAGCAAGTGCAAGTGGTAACTCACACTTACAATTCATGTTCTGTTGCATTTAGCACTGTTACTTAGCACAAAATATATCCTTCTGTTCATTTATGCAAGGGGACTATTTCACGCTAAGAAAATGGTGCTAAGTACATATTTACTCTTCTCAAGTAATTTGTAGGTAGTTACACATGATTATTGTATATGAAATTATGCAAGTTACGCCCATCCATAGAGTTTAGACACCATTCAGATGGCTATGGGAGAAGAATAAAAGGTGAGACTTGCCTGGTTGAACCAGAGCATGTGATGGAAACACTCTAGTTCTACATTTTTTGTTTGTGACCTTTTAGTGTATGTTAGTACATCAGTATGGCTTGGATGCCTGGTTCACACTGTCGGATCTGTGACTGATGTGAAAAAAGTAGAAATGTGCTATGATACCGCATAAATTAACAAAACATAGGTGCAAGAGTGAGAAAATTAGGACACATGTCCATGGCGACAAGGAGATGCTTTAGAAAACTAGAAATGATACACAGCATCATCATATCTTAGCTCAGCCCAGAATGTTCACACCTCTCAACTCATGCAATTGGCAGTCTGGTGTATTGTTCTGCCTTCTAGGAAGTCGTTCAGTTGAGAAGGTGTGGTACCAGAATAGTGTAGTAAGAATATTGATTGACTTAAATATCTAGTCCCAAGTTTTGTTCATAAAATATTTCCCCACTGGAGTAATAAGAAATCTATGTTTCACAGGATGATATTTATGTAAAGATTTTCTAGGACAAGGTATTTATGCCATACTTTTTATATGATATTCTAGCACAGAAGCCAGGATGAACTATTATGCATCTGAAAAGGTACACTACATCATCAGTCTTTTTGCTGCATTCATTTTCTTATCTCATGCATGCACTGTTGACCATAAGGACGCAGTCTTTGTTATATATATTTTTTTTAGTTCAAGACCATTGGTTTAGTTTAGTGCAAAACAAATTAATTGATGTATGTTGGACTTTGTTGCTTAAGCAGGGGCATCCCCAATCTTTTTGCCTCCTGCCTCCTATTTTCTGACCTGTTGCTGGTGGATTTTGAACTCTGAGCACTTTACCACTGCTAAACAGTGCTAAAGTGCATATGCTCTCTGTGTAAATTGTATTGCTGAATGGTTTATCCATGATTGGCATATTTGATTTACTAGTAAGTCCCTAGTAAAGTGCACCGGAGGTGCCACGGCCTGTAAATCAAATGCTACTCGTGGGCCTGTAGCACTGGTTGTGCCACCCATATGAGAAGCTCTGTAATCATGTCTCAGACCTGCCATTGCAGTGTCTGGGTGTGCAGTTTTAACTGTAAATTCGACTTGGCAAGTGTACCCACTTGCCAGGCCTAAACCTTCCCTTTTCTTACATGTATGGCACCCCCAAGGTAGGCCCTAGGTAGCCCCAAGGGCAGGGTGCAGTGTATGGTTAAGGTATGACATATACTAATGTGTTTTATATGTCCTGATAGTGAAATATTGCTAAATTCGTTTTTCACTGTTGCAAGGCCTGTCCTTCTCACAGGTTAATACGGGGGCTAGCTTTAAATATGATTAAAGTGTAAATTCCCTTTGGGGTTGGATGGACATGTGAAGGTCCACAATTTAAAAATACATCTTTTAGTAAAGTTGATTTTCAGATTGTGTGTTTGAAAATGCCACTTTTAGAAAGTGAGCATTTTCTTGCTTATACCATTTCTGTGACTCTGTCTGTTTGTGGATTCCCTGTCTGGGTCAGTTTGACAGTTTGGCTGGTTGCACCTCACACTAGGCAGTGACACAAAGGGAGCTGGGGTGTAGCCTGCATATCCTGATGAGCCATCTGTGCTAGACGGGAGGGGAGGAGTGGTCACTCACACCTGAAAGGGCTGTGCCTGCCCTCACAAAATGCAGTCTCCTACCCCCTGGTGAATGTCTGGGGCCTGGCCTGAGCAAGGCAGGATTTCACATTCAAAAAAGACTTTACTTTTAAGTAGGCCTACTTCAAAGGAGAAATTGGGTATAAGAAGGCACTCAAAACTACAGACTTCAGAACACTTCTGGAAACTAAGAGGAACCTCTGCCTGGAGAAGAGCTGAGGAGGAAGAGCTGCCCTGCCTGTGACTGTGCTTTGTGGAGCTATCCTGCAGTTGCTGCTTCTGCCAGAGTAAGAGGGCAAAGACTGGACTTTGTGTGCCTTCCATCTTGAGAAGAAATCTCCAAGGGCTTGATTTAGAGTTTGCCTCCTGTTGTTTGAAGTTTCAGGGACAGCAAAGACTTCTCTCTGCCAGCACCTGGAGTCTCTGGAGAGACTCCGACTCTGCCCTGTGGTGCCTATCCAGTTCCTGGGACCCTGAAAGGAGAAGCTGGCAGCCTGGGAGGAAGAAATCCACGCACAGAGCGCCGTGCGGGGAAAAGATCGACGCAACTCCGATCTGCGGCTTAAGAAATGATGCGCCGCCGGCTCTGTGGCTCAAAATTGACGCTCGCCGGAAACGCGACCGAAGAATCGACGCACGGAGCTGGAGAAACGACGCGCAGCATCGCTGACGGAAACTCAGACATCGAAACCTGTGCTGCGTGTTTTTTATTTAATAATCGCGAGGCTGGATTTCCGACGCAAGTACCGCTGGGGGTGTAAAAAACAACGCAAGGCCTGCCCGGACCCGAGAGTGCTGACCGGATCGACGCATTGCTCTCCTGCGGAGAGAGGAAACAACGCACCTGACCTGACGAAAGGAGAAACAACGCAAGACCTCACTCATGAGTGAAAACTACGCATCGCAAGCCCTTTTTGACGCACACTCACGCGTGCAGGGTTATTTTTGATGCACACAAGGGAAATTTTCACGCTAACAGTGTTAGTGTGTGTTTTAAACTACAAAAAGACTCTTTTTGTCTTTTAATTGATAACTTGACTTGTATATTGTGGATTTTTGTCGTTCTGGTCTTGTTTTGTTTAAATAAATATCCTCTATTTTTTAAATCTGTGTTGTGTCATTTTGTAGTGTTTTCATTAAGTTACTGTGTGTGTTGGTACAAATACGTTACACCTAGCACTCTGAAGTTAAGCCTACTGCTCTGCCAAGATACTAAGGGGGTAAGCAGGGGTTAGGTGAGGGTGATTCTCTTTTACCCTGACTAGAGTGAGGGTCCTTGCTTGAACAGGGCGTAACCTGACTGTCAACCAAATACCTCATTTCTAACAATGTAGATGTCAAAGGAAGGTTCCTGTAGAAAAGTCAATTTGTCTGGTCATGAGAAATGGCAAGTAACTGATAGGTTGTGGAGGTGGCTAAAATGTATTGTTAAGAGAAAATCTAACCTACCACAATTCTCCCTCAAACAGCTGCTCCCAGATCTAGCTCCAGCTTTTCAAAAGAGGCCCTTTGTGATGCTTACGATCGCATTGTATTCTTTTTGTAAATGTCCCAATACGTAAGGGGTTGTTCACAAAAGTAGCTTAAACGCAAGGCTACTAGACTGCGCTCCCAGTCCCCCTGAGTTACTCCAATTCTATCACAGAAGGGTGAGCCTCCTGAATGAGAGCTACGTCAAGATCTTTTTAAATTCGAAATAGGAAGTTAGTTAAATGAACATAAAGTATGCGAATTTTGAGAAGTTGCAAGGCCATGGAAAGATGCATGGGAGAACCCGAATGGCAAGGTCTGCAGTAAGGAGTGGAAGGGTAGCAGATGAGGGAAGGCTGGAAGATGACCTAAATCCTGGAGAAGGTGGGCTGCAGGGCCAGGAAAAGGTAGAGAGTGGGGGGAAGGAGGAGATAGAAAGGGTAGGAGAATTTAGACCCAGGGAAATGCACTGGAGGTAAGAGTGAGCTCTAGGGGGACTTTGCACAGGCCCCGCCCCAGAAGCTAATACAGTGGTGGGTAGAGGGGGCACTGCTAGGACTACAGGAAGCTGTGGTGGGGGAGAGGAATAGCCTTAAGAATAGGCAGAGTTATGAGGACTGTCGCCAGCGGGTCAATACTGTGCGGACAGACAAATGGTGCAGAGGACATCTGTAGAGGCGGTAGATGTAACCGTCATCATAAAATGTGTGGTGAGAGGTGTGGCACGTGGTCTACAGCTGCAGAAAGATGAAGGATGATGACCCATAGTGGGCCAACACATGTGGAAGGGTTTGTGGGTGTTGCTAAGCAAACATTTGAGTATTAGGTGTTCCCTCCAAGGATGTTGCCCAACTATCAGAGACAGACGGGGAGAGAGGAGGAACTCCTGCACATGAGAGAAGCGGGGCAATGATGAGGGTGTCATCCAAATGGTGGAGGCACCACTCCCCCCAAAATAATACAAGAATTGGGGGGTGTGCCATTATGGAGACATAAACAGGATCAGTATGAAGATTGCAATTGTGGCTCCAAGAAACCCGAAAAGCACCAAGATAGCAAAAGGAGAGGAGAGAACAGATGTTGCTGAGAATGGTAGTCTTAGTAGAAGGTATCCTGCCAAGGAGCCACATCATGTCAAGGGGTCGATGTAAGATGGCAACAGAGGTAAAGGGAGAGGTACACAGCAAGGTGCAACCCTCACCTTTCTAAATGTTCCAAGTGTTTCAAGGGGCTGTATTCAGACCACCCTGGTCAGGTGGTCGGGTGGGGAATAGAGCCAGGACCTGCATCCGCAGAGGGCAGGAGCTTCAGTGGTGAGTGAGACTTGTCCCTCAATTCTGCCTGAGTGAGTTCTTCTATGGTGCAAAGTACCTGGTCCCTCTCAGATTAATTATGTTGCATTCAGTCAGAGAGATGGCCCCAGAGGGCTGCTCCTCCCCTCCTGGTGAAACCTTGCTATCACGCTAAGAAAGAGTAGCCATATCTGAGGTATCTAACAATTCCAGCAAGTGAGGTCCGTCTGCAGGGTCAAGGGAGTCTCTAGATCCAGCCATCCATCATGATCCACATGGTGGCCAGCTCAAGGAGTCTATATTCACTGTCTAATTTTTTTTAGCTGCAGGCATAGAGCTATAAATGGCTTAAGCTTGGCATTGGCCTCAGAGGAAAAGTAAGGTGTGATGTGCATTCTATACCCATCAAAGTCATAGGCGTCATACTTGCAGGCCTCTACTAGGATAGGTCTAGTGTGTGCATGGGGTAAGAAGCAGGCTATTAAGGGGCAGGGTCCTGATGTGTCTGCAGATTAATTGCAAGGGGAGTAAGTCCATGTTCCATATGCAATCTGTATTTTCACTGGGGCTGAAAGATAGGCCAATGATGGAGGGAATGAGCTCCAGGAGGAACAACTTGACTTCCCTGTGTTCCAGGTTCTCCTGTGTGCAGTAAAAAAGGATGTTGTCGCAGCACGACCAGTCCTCCACATCAAACAGCTGTTGTTTGAGGAATGGGATGTCTGAGGCAAGCACCTCCAGATGCTCCACTCAATCCTCTACCATGTTCAATCGCTGGTCCATGACATCCACTTGAGCCTGAAGGGAGCCAATGTCCATCCAGATGATTTTGACATCTTGCACGAGGGCCATAATCAGTGGCGTAGCGTGGGTTGTCAGCACCCGGGGCAAGGCAAGTAATTTGCGCCCCCTAACCCGGGGCAAGGCAAGTAATTTGCGCCCCCTAACCTGTGGATTTAGTCTCTTCCAAGATGTTGCGCCCGGTGCGGCCGGCCCCCCCTGAACCCCCCACGCTACGCCACTGGCCATAATTAAAAGACCATTGTGGATAGGTGGGCCCCTATAGAACTGAGTTCTTTCAGGATGTGTACAAGGACACACCTGGAGTCGGTGTCATGGGTACAATTCTGCTTCCCCTCATGGCCTCTGTGAAGAGCCCTTGAGCTCAGGATTTGCCTGATGCCATTGCATCAGGGCTCATGTAAAACAAGCAAGGCAAGGTAGGGGAACAACAGAGCCAAGTCAGACAACACTGCTATGTGGAGTGCGGCAGTGAGGAGGATGTCATCTGGTTCTGGAAGTACTCACTGTGGAGTCCATCTCTAAGGGCCCCTCCCCTATTATAGATGTATAGGGCAGATCGAATCAGGTGGGCAAGGTCCTGGTGGTGTAGTAAGCAGGGGTGCAGTTCAATCACTCCAGATCCTTCGGGGAGCTGGTAGGTCACAGAAAAAGGCCTATATGAGGCTTCCAATGTCCCCCTAGCATCCCCAGCCAATGCAGGTGAGGGCCCAGACAAAGTGTGACCTCCACAATCGCACACGCCCAGTTGAGGGATGATCAACCAGAAAGGTGAGAGTTCCAGAGGGGCTCCCAGCACCGCCGCACTGAGCTCACCTCCACTCCGTGCCATACACAACCTCTTTGCACCTGTTCCACTTGTCAGGGCTGCACCCAGCCTCTAGTCTGAGTCATGCCAATGCAGGCGAAAGTGGACCAAATTGGTAATGGGTAGGCCACAGTGAAGGGCCCAGGTGAGGCCTCCAATGTCCCTCGGGTATCCCCTACTTATGTAGGCGAGGACTGGGCAGCATCTGCCCTCTGCAGTAGCATGTGGGTCCCTGGCAGCAACTGATAGGCTTTGATGTGGGTGGCGCCAAATGGAAAAGGTTTGTATCCTGGAGGTGCTCGCAGCACTGCCATGCTGAGCTCATCTCCACTCTGTGCTTTCAGCGGCCTCCCTGCATCGATTTCTCTCATCACTGTCACAACTAGGCTCAGGGATGGGTCATGGCAATGCAGCCAAGGCTGGTGGAGTTGTTGGCAGGTAGGGCCAAACAGGAGAATGGTGAAGCTTTTCTGGGCGACTCTCTCAGCCCATCTCCTTAATGTTAGACAGGGTAGGGGAATGGACGCAGTGTGCCCTTCTGTCACAGGTCCTCCAGACTGAACTTCACGTGAAGGGAAAATGGGGGCCCAAAAAGCAGCTCACTATATGCTCCTAATGGTTGTAAGACCCGCCAGGTGATGTCAGTGAACATACCGAGGTGAAGGCAGAGAGAACACACTTTCTCCCCGATCGTTCAGAGCCTCAAGGAGCTGTGACCATCTTGACCCCTGGCACAATTCCACCTCTATACATCACTTTTAATAATTATTAGTAAGAAAAGTGTATTTTTTACTTTGTTTGAAATACATGTTTTCATTTAAATTTAGAGAAACTATTTTAATTTAATATATTCAAATAATTGAAGATTTCATAAAAAATTCGGTTGAGTGCTAAACCATTTTTCTTTAGTTTTACACTTAAAATAAATGCATACCAATAATCATTTGCGGCTCGCATTGCTAAAAAGGGGTGGCTTGGATGCCGGGCGGGGGTGGGCCAGGGAGTAGCGGGGTACATTAAAATATATTTTTTTTAAACGTACCTGATCCTCAGACCCGCGCCGCTCTCCTTTCCAGCGTCACTGCAGGCACTGGCTCCCAGCCTGCCCTGCGGCCAATCCTGACGCTGCTCAAAGCAGTGTCAAGATTAGCTGGGAGCACAAGGCAGGGCGCTCTGAGGCAGACTGGGAGCCTGTGCAGGCTCTCTCCAGCCTGGCAACTGTCTTGCTGGGCTGGAGAGAGCCTACTGCACATGTGTGTTTGGCCAGAACAAGACGGCCTGCCAAACACACATTCGCTCTGAGGGGGAGTGCTGTGTACTCCCCCTCACTACTAGTCCCCCTCATGGGCCTGCCCTTTTCAGAACGAAAGGATAATAAACATAGTTTATTATCCTTTCATTCTGAAAGGTTGCAGCTTCTGCTGCTGGCGGGCCGCGATGCTCCATCGCCCTAACGGAGGACCCACCCCTGCCAAAAATTAACAATATTTTCCTTAAAAATAATTTACTAATTTGTTATAAGGCTCAGTACACTTTTTCCCATTCTTCCCCATATTTTACCACACGGAGATCTTCACTACACCTGTGGAGTCTCCCTATAGTAAAGCGTAGGGAAAAGTAAGAAAGTTAAATATTTTATGCAGAATACCCAGCTCGAGGAATCTATCTGACATCACAGAAGGAACTGGCCAGGCACTGACGTAGAGTTTCATGCCCGCATCACCAAGGTCCTCACAACCAATGACTTGATAATAAGGTTGGAGTATCCACAAGTAGAAATTTCTAATACTGTTGGGGTCGATAATTCTTGGGTGCAGTATTCTCAACAAATACATATCAGAAATAAAAAGTAACCTGGAACATTAGTGTTTCTGCACAGTTCCTTGTGTTTTAGCACTCACCCCTAGGAAAGATTTATGTTTGGTCGTATCTTTGTTGTAGGAAATAGGCTCATATCCGAAGATTTATAGCCTAAGCGTGTGAATTGTTTGCATGCTGTCTTTTATGACGTAATTGTAAAATTAACAGCACGTTTCATAACTTCAGAATTTCAATGGAATTTAATAGAATGTCAATCTAGGTTTTCGGTGCTTCAAAGGGCCCATATTATGGTGCAGTACCAACAGCTTTATATTTTCTGTCTTGTGTTACTGTTGTCTCTATAATTAGAAACAAGCATCTGCTTCTGTATTTTTATTCTAACACACTGAGTTTGGTGTGTGCGTATACATATATACTGCCTTCATTGTTTTCAGTGAATATATTTAGATATATAAATATGTACACTGAAAAAATGAAGGTTGTGTGCGGTGGTGGTTAGATTAACATTTAATAATGACAATTCTTTTATGTTAAAAAAACAGAGAAATTCACTAAAAAAACAAAGGTTAAGGGGACGTCATAGTTAGGGTCTCATTTTAAATGTACAAAACCAAAGCAATTCACCTGTTATAGTTAGCGTTATCCTAAGACACTGTAACTCGTGCCCTAAAGTAACTATAACTCGCACCCCCCGCCATACACAGGTTTTTCATCAGAAAGTTTACTGCAAATATTATATTGATATTATAACAATGCTATCAAAGATGTGATGAGTGCTGTAATTTGTGGGGTAATTAGCAGTGCATGGTGAGGGTGCAAAGACCGTGCACAACAGCAGTTGGCCAGATGGCCCCCTCATGTATTTGTAAAATCTGCTCAGGGAGTTAGAAGGCCCCCAGAGTGGGGGGGGTCGGCAACAGACCACCTTTATTATTTAAATTGAGCCCCGGGGGAGTTGCAGTCCATGGGGCTGCAGGAGGGCCAAGAGGTCCCTCCACATTCTCTTCAGTTGTAGCCTCTGGAAGGTGGTGGTCCCAGGGGCTGCAGGGAGGCTGTGTGCCCCCCACATTACATTTACTGGATGCCCCAGAGAGGTGGTGGTCCCCAGGACTGCGGGGGGCTGGCAGGCCCCCCGCTCTCAATTACAAATATGTGCCCAAGGGAGGGGGTGGTGCACGGGCTGCAGGGTTGGGCCCCGCACATTGGATTTGAATGTGTGTCCCAGAGAGGTGGTGGTCCAAGCAGCCCCACAGAATTTCATTAAAAATAATGCCCGGGGAGGTGGTGATCCCCAGAACCGGGGGGAGAGAGGTGAGTGGACCCCCGTGTTTATTCTTTTTATAGCCCTGGGAGAGGGTGGTCCCTATATTTCTAAATTGTAATGCCCTTGGGACCTGGCTCTATTTAAACATGCGTGGGAACCCCAGCTTGTATATTTACCAAGATTCGCAGATCCGCTACAACTCTCTGCAAATGTTTTTTTTTTTTATGCATTTTGCTCTGGGTGGTCCCTCTGGGACCACAGCACCAGAGCTAAGGGGTCAGGATGTCCCTAACCTGGCCCCTTTTCTATTATTTCATCTTTTTTTCTGGGACTTGACTGAAGCCGAGTTCCAATAAGGCTGCTAACACTTCCTTGCTGAAGTGTTGGCAGCCAATCAGATCTCAGCACAAGATTGGGAGGGCTAGTGGAACCTTTGTGTCCCTATATATACAAATTTGTTTTCTTTTTCTAATTTCTCAAAAACTGCTGAATGGGTTTCCCTCAAATAACAAAAAAGGGCACTTTCTGGACCAAGAGTTACCCTTCTGCCAATTTTTGTGTATTTCTGTCCAGTGGTTCGGGCTGTAGACCTGTTCAAATGGAACAATGGAAATGCACTTTTTTGTCTCCTTCTTTTTCTCTGCCCCCGCTTGACAGATCACTCCAAAACTTTCTAGACAGCAGCTGATGTGACTGGCAAATTTTTGGGGAAAATATTGTGAAGATTTTTCAAGAGGTGCCAAAGATATAGGCAAGTCAAAAAACGCCTTGTCTATAGAAACTAGGTCCTATCTATAACTACCTAGTGGTAACCGCCACTCGGTAATATATATATATATATATATATATATATATATATATATATATATATATGTCATTATATATACATGTCAATCTCACCCTGAAACATACATTTGTATATATGTTTCAGGGTGAGATTGACACATAAATTATGCAAAAGAGAAGAGAGAATTCTGGGTATTTCCCAAGTTTGGTGGAGAGTAGCTCCAGTATAGAGCACCCCACAACACCACTGACACTCTAGACTTACTCACCTCAAATGTCTGTTTTCCTAGCAAAGTTTTTAAGCATATGATTAGCACAGTGCCATCCATGCCAAGCTAGAATATGACAAAGGGCCTGATTACGAGATTGTCAGTTGGAAAACCCGACTGCCAGACCAGTGATGAGGAGACCACCACGGAGCTGGCAGTCTCCCCACCTGTGCTATTAGGAGTTTTCTGCCAGTCAGGCCAGTAGAAAATATGCGGCAGCATTGGACTCGGCTCCACATGGAGCCGACTCCAAAGCCGTTGCACAGGGGGTCTCCCAAGCACCCTTGGAATGTGCACTGTCTGCTAAGCTGGGGAGGGGGGCCCCTGTACTGGCCACAACAGTGCAGGAGTCCGCCCTGTGGGCCCCAGCACTTGTTCTCTGCTAGCAGAAAACATGGTTGTAATCAGCAGGCCTGCGCTGACTTCAGCGCTGCCCTTACTGATCACAACCAAGACTGCCGTCAGCCTGTCGGGATCAGAGATCCTGGCGGAGACGGAAGTCTTTTGCTGACCTGACCCCCACAGCCGCGGCAGCCGACCACCACCGTGAGTCTGACGGTCTTGAGGCTGCCAGACTCGTAATCTGGCCCAAAATCTTTTGTGATTTATACAGCAAAATCTTTAAGCATAGGATTAGCACAGTGTCATCCTAACCAGAATCTTCTGCAGGGTGAAACACAAAACTCACTAAATTAATCTAGCTTAACCCTCGGTAGCTTGGCTCAAAAGCAGTCAAGCATGTATAAAGTCTAAAGTATTGTGTAAAGTATTTTCGAAGCACTTAAACAATAACAAGGTAAAAACACAACACATAAAAAAAATCCCACATCAAATTAGAAAACAGAGTATAATGTAATCAATTATTTAACACAAAAATGACAAAAAACAATCAATAGGACCAGAGATATGCAATTTCAAAGACTTAAGGTAAATATAGTATCTAAAAGCACAAAGCACCATTAGCAGTTATATGGGCGTGCGAGACTGGATGGAAGTCATAAGTTCAGACCAACCATAATGAAGTTCTGGCCAGCTACAGGGACAAGAATAGTCCCCCTGAATAAATCACTTCCTTAAAGTCCGGTATAAAGAGTCCAAGAGTTTGTGGAAGATGAGTCTGCAAGGAGTGGGAAGAGCATTGTGGATGACCATCGCTGTAGCATGAAGAGCAGGCCAGGCACCCCAAACAGTTGTTGTTTTAGTGCGTTTGAGTGTGAAGGTCCAGTCAGGCGTTGTGGACGGTCATTGCTACAGGTTTGCATTGGTGGTCACCACTGGCTGTCGATGCTGTATCGCAAAGTGCAGATCTTGCGTGGCTGTCATCGCTGGAGGTCCCTGCAGCACATAGAGTCGGGTTCACCTGAACTTTGTATTAGCGGTTGGAATGAGCTGCAAGATTTTGACACAAATGGGCCAGTATGCGGCTGCAAACAGTCCAAAACTTCAGGGTTTCTCCTTTTCTTCCAGGAGGAGATCAAATGACACCACACCAAGGGTCCAGGAGCTGGGAGATACTTCTTGGAGATCAGCATCAGCAACTCAACTCAGCAGAGGCCTGCTTTAGGGTTCAGGCAGGTCCAGTTGCAGGTCCAGTTGCAGGTTAAGTCCAGTAGGTCAGTCGGGCAGTTATAGAGAGGCCTTCGGAGCTTGTTGGGTCCCTGTAGCTCAAAACATGTGGTCAGCTCAGTAGCCTTTGGGGGTCACTGATGTAGTCTGGGATGAAGGGAGCAGGTCCAGTCTTCTTTCTCAGACAGCAAGGCAGACATCGAGCATCATGACAGTCCTCTTGCAGTAGGGCAGTCCTTTGTCTGTGGAGTCAACAGTTCCAGGTATGTACTGAAGAGTGGGTCTGAGGGTCCTAATTGTATACTTGGTGCCAGCTTTGAAGTGGTAGAAACTTCTGGAGTTCTCACCCCCCACAAAAGTGTCTGGAATTTCCTGCCTGCCTGCCCTAGTCCCCGGATGGGCACAATAGTGTAGTGTGAAGCTCTTTGTGTGTGCGCTGAGGCAATGTCTTTGAAATGCAAGTGGGGCTGGTGACAGCTCTGGCCCTCTCATCCAGTCAGGATGGCCCATCTAGACAACATCCAGCCCCTCTATGCTGGAACTGTCTGGGAAAATACACAAAGGCCGTATGTTAACTACACTTAGTCATGTGACCCATGAAACAAGCTGCAAGTGCTAAATGGTTATCACAAGAAATGCTGAACTGTCTAAACGTGGCATTTTCAGAACTGTGACTTAAAATCTGACTTTACCATTATTTAGATAACAAATATTCAGTAATTAAACATGACATTTCTACCTGCTCACAAACAAAGGTTATCACTTATTAAATGTAATAAGGTAAGCCAATGGTATCCTGTGGGAGAGATAGGCCTCAAAGTAGTCAAAAATGAATTTTGGAAATTTTCACAGCACAGGTACAACTTAAAATTCAGGTCCAATTTTTTTAATATACCGCACCCCGCTATTATTGTTTAGGGCCTACCTTAGGGACATACTAGAAAGGAAGTTTTAGTCCTGGCAATGTGTATATTCTGCAAAGTCATATTGGAATTTTAAAACTGCATACAGGCTGCAATGGCAGGCCCTAGACATGTTTTTAGAGGCTACTTAACTGTGTGGCACAACATGTTCTGTAGACTCATTGCATTTAATTTACCAGCCCTGAGTAGATGGTATATCACTTTACTTTTTGACTTATTTCTCTTGTTTTGTTATTGCATACTCATTAAATTGTTGCAGAATCTCTTCTTTGTTGTGAGACAGATTGGAAATTTTAAAAAAAACACTCCTCTTTGTATTAATACCATCCTGAGCAATATAACTTCTTAAAGTGCTTCGTGTTTATTGCAATTTTTAACATACATTAGACTTTCTAAAATGTCCCCATGTTTCCATCTAACAGGGACCTACATTATTATTTATGATAGTAATTTTTTGTACAATTAAGATCCAGTGAAGCTTCCCCAGGTAAAGTACTGCAGCCTTCATTGTTCACTAATAGCCATAGTTCTTTACTTCAATTTTAGAATTCTTTTACAACATACAAATACATCATAAATACATTTCTCATCACAGCACTTTTGTTATATAAATATTTAGGAGTATTGCACCTACTAAGAGCATTTTTAATCAATTCCTCAAAGGCCCTATCCAATATTTTCCTTTTAAACTGCAGATTTGTTATATTCCTCAAAGGCCCAGTTTAATATTTCCCTTGTAAAAAACAGATCCCTCATCACTTCCTTTAAGACCAAATAATCATAACCAATTCATCATCTCAAAATTCCCAATCTCCAAACATATATTAGTATGATCTATCCAAAACAAATCAGAGATATATTCACTTAGAAAAAAACAAATATGTAATTTATTTATAATGTTACTTTTTGGTCCGTCCTTTTCATTACCCTAATTAGAAAATATCTTCCTATGTCCTGTTTGATAGATCCCACTTATTTAAAAAGACATAAATAAGATCCCCTTGAGAACCCAAAAAGTGCTATGTGCCATAAAGTGTAAACTGCAGTAAAGTGCAAAGTGCAACATTAAAGTGCAACACGCAGTAAAGTGCAAAGTGCAACAAAATGTGCAATGTGTATATAAGTGAGATTACAGCAATAAGGTGCAGTTGTGCAAAACATAATCCTGACAATATCATTTTAAAATTGTCCACGCAGTTAGTTCACCTTGCCTTGAACTATACACACAAATAGTTCAATCGGTCCTTCTCTATAAGTGTTGGATCATTTTCATCACAATGCAATATATCAAACCTACTTGGATGATTATCATGAGTTGTAAAGTGCAAAGCATTGAATGTCATTTATTCAAGTGAACAAGACCGAGAGGTTGAAACACGTTGGTGGTGTTGTTTTACACTTCTTTGGATAAAAGCAATAAACTCTCCTGGAGTGCAACAAATCAATTGTTTGACAATTGTTTGTATTGGATATATATATATATATATATATATATATATATATTCCATCAATTTCTTCCCATCAAAGAGAAAAAAGCGCTGTACTCCGGTTAATGGTGAAGTGAGGCATTTTGATAATGAATCACAGAAGCAAATGTTCTTGTATTTCTGACGCGTTTCTGCTGTCATTTACAGCCTTAATCATAGACTCTCCTGTTAGAAAATAACCATGTGATGTATCCTGTCCTTTATATCATGGCAGTAAAGACACAGAGCCACTTTTACTTTTAAATCTCAAATGCAGTTTCATATATATATATATATATATATATATATATATATATATATATATATATATATATATATCCTTTTATGCCAGTTCATATTTGAATTATACATAAGGAAGTATTTCCAAGCGATGGATGTATTGCAGTACGTTTGTTCCCCTAGTTTGTGTGGCATTCTTCAATTTCTTGCTACGATTTGGTCCCTGATTGTTTTCATGCAGTTATAAAATCTACTGGATTCCATTTCTTCATACTCTTGCCTGGCTGATTCCTTTACCTTATTGACAGGGACGGTTTGGTGGATTGTTGATAACTTCAGTACTGAACTTGAGCTTCAATCGAGAACTGCAAGATTGTCAAGGAGGTTGCTTACCCTCTGCATTTTCCACCTATCTGGGACTCCTCCTAAGGGGACATTTGAAAAAGTTCACATATACTATTCAGTGCTGGGTGGGCACTGTGGTTTTTGGGATGAGTCACTTTTTTCGAGTAATCAGGGTACTCACCCGAACTTCTCTGCATATACTCCTTCAAGCGGACAAACTCTGACTCACTGAATGGAAGCCTGTGTTTCAGAAATCTGTGCTAATTAATGAATATGGATGGCATCCTCCTGCTACAGAGATCTCATCCCAGACTGCACAGTATTCCTGTGACAAAGCATAAGGAAAAGTAAAAACATTTAATTAACATTGAAAAACGTATAAAATTATTTTTATTTTAAATATTCAGGTAATTTAATTTTATACTTTTAATGTAATGGCAGAGCTGAGGGAACAACATTCTACAGCACTAGCAACTCACTTCTGAATTAAAAATTAAATTATTTAAAACATACTAAATTATATTAAAATTATTTTTCTCGTTATAAAGATTAAAAATAGATTCCCACATGAAGTAAACAATATTCTTAATATGCATTACTAATTTTTAAAAGGGATATATAGACTTAAAATTCTTTCATTATTTAACAACATCTGTTGTTAAATTAATTTTTAAATGCAAAAAAGTTAATAAAATATCTTATAATTAAAAGTATGTAGTATTTTGATATTTTTCTATACATCACATTATATTTATGTATACTTTTAACATTAACTATTTAAATGTAATTTAATTTATTGTAGCATTATTATCTATGGCGATTTTTATGTACCTAACTCCATTGGTTTCTGTGGGAAGCTGCTGGAGAACCAGTGATTGGCCTTGTGTGGTGCTAGACTTGCTTTTGTTCTGAGCTGGAGTAGGTTACAACTGTTTGGGTCCCTTTTTGACTATCAGTAGCTTTAGAAGCAGTTTGTGTATAGCAATGGGCTTACTCTGTTGTGGGTGGGTACACATCTTTCCTTTAACCCATTACTAATCTTCCCTTAAGCCCCCCTTATTCTCCTTAACCTCCTTCACCTCATATTAAGTATTCCCCATTATTTAGCTACGCCCCTCTGATCTTCACACATTTACTTCTAAAAAGTATACATTCACATGCAGAGATCTCTACAGTGAAAAAGGTCAGTGAGACGGACCATAAACTCTACACATAGGTTTGTGAGTAGCATTTTGTACATTTTGGAGTTTTATAATCTGTGCGATTGTTAAATACACACAATTGGCAACTGCCAGACAAGTGGTTAAGACATCGAACCACAAGTCCCATAATACCCCTGAATGGATTGCAGGAGGAAAGTATAGTGACTGCAAAGTAATTCACCCACTTTGAAAAAAGACTGTAGTAGTTGAAATGCGTCAGTGGTGTCTGGCAAGATATAAATTGTAATAATCTTTTAATAAATTAGACATTCTGAACTGTAGGAAAGTACCATCTTGCCTGGCATGTTACCCCCATATTTCACTGTATATATGTTGTTTTAGTTGTATGTGTCACTGGGACCCTGCCAGCCAGGGCCCCAGTGCTCATAAGTGTGCCCTGTATGTGTTGCCTGTGTTATGACTAACTGTCTCACTGAGGCTCTGCTATCCAGAACCTCAGTGGTTATGCTCTCTCATTTCTTTCCAAATTGTCACTAACAGGCTAGTGACCAATTTCACCAATTTACATTGGCATACTGGAACACCCTTATAATTCCCTAGTATATGGTACTGAGGTACCCAGGGTATTGGGGTTCCAGGAGATCCCTATGGGCTGCAGCATTTCTTTTGCCACCCATAGGGAGCTCTGACAATTCTTACACAGGCCTGCCATTGCAGCCTGAGTGAAATAATGTCCACGTTATTTCACAGCCATTTACCACTGCACTTAAGTGACTTATAAGTCACCTATATGTCTAACCTTTACCTGGTAAAGGTTGGGTGCTAAGTTACTTAGTGTGTGGGCACCCTGGCACTAGCCAAGGTGCTTCCACATTGGTCAGCGCAAATTCCCCGGACTTTGTGAGCGCGGGGACACCATTACACGCGTGCACTATACATATGTCACGACATATGTATAGCGTCACAATGGTAACTCCGAACATGGCCATGCAACATTTCTAAGATCATGGAATTGTCACCCCAATGCCATTCTGGCATTGGGGAGACAATTCCGTGATCCCCCGAGTCTCTAGCTCAGACCCGGGTACTGCCAAACTACCTTTCCCGGGGTTTCACTGCAGCTGCTGCTGCTGCCAACCCCTCAGACAGGTTTCTGCCCTCCTGGGGTCCAGCCAGGCTTGGCCCAGGAAGGCAGAACAAAGGACTTCCTCAGAGAGAGGGTGTTACACCCTCTCCCTTTGGAAAAAGGTGTTAGGGCTGGGGTGGAGTAGCCTCCCCCAGCCTCTGGAAATGCTTTCATGGGCACAGATGGTGCCCATTTCTGCATAAGCCAGTCTACACCGGTTCAGGGATCCCCCTGCCCTGCTCTGGCGCGAAACTGGACAAAGGAAAGGGGAGTGACCACTCCCCTGACCTGCACCTCCCCTGGGAGGTGCCCAGAGCTCCTCCAGTGTGCTCCAGACCTCTGCCATCTTGGAAACAGAGGTGCTGCTGGCACACTGGACTGCTCTGAGTGGCCAGTGCCAGCAGGTGACGTCAGAGACTCCTTCTGATAGGCTCCTTCAGGTGTTGCTAGCCTATCCTCTCTCCTAATTAGCCAAACCTCCTTTTCTGGCTATTTAGGGTCTCTGCTTTGGGGAATTCCTTAGATAACGAATGCAAGAGCTCATCAGAGTTCCTCTGCATCTCTCTCTTCACCTTCTGCCAAGGAATCGACTGCTGGCCGCGCTGGAAGCCTGCAGAACTGCAACAAAGTAGCAAAGACGACTACTGCGACCTTGTAACGCTGATCCTGCCGCCTTCTCGAATGTTTTCCTGGTGGTGCATGCTGTGGGGGTAGTCTGCCTCCTCTCTGCACTAGAAGCTCCGAAGAAATCTCCTGTGGGTCGACGGAATCTTCCCCCTGCAACCGCAGGCACCAAAGAACTGCATCACCGGTCCTCTGGGTCTCTTCTCAGCACGACGAGCGAGGTCCCTTGAACTCAGCAACTCTGTCCAAGTGACTCCCACAGTCCAGTGACTCTTCAGTCCAAGTTTGGTGGAGGTAAGTCCTTGCCTCCCCACGCTAGACTGCATTGCTGGGAACCGCGTGTTTTGCAGCTACTCCGGCTCCTGTGCACTCTTCCAGGATTTCCTTTGTGCACAGTCAATCCTGAGTCCCCGGCACTCTAACCTGCGGTGCACAACCTCCTGAGTTGTCCTCCGGCATCGTGGGACCCTCCTTTGTGACTTCGGGTGAGCTCCGGTTCACTCCACTTTGTAGTGCCTGTTCCGGCACTTCTGCGGGTGCTGCTTGCTTCTGAGTGGGCTCTTTCTCTTGCTGGACGCCCCTTCTGTCTCCTCATGCAATGGATGACATCCTGGTCCCTCCTGGGCCACAGCAGCATCCAAAAACCCTAACCGCGACCCTTGGAGCTATCAAGGATTTTTGGCGGTCTTTCTGCACGGAAACACCTCTGCACGACTCTTCACGACGTGGGACATCCATCCTCCAAAGGGAAAGTTTCTAGCCCTCGTCGTTCTTGCAGAATCCACAGCTTCTACCATCCGGTGGCAGCTTCTTTGCACCCACAGCTGGCATTTCCTGGGCATCTGCCCACTCCCGACTTGATCGTGACTCTTGGACTTGGTCCCCTTGTTCCACAGGTACTCTCGTCAGGAAATCCATCGTTGTTGCATTGCTGGTGTTGGTCTTCCTTGCAAAATTCCCCTATCACAACTTCTGTGCCCTCTGGGGAACTTAGGTGCACTTTGCACCCACTTTTCAGGGTCTTGGGGTGGGCTATTTTTCTAACCCTCACTGTTTTCTTACAGTCCCAGCGACCCTCTACAAGGTCACATAGGTTTGGGGTCCATTGGTGGTTCGCATTCCACTTCTAGAGTATATGGTTTGTGTTGCCCCTATCCCTATGTGCCCCCATTGCATTCTATTGTGACTATACATTGTTTGCACTGTTTTCTACTGCTATTACTGCATATTTTGGTATTGTGTACATATATCTTGTGTATATTTGCTATCCTCATACTGAGGGTACTCACTGAGATACTTTGGCATATTGTCATAAAAATAAAGTACTTTTATGTTTAGTATATCTGTGTATTGTGTTTTCTTATGATATTGTGCATATGACACTAGTGGTAGTGTAGGAGCTTCACTCGTCTCCTAGTTCAGCCTAAGCTGCTCTGCTAAGCTACCTTTTCTATCAGCCTAAGCTGCTAGACACCCCTCTACACTAATAAGGAATACCTGGTCCTGGTGCAAAGTGTAAGTACCCCTTGGTACCCACTACAAGCCAGTCCAGCCTCCTACATTGGTTGTGCAGCGGTGGGATAAGTACTTGCAACTACTTACCACTTTGTCATTTTGTACTTTTCATAAGAGAAAAATATACAAAACAAGTTCAGTGTATGTACACCTAACCAAAAAGTTTTGCTTTTCTTCTCTTACTCTTTTGCTAAGTGCTGAAAAGTACCTCTAAAACTTTCAAAAAGTTCTTTAAAAGTTTAAAAAGTGTTTTTTCTGTTCTTTAAAAAGTTCTAAAACTTTTTCTTTCTTTTTCTGTCCCTTAAACTCTTGTCTATCATGTCTGGTACAGGCCAAACTCGTGACCTGGCCAGCATTGCTTATGACAACCTTAGCTGGAAAGAAGCAAGGAGTCTCTTTGTAGACAGAGGTTTAGGGGTAGGGAAGAATCCTTCTAGAGGATTGTTGGTTAATATGCTCATTGAACATGATAAGTCCTTAGGTGGCACATCTGGTGAGAAATTAGCTGATGGTTCACACTCTGATTCTGGGGCTCCCCCAGTAAAAGTGTTAGATGGGAACCTTCTCAACCTGCCCCCTAGCAGGCCATCTAGCATGGCTGGTACTAATGTGAGTTCTCATCACAGTAGGAGTGTTACTTTTGTAGGCCAGGTTGTTAGAGTGCCGTCTGTTAGGAACAGGTCACCCTCTGTTCATTCACACCATTCTTCTGTGTCAAGGCATGCCCAACCCATCCTACCTGAAGACAATGTTAGAAAGGGAACTCAATAGATTGAGTGGAAGAGTCCAGGCTGAAGCTTAAAAAGCAACAGCTGGATATAGACAGGGAAGCATTTGACTTAGAAAAAGAAAGACAGAGGTTGGGGTTTGGATCCCATGGTGGCAGCAGCAGTATTCCAAATAGTCATCCTGTAAAAGAGCATGATTCTAGGAATCTGTACAAGATAGTTCCCCCTTACAAGGAGGGGGATGACATTAACAAGTGGTTTGCTGCACTTGAAAGGGCCTGTGTTGTACAAGAGGTCCCTCAAAGGCAGTGGGCTGCTATCCTATGGCTATCTTTCAGTGGAAAGGGTAGGGATAGGCTCCTTACTGTTAAGGAAAGTGATGCCAATAATTTTACAGTTCTTAAGAATGCACTCCTAGATGGTTATGGCTTAACCACTGAACAGTACAGGATCAAGTTCAGAGAAACCAAAAAGGAGTCTTCACAAGACTGGGTAGACTTTGTTGACCATTCAGTGAAGGCATTGGAGGGGTGGTTACATGGCAGTAAAGTTTCTGACTATGAAAGCCTGTATAACTTAATCCTGAGAGAGCATATTCTTAATAATTGTGTGTCTGATTTGTTACACCAGTACCTGGTAGACTCTGATCTAACCTCTCCCCAAGAATTGGGAAAGAAGGCAGACAAATGGGTCAGAACAAGGGTGAACAGAAAAGTTCATACAGGGGGTGACAAGGATGGCAAGAAGAAGGATGGTAAGTCTTCTGACAAGGGTGGGGACAAATCTAAAAATGAGTCTTCATCAGGTCCACAAAAACACTCTGGTGGGGGTGGTGGGCCCAAATCCTCTTCAAATCAAAACAAAGAAAAGAAACCATGGTGCTATTTATGTAAAATAAAAGGCCATTGGACAACTGATCCCAGTTGCCCAAAGAAAAGTACCAAGCCTCCTACCACTACAACCCCTGCTGCTACACCTAGTGCCCCTAGTAATAGCAGTGGTGGAGGGAGCAAACCTACTAATAGCCAATCCAAGGGAGTAGCTGGGCTCACTTTTGGTAATTTAGTTGGGGTTGGTCTTGTTAGGGAGACCACAGAGGCTGTGTTAGTCTCTGAGGGGGCCATTGATTTGGCCACCTTGGTTGCTTGTCCCCTTAACTTGGATAAGTACAAGCGACTTCCCCTAATAAATGGTGTTGAGGTTCAGGCCTACAGGGACACAGGTGCCAGTGTTACCATGGTAATAGAGAAACTGGTCCACCCTGAACAACACCTACTTGGTCACCAGTACCAAGTGACTGATGCTCATAACAACACTCTTAGCCACCCCATGGCTGTTGTGAATCTCAACTGGGGGGGGGTTAGTGGTCCAAAGAAAGTTGTGGTTGCCTCAGATTTACCTGTAGACTGTCTACTAGGGAACGATTTAGAGACATCAGCTTGGGCAGAAGTGGAGTTGGAGGCTCATGCAGCAATGCTGGGCATTCTAGGGCATATGTTTGCTTTAACCAGGGCTCAGGCCAAAAAGCAAAAAGGACAGGGTGACTTGGATCCTGGAAGAATGGACCAAGTGCTCCTTAAAGCTAGGGCTAGTAAAGGTAAAACACTACCTACTATCCCTCCCTCTACAGTGGATTCAACTTCTGAGGAAGAAGAATTTCCACCCTGTGCAGAACCTACACCAGAGGAGCTGGAAGCAGACACTGCTGAGCTTTTGGGTGGAGGGGGGCCTGCCAGGGAGGAGCTGAGTGTGGCACAGCAGACCTGTACCACACTAGAGTGTCTAAGACAGCAAGCTGTCAAACAAGCAAATGGGGATGTCATTGACTCTCACAGAGTTTACTGGGAGGACAACCTCTTGTATACTGAAGCAAGGGATCCAAAACCTGGAGCTGCCAGGAGATTGGTGATTCCTCAGCAATACAGAGAGTTCCTCCTAACTCTAGCCCACAACATTCCCTTAGCAGGACATTTAGGGCAAATGAAAACTTGGGACAGGCTTGTCCCCTTGTTTCATTGGCCTAGAATGTCAGAGGACACAAAAGAATTTTGTAAGTCCTGTGAAACCTGTCAAGCCAGTGGCAAGACAGGTGGCACTCCAAAGGCACCCCTTATTCCACTGCCTGTGGTTGGGGTTCCCTTTGAAAGGGAAGGGGTTGACATAGTTGGCCCCCTTGACCCCCCTACTGCTTCAGGCAATAGGTTTATCTTGGTGGTAGTGGACCATGCCACCAGATATCCTGAAGCAATTCCTCTAAGGACCACTACAGCTCCTGCAGTGGCAAAGGCCCTCCTGGGAATCTTTTCCAGGGTGGGATTCCCAAAAGAGGTGATATCAGACAGGGGAAGCAATTTCATGTCTACTTACTTGAAGGCCATGTGCAAGGAATGTGGTGTTACATACAAGTTCACCACACCCTATCATCCACAAACACATGGACTGGTTGAGAGGTTTAATAAAACTCTCAAAGGAATGATAATGGGACTCCCTGAAAAACTCCGCAGGAGATGGGATGTCCTATTACCTTGCCTCCTTTTTGCTTACAGGGAGGTACCCCAAAAAGGAGTGGGCTTCAGCCCCTTTGAACTCCTATTTGGACCCTGTAAGAGGACCTCTAACACTTGTGAAGGAGGGTTGGGAACAACCATTAAAAGCTCCAAAGCAAGACATAGTGGACTATGTACTTGACCTAAGATCTAGGATGGCTGAGTACATGAAAAAGGCCAGTAAAAACCTTCAGGCCAGCCAAGAGCTCCAAAAGCAATGGCATGACCAGAAGGCTGTTCTGATTCAGTACCAACCAGGGCAGAAAGTGTGAGTCTTGGAGCCTGTAGCCCCAAGAGCACTCCAAGACAAATGGAGTGGACCCCACATTATTGTTGAGAAAAAGGGAGAAGTCACCTACTTGGTTGACTTAGGCACTGCCAGGAGTCCCCTTAGGGTGCTCCATGTCAATCGCCTGAAACCCTACTATGTCAGGGCTGATCTCACCCTGCTCATGGCAACAGATGAAGGACAGGAAGAAGAGAGCGACCCTCTCCCTGATCTCTTCTCTTCCACAGAACAAGATGCTCTAGTGGAAGGTATAGTTTTGGCAGATTGTCTTTCTGCTGAGCAAAAAGACCACTGCATAAATCTCCTGGGTCAGTTTTCTGAACTCTTTTCTACTGTGCCAGGCACCACTTCTTGGTGTGAGCACACTATAGATACTGGAGACAGCTTGCCTGTCAAAAGTAAGATCTATAGGCAGCCTGACCATGTCAGAGACTGCACAAAACAAGAGGTTCAGAAAATGCTTGAACTGGGAGTGGTTGAGCACTCAGAAAGTCCATGGGCCTCTCCTGTGGTACTTGTACCAAAACCTCATTCCAAAGATGGTAAAAGGGAAATTAGATTTTGTGTTGACTACAGAGGTCTCAACCAGGTAACCAAAACTGATGCTCACCCTATACCCAGGGCAGATGAGCTAATAGATACACTGGCATCTGCCAAGTATCTAAGCACCTTTGATTTGACTGAAGGGTATTGGCAGATCAAGTTATCAGAGGATGCAAAAGCAAAAACAGCGTTTTCAACCATTGGAGGGCACTACCAATTCACAGTAATGCCCTTTGGTTTGAAAAATGCACCTGCCACTTTTCAGAGGTTGGTGAACACAGTCCTGCAAGGGCTGGATGCTTTTAGTGCAGCATATCTAGATGATATAGCTGTCTTTAGCTCCAGCTGGGATGATCACCTGGTCCACCTATGGAAAGATTTGGAGGCCCTGCAAAAGGCAGGCCTCACTATCAAGGCTTCAAAGTGCCAGATAGGGCAGGGGAAGTGGTTTATCTGGGACACCTGGTAGGTGGAGAACAGATTGCACCACTTCAGGGGAAAATCCAAACTATTATAGATTGGGTTCCCCCTACAACTTAGACTCAGGTGAGAGCCTTTTTAGGCCTCACTGGGTACTACAGGAGGTTCATAAAGAACTATGGCTCCATAGCAGCCCCTCTTAATGACCTCACATCTAAGAAAATGCCTAAAAAGGTATTATGGACAGCAAACTGTCAGAAAGCTTTTGAGGAGCTGAAGCAGGCCATGTGCTCTGCACCTGTCCTGAAAAGCCCCTGTTACTCCAAAAAATTCATTGTCCAAACTGATGCATCTGAATTAGGGGCAGGGGCAGTCTTATCACAACTTAATTCTGAGTGCCAGGATCAACCTGTTGCTTTCATCAGCAGGAAGTTGACCCCTAGAGAAAAGCGTTGGTCTGCCATAGAGAGGGAGGCCTTTGCTGTGGTCTGGGCACTGAAGAAGTTGAGGCCATACCTGTTTGGCACTCACTTCATTGTTCAGACAGACCACAAACCAAACCTCTACTTTGGCTAAAACAAATGAAAGGTGGAAACCCTAAATTGTTGAGGTGGTCCATATCCCTACAGGGAATGGACTATACAGTGGAACATAGACCTGGGAGTACCTACTCCAATGCAGATGGACTCTCCAGATATTTCCACTTAGACAATGAAGACTCATCAGGTCATGGCTAGTCTTATTGTCCTTCATTTGGGGGGGGGGGGTTGTGTAGGAAAGTACCATCTTGCCTGGCATGTTACCCCCATATTTCACTGTATATATATGTTGTTTTAGTTGTATGTGTCACTGGGACCCTGCCAGCCAGGGCCCCAGTGCTCATAAGTGTGCCCTGTATGTGTTACCTGTGTTATGACTAACTGTCTCACTGAGGCTCTGTTATCCAGAACCTCAGTGGTTATGCTCTCTCATTTCTTTCCAAATTGTCACTAACAGGCTAGTGACCAATTTCACCAATTTACATTGGCATACTAGAACACCCTTATAATTCCCTAGTATATGGTACTGAGGTACCCAGGGTATTGGGGTTCCAGGAGATCCCTATGGGCTGCAGCATTTCTTTTGCCACCCATAGGGAGCTCTGACAATTCTTACACAGGCCTGCCATTGCAGCCTGAGTGAAATAACGTCCACGTTATTTCACAGCCATTTACCACTGCACTTAAGTAACTTATAAGTCACCTATATGTCTAACCTTTACCTGGTAAAGGTTGGGTGCTAAGTTACTTAGTGTGTGGGCACCCTGGCACTAGCCAAGGTGCTCCCACATTGTTAAGGGCAAATTCCCCGGACTTTGTGAGTGCGGGGACACCATTACACGTGTGCACTATACATATGTAGCGTCACAATGGTAACTCCGAACATGGCCATGTAACATGTCTAAGATCATGGAATTGTCACCCCAATGCCATTCTGGCATTGGGGAGACAATTCCATGATCCCCCGAGTCTCTAGCTCAGACCCGGGTACTGCCAAACTACCTTTTCCGGGGTTTCACTGCAGCTGCTGCTGCTGCCAACCCCTCAGACAGGTTTCTGCCCTCCTGGGGTCCAGCCAGGCTTGTCCCAGGAAGGCAGAACAAAGGACTTCCTCAGAGAGAGGGTGTTACACCCTCTCCCTTTGGAAAAAGGTGTTAGGGCTGGGGAGGAGTATCCTCCCCCAGCCTCTGGAAATGCTTTCATGGGCACAGATGGTGCCCATTTCTGCATAAGCCAGTCTACACCGGTTCAGGGATCCCCCAGCCCTGCTCTGGCGCGAAACTGGACAAAGGAAAGGGGAGTGACCATTCCCCTGACCTGCACCTCCCCTGGTAGGTGCCCAGAGCTCCTCCAGTGTGCTCCAGACCTCTGCCATCTTGGAAACAGAGGTGCTGCTGGCACACTAGGCTGCTCTGAGTGGCCAGTGCCAGCAGGTGACGTCAGAGACTCCTTCTGATAGGCTCCTTCAGGTGTTGCTAGCCTATCCTCTCTCCTAAGTATCCTTGCCTCCCCACGCTAGACTGCATTGCTGGGAACTGCGTGTTTTGCAGCTACTCCGACTCCTGTGCACTCTTCCAGGATTTCCTTTGTGCACAGCCAAGCCTGGGTCCCGGCACTCTAACCTGCAGTGTACGACCTCCTGAGTTGCCCTCCGGCGTCGTGGGACCCTGCTTTGTGACTTTGGGTGAGCTCCGGTTCACTCCAATTCGTAGTGCCTGTTCCGGCACTTCTGCGGGTGCTGCTTGCTTCTGAGTGGGCTCTTTTTCTTGCTGGACGCCCCCCTCTGTCTCCTCATGCAATTGGTTATGTCCTGGTCCCTCCTGGGCCAGAGCAGCATCCAAAAACCCTAACCGCGACCCTTGCAGCTATCAAGGCTTGTTGGCGGTCTTTCTGCACGGAAACACCTCTGCACGACTCTTCACGACGTGGGACATCCGTTCTCCAAAGGGGAAGTTTCTAGCCCTTGTCGTTCTTGCAGAATCCACAGCTTCTACCATCCGGTGGCAGCTTCTTTGCACCCACAGATGGCATTTCCTGGGCATCTGCCCACTCCCGACTTGATCGTGACTCTTGGACTTGGTCCCCTTGTTCCACAGGTACTCTCGTCAGGAAATCCATTGTTGTTGCATTGCTGGTGTTGGTCTTCCTTGCAGAATTCCCCTATCACGACTTCTATGCTCTCTGGGGAACTTAGGTGCATTTTGCACCCACTTTTCAGGGTCTTGGGGTGGGCTATTTTTCTAACCCTCACTGTTTTCTTACAGTCCCAGTGACCCTCTACAAGGTCACATAGGTTTGGGGTCCATTCGTGGTTCGCATTCCACTTCTAGAGTATATGGTTTGTGTTGCCCCTATCCCTATGTGCCCCCATTGCATTCTATTGTGACTATACATTACTTGCACTGTTTTCTATTGCTATTACTGCATATTTTGGTATTGTGTACATATATCTTGTGTATATTTGATATTCTCATACTGAGGGTACTCACTGAGATACTTTGGCATATTGTCATAAAAATAAAGTACCTTTATTTTTAGTATATCTGTGTATTGTGTTTTCTTATGATATTGTGCATATGACACTAGTGGTACTGTAGGAGCTTCACTCGTCTCCTAGTTCAGCCTAAGCTGCTCTGCTAAGCTACCTTTTCTATCAGCCTAAGATGCTAGACACCCCTCTACACTAATAAGGGATACCTGGGCCTGGTGCAAAGTGTAAGTACCCCTTGGTACCCACTACAAGCCAGTCCAGCCTCCTACATGAACACCTCAGAGTGTGATGTAATTTTTTGGCATGTGATATTAAAATAGGAGGAATGGTCGATCCCAACGCCTGCACCAGCAGTCAGGGTGAGCCGCGTTTGGACCACCTTTGCTTGAGGATTAATTTATGGTGGCAGAGCCCGGTACAGAAAGGAGCTGAAAGGTAATCTAAACAAGCTGCGGAGTCAGAGGGAGATACCAATCTATGTGGATGTACTATCCGATGGGAGACTAGTTGGAACCTGGATGGGCATGGACTCCTAAATGCCCCTTTGTTGAACTATGTGACTGACAACACAAGGGGCAATGTCATCTGAGCAAAATGGTAAGAATGTCCCAATTTAAAGTACCTACGGATTGATGCGGTCCTGGACTGAGGTTTAATGGGCCAAGGAGTTTTATAAATTGTGGGATTGTTATATACACACAATTAACAAATGCCAGGCAAGTGGTAAAGACATTGAACCACAAGTCCCATAATGCCATTGAAAGGATTGCAGGGGTGAAGTATAAATAGTGAGTGCAAAAGAACTCATCCACTTTGAAAAAGACTGTAGCAGTCGAAACGTCCCAGTGGTGTCTGGCAAGAAGTAAATTGTGATCCTCTTTAAATGAATTTGAAATTCTAAATGCCTGGGAGGGCGGTGTAGTCTTTATGCATGTGATATATATGTGATCAAGACCTTTTTAGGTTGAAACGCGTTGGGTGGTGGATAGCACTGTATTATGGAATAATTAAAGGCTGAAGACAAGAATCTCCTGGAGTGCGATGAATCATTTTGTTGGAGATATGTCTGGGTGTTTTGGTCGCTAACTCCGTCATCAGCACCGGCAGCAAGAGTGCGCAATTTCATTTGTGGCCAATTGGTGATTAATACACACACACACATATATATATATATATTTATATATATATATATATTTATATATGCATATATATATATATATATATATATATATATATATATATATATATATATATATATATATATAAATATATATAGATACATAGATTATACATAGATAGATAGATAGATAGATAGATAGATAGATAGATAGATAGATAGATAGATAGATAAATAATGTTTGTATATCTACTAACACTTAGGCCCTAATTACGATGCTGGTGGACTTCAGACTGCCAGGGCCGCAATGGAGGTCTGACTGCCGCTAAAGCGGTGGTCCAACCACTTTGGCGGCGGTCAGACCACCACATTATGACCGTAGAGTTTGGGCCACGATAAGAACCCCAGCACCGCCAGTTTCCCTCCATTGGAGGGACTGGCGGTCCTGATCCGCCAGGGCAGTACTGCATGCAGGGCCGCCCTGGGGATTAAACCCCCCTCTCCACCAGTATCTACGTGGCGTTTGCACTGCCATGTAAAAGCTGGCAGAGACAAGTTCTGCACTGCCCCTGCATTTGGCATGGGCAGTGCAGGGGCCCCCAGGGACAGCCCGCTGTGCATTGAAAAGTGCAACGGGTGCTGTTGCACCCTATGCACCGCAACTATTCCATCAGCTCAATTATGAGCCGCTGTCAATGTTGTGGGATGTTCCCCACTGGGCCAATGGGTGGAAACACTGGGTGGATATACTTATCAAAGGCGCCAGATGATAGAAAAGTCTACCTCTTAAATATTGGCTGTAGTGCACAAGGGAACTAGCAAGTAGTAGTTAGGTAAAAGTGAAGTAGTACTGTTTCCCTGGGACACATGTAGGTGATTTCAGAACACTAGTGATAACGTCACTGCTAGGCGAGAATGTGGTTTTATACCACTTGGAACTCATGTAGACTATTCAGAGCTTTCTCGAGAAAGTGATGTTGAGGAACACTGAAAAAAGCTGCATTTGCACCAGAGGAGGTGTACAGAGAAAGCACAATGAAACTATCCCAGGAAACGGCAATATAATACAGTTGTGAAGAGAAAGAGGGGCAGCATGGAGGAGACAGCAGTTTGGTGAAGTTAGGAGGCAAGGACTCTTAAAGAGTAAGATTGAGAAAGCAGAGTAGAGTACCATTTTTGAGTTAAAAGTGCTGTAAATCAATTTATTTGATTTTGTTAGGGCATCTATCCAGTGCAGGTTTGGTATGTAACGCAGCGCAGTAGCACTGTGTGTAGGAGCAGGAAATAAAGTTATGCATTGAAGTGAGTTAGGGCATTGTGGTGGGGGATCGGCAGTACAGAGGACTCTGGGCCGTATGTAGTGAGAAAAGGCTTATTTGTTCTTAAGATGTTGAAACAATAGGTAACAGAAATAAATGAAGTAACAAAACAAAGAATTAAAGTTGGATGGCGAAAAATCCAGCTGACTTCTTCTTTATAACGTCTCTGATCTTTGTCTTTTCTAGATTTCCTGGATGGCGTCGGCTCACGTGACCTCCCAGGTGGAACCGAGAAAAAAAACACAGGAGCGAAAACAAAGGTAAGTGGTTTGTGGGGTTCTGGTGTAGTTTAGCGTTTAGACTTGCAGGGAGAGGGAAAATCCTGGAGATAGAGGTAGAGAGGGGTTATAGATAGACCCGGTAGTGAGGGTGTGAGAGGATTGATGCACTTGTGGTAAGTATCTCTCTCAGTGCTCTGCCCAAGTTTCGACTCACTCAGATACACTCTCCTCGGTGACCCCCCCTCACACATGCCCTCCTCAGTCCCTCTCCTCTTTTCTCCGCCTCCTCTCCGAAGTGCCCGATAGGAAAAACGGGGTTTCGGTGTCCTTGTAACAAGGACCGTACCTTGTTAAGCCTTGTGGCAGAAAATGCTCTTCTACGGGTCTCGGATCTCTTCTGAATGTTCCCCGTGGGTTACTGGAACTTCATCTGCTTCGGTCTTTTCCTCCTCCGTACGCGGCGTCTTCTTCTCCTCCGTCTCCGGTGTCGTTCTCGGAGAGAACTCCTCCTTCCATCCCTCTCCTGAGTCCATCTTCCCTTTTACTGGCGAAACCCGGAAATCCTGGTGCCGCGCGTCCGTAGGCGTTCCCACGTTTCCATGGGAACACGCGAGTCCTCCGGCTGAGGCGCGCGAAAGGCGCCAGTCCGAGGAGCTGATAGGCGCGGTCAAGGAGACCCGTCTACAGGCATAATACCAGAATATCATTTAAAGAATATATGGCCTGATTTAGAACTCAGGGGATGGGTTACTCCATCATAACGGTGACGGATATCCCATCCACTGAAATCTAAATTCCATTATATGCTATTGGATTTAGAATTTGGCGGACAGGATATCCATCAACATTGTGACGGAGTAACCAGTCTGCCAAGATCCAAATCAGGCCCATAGTCTGACATAAATATTGCTTTGTAAATATTGTTATAAAAATGTCACTGAATATGGGTTCATAAGGCAAAAACTACACCAACTGGGACAATATTTTTTAAATAATATTTATGATACAGTATTCATGCCAGGTGATATTTCTGTAGTTGATATTCTGACACACCACCATTAAGAGGCTGGATCTGTTCAGAGCCCAATCGATCCCCATCACAACCCATCACTTGAGACTATTTCAGACCAACCCAGACTAGTTAATTTACAAGCAACACCTGCAGCCAGCCAAGTGATGGCCAGCATTATCCAACGTAATGTCTAGCCTTACTCAGGGCCCAGCAAACACCCACCTCAACATGAATAAGCTAGGAACACAACGACTAAACACCAGCAGTCAGTAAAGTCCAATCCCCGTTATGCACCAATCTGGACTATATATTCACATGTGTTGGACTTTTTCCCTTTTGCAGGGTCATCTCCAGTCTTTTTGCCTCCTTCCTCCTATTTTTTCTGACCTTTTTTTGTTGGTTTTAGGACTCTGGGCACTTTACCACTGCTAACCGGTGCCAAAGTATATATGCTCTCTGTGTGAATTGTACTGTTGATTGGCATATCAATGATTGGCATATTCGATTTACTATTACGTCCCTAGTAAAGTGCACTCTAGGTGCCCAGGGCCTGTAAATCCAATGCTACTAGTGGGCCTGCAGAACTGGTTTTGCCACCCACATTAGTAGCCCTGTAAACATGGCTCAGACCTGCCACTGCAGTGTCTGTGAGTGCAGTTTAAACTGCAAATTCGACTTGGCAAGTGTACCCACTTGCGAGGCCCAAACCTTCCCTTTGTTACATGTAAGGCACCCCTAAGGTAGGCCCTAGCTAGCCCCATGGGCAGGGTGCAGTTTATGTAAAAGGTAGGACATGTACTCATGTATTTTTTACATGTCCTCACAGTGAAATACTGCCGAATCCTGTGATGCTGCCTGCAACAGACTCCGTGGTCCTCGCTGGAGTGCGACGACCCTCGCAGGCCCGACACCGCTGCAGCCCCGTTGAAGTCTGCGACTTCCTGGAAGTTGCCGCACAACATCATGACCGCTGCCACCCGAAGTGTGCAGATTCAACGCTTCGCACCAACGCTGCCTCAACTCCACCTCTCCGCAGCAAGGACCCAACGCCTCTTCGTGATGCCTCAGCTCCTTCGCACTGCAGCACCGGAACCGATTCCGTCTCGGATCAGTGATGCTGTGATCCCCGACTTCGCGCACCGGCTTGTTTTCACACTTTACTAAGGTACTGTACCTGGGGGGGTCTGCGTGACTCCGTGCCCGGTGCCGTACAGTTGGGAACGACACCGTCACAACGCCGTGTTAACACCTCATCGAAGCATGTTGTGTTTCTAAGTGCTATTTTTAAGTATAGTCTTTAAAAATTCATAAAATGACTTGTGTATGTTGGATCTTTTTTGTTGTGGTCTTGTTTTGTTTAGATAAATATTGGCTATTCTTCTAAACCTGTGTTGAGTCATTTTGTGGTGGTTTTACTATATTACTGTGTGTGTTGGTACAAATACTTTACACCATGTCTCTGAAGTTAAGCATATCTGCTTGTGACAAACTACCAAGGGGGTGATCTTGGGTTAACTAAGTGTGATTCTCCTTTACCCTGACTAGAGTGAGGGTTCCTACTTGGGCAGGATGCAAACCAACTGCCAACTAGAGACCCCATTTCTAACAACATGCTTCATTTACCATATCTGTGAACCATGAGGCACTGAGAGCCACGTTGAAATCCGTTAAATGCTGGGAGCCAGTGCTAGTAAATCACTAATAGCATAATATTACTTGCAGTATCCCAATACCTACAGCTTTGATTATCATTGCTGGTGCTAGATTTAGACTAACAGTACTGAAATGGTCCCCGACCTACCAAGTAGTTTCTTTGTCAGCATAAAACAGACATGGTAATGTGGACACTTAGGCATAAATTTAAAAGGGCCTAGTGCCAACTATAGCCACATAAGCATCATTATTTTTTACACTAATGTGGCGATAGTGTGGCAAAAACGGTGCACCATATTTACAAAGTGGTGCAATTCTTGCATTGCGCCACTAAGTAAACCCTTGTGCCACATTATGCTTATGCCATGCGTAATGTATGCATGGGGGGCGTTCCCCCATTAGGGGGGCCCGCAGCAAATGGCTCAGTGGAATCTAAGAGAGTCCACTGCACCATTTTGTGTGGCAATTTTTAATGCCTGCATAGAGCAGGCATTAAAAGGAGGCACATCTTTGTTTATAATGGGCCTCCATGTACTTTGCAGGACTAACGGCATCGTTTTTGGCACTAATCCGGCAAAGTACACCAATAGCGTAAAACATTATGACACTATTGCCCCTAACCTGTGCAGTGGTGCACCCGCCGTATGTTAAATATGGCGCACACATGGTGGCATTAGAGGGGCGCAAGGGGCCGCAAGAAAAGTAGTGTTTCATTACATGAAGTGCCACTTTTCTTAAATTAGGGCCCCACTGACTTGTACACAGAAGATTGTTGTTGTATATTTTCAGCAGCACCCTAGCATATTAGTTCAGCCCGATAGCAGAGGCACACATTCAACTTCATATTGTCAGAAGGCACTTTGAACATTTGAGCAACGCCCTGATATTGCATGAATTCCCTAGAATATTTGAAGACACACACATACACGCACACAACAACACACCCACAGACAAACAGGCAGACACACACAGACACAAAGATAGACACACACAAGCAGGCCCACACATAGGCACACATAAACACAAAAACACATTCAGACCCAGGCACGAACATGAATTATCCCATATTATGGGAGGAAACATACTGCAATGCAAGAGCAATACAGTAGTATTTTATTGCCTGGTAAATGCTTTCGATGAACTGTTGACTGGCACTGATACAATGGTGTGCACTAGTTTAGCCGGTAGGATGTATTGGCCAGTACTCACGTGATGCGACAGAATGCTCACTGCGCATCTCTTTCGGACACTCGTTTTCCTGATGCGCTCATGCATGATTTACTGTTGCAGAGAGATGATGGTACTTTGCCCCGTGGCAGACCCTGAAAAAGTGTCTCTTCGTCCAACGTACTTGAACTATTGTCTCATAACAAAATCAACTGAGCCTTAATATAAAGTTATGTTCTTGAGGGAGATGGGAGCCTTGCCTCCCAACCACCCAACGTCCCATGGTAAGGCGAAAGCTGCTTCATTCAGTGAAATGTGAGGCCTTGCTACTAATGATGGAGCACCGGCAGTGAGTCGGGAATGTCGCACTTTTGCAGACCGTGTGACCTTGGAAAATTGACCTTTCATCCTTGAAATGTATAATAGATTTCCTGGAAACGATCAGAGAGGACTTTTATGTGATCAGGAACTATTTCATACTCCTAATTCCATGAGCCCCGTATAACCATGCACATAATTTACACCCGTGACAAAGTGGAAGGCCAATTCAAATAGTACTTGTAAATGTAAATGCGGATTTGTGCATTTCAGCACGCAGAATCCTGCTGTCTGCAGAACACCTGTGAGAACAGTATGTGTTCATCTTCATCCCTACAGAATTATGAAGTCAGTCTCGTTGTGTTCCTTAATACTCAATATTAAAAGGTCACTCTGCCAGGTGCTATTCCATTATGTATTATTTGCCAAGACAAATTTAGATTCACAGCTGTTTCCTCCTTTTGCTAACATTTGCAAATAGGAACCCTGTATGTTAATGGGAAATGCTAACAAGAGGAGCATATGGAGGACAAGGACTCTTTTCTGTGCTTAAAGTTCTACATACATTAGGAAAAACTCAAATTAAATCTGCTACATACTCTTGATGTAGGTCGACCATACAGTCCAGTATACCTCTAAATAGCTCTCCTCAGTTACGACTTTTGTTCAATGAGTCTAGAGATGGTTTCTTTATCCACATAGTGGGCGGGAAAATGTTTTTTCCAGCAAATTAATATTGAAATGTGCCTACAATAAACCTACCACTCGACTGCCCCTGTATTAAGTATGACTTTCATCCCGGTCAACTCCATAAGTGAGTTACTACATCACAAAGATGTCCTTTCCCACACGCACAAAGGCACTTCCCTCCCACATGAGTATCTAGGCTGTTTGAATGCACATTACATTAGGTGCAAAGTCTTTTCTGGGAGGGCTGACCCACCTATGTCCCGATTAAGCACACCAGTTACTTAGATTCTTACATCTGTGCCCAGTACTGTGCTTTGCCAAGAGCTGTGCTGAGTTTCCTAGAGTTTATGCGTGTCCAGAAGAAGTGCTCCGCGTGCACGACATGGAGCACCAGACATCGAGGATGATGGCAGAACTGCAGAATTCATCTCTGAGTAAAGAATGTCAGACTTTGGGTTTGCATGTGCCACATGGATGCCATGAATTTCAGAAAAGGGGTGTGGACGTGCCGTGTAGTCGGCCCTTTTAAAGATGGTAGACTGCCCACAGACTGATATTCGAGGTTCCAACCCAAGATGAAGCTGAGCCTCTTCCTTTGATTCCAGTTCATATTTGAATAATACATAAGGAAGTGTTTTCAAGCGATGCATGTATTGCAGTACGTTTGTTCTCCTAGTTTGTGTGGCATCCTTCAGTCTTTTGCTACTATTTGGTCCTTGATTGTTTTCATGCAGTTACAAATTCTACTGGATTCCATTTCTTGATACTCTTGTCTGGCTGTTTCCTTCACATTGTTGACTTGGAGAGTTTGGTGGATTGCTAATAACTTCAGTTCTGAACCTGGGCTTCAATCAAAAGCTGCAAGATTGTCAAGACGGTTGCTTATTCTCTGCATTTTCCACCTATATGGGACTCCTCTTAAGGAGACATTTGAAATATGTTATATATACTATTCAGTGCTGGGTGAGCACTGTGGTTATTGTAATAAATCACTTTTTTGGAGTAATCAGGGGACTCAACCCAACTTCTCTGCATACACTCCTTGAAGCCTATGTTTCGAAATCTGTGCTAATTAACGGATATGGATGGCACCTACCTGCTACAGAGATCTCATCCCAGACTGCAGAGTATTCCTGTGGCAAAGTATAAGGAAAAGTAAAAACGCTTATTTAACATTGAAAAACATATACAATTAGTTTTATTTTAAAAACTTGAGTAAATTAATTTTATACATTTAATGCAAAGGCGGAGCTAAGGAAACAAAAATGCTACAGCATTATCAGCTCACTTCTGAATTAAAAATGAAACTATTAAAAATATACTAAATTATGTAAAAAATATTTTCTCAATGTAAAGATAAAAATAGATTCCTACATAAAGTAAAACAATTTTTTTTTTAAAGTGATGTATAGATTTAAAATGCTTTAATTATATTTAATAACATATATTGTTAAATTAATATTTAAATGCAGAAAAGGTTAACAACATATTTTATAATCAAAAGTATGCAGTAGTTTTTATATTCTTATACATTACATTATATTTATGCATACCTTTAACATTAATTATTTAAATGCAATTTCATGTATTGTAGCATTATTATCTATGGGGAGTTTTGTGTACCTAACTCCATTGATTTCCGTGGGAAGCTGCTGGAGAACCAGTGATTGGCCTTGTGTGGTGCTAGACTTGCTTCTGTCCTGAGCTAGAGTAGTTTACAACTGTTTGGGTCCCCTTTTGACAATAGGTAGTTTTAGAAATGCAGCTTGTGAATAGCATTGGGCTTACTCTGTTGTGGGTGGGTAGGCACCTTTCTTTAAACCCATCCCTAACCTTCCATTAAGCCCACCTCACTTTTCCTAAGTGCCCCTCCCTTTATATTAAGTATTCCACATTATTTAGCTGCTCCTCTCTGTCCTTTCCACATTTACTACTAAAAAGTATACATTCACATTCACATGCAGAGATCTCTACAAAGAAAAGGGTTGGTGAGACGGAATGCCAACTCTGTACATAGGTTTGTGAGTAGCATTTTGTACATTTTGTAGTACCACAAAATATACTACATCATACAGTTTGTGAGTTGAACCCATGATAGGGAAATTGAAAACATGCATTATAAAATGTGTTTTCTTTTGCAGTACATTGACACTGTGGAATAGGCTCATCAAGACATATATAAAGAGAGAGAATAATGTGCACTGTGGGACAATGTACATTTTTTGTGACAGAATTCTGAATGTTCAAAGTGTATATACTCATAAACTGAGGAGGATTAGTTGATAGATGCTTATATTAAGCTTGGGTCTGCAAGAGTTGGCTCATGAGGCGTGCTGATTCATGATGTATGACTGGCATTGTCATGAAATTCTGTGTTTAACTGTTTTATCTGTTTTCTGTTTAGGGGCGTTAAATACACTGTAAATAAATTCAGCACTGTGATTTATGAGAAATAATTCACCACTAGACCACTTTTCTGTGGAATAGGAGTACAGAAGCCACTCGCAAACAGTTACTAAGTTTACCCATTTAAAGGGCCGACAAGGGGTTTTCAGTTTCAATGATGAGAAGGTGTTAAGAGGCAGTGGGGGGCTTTTAGGTCTGATAAAAGGGTAGCATTAAGGACTAGTAAGGAGTATTTAGGGTTCATGGATGGGTACCATTCGCAGGTAAAGGATGGGTAGTGTTAAAGGATATCAAAAAATTGTATGCTTCAGATTTAGAAATTTTGAAGGGGTAGTAGGAGTTTATTTATGGTTCAGTAATGTGTAGTGTTCAAATATATATGTGTGTGTGTGGGTGTGTGTGTGTATATATATATTTTCCCATAAAAATCAAAGGTTAAAGTGACATTATAGTTAAGTGAACATTTCAGTGACAATGTAACACCTACAGGTTCAACAACAAAAAAACTGAAATTCACCAGTTGTATTAATATCAAATAACTGTAACTCATGCCCCAAGGTAACTATAACTAGCGCCTCCACCATACACAGTGTTCTCACCAATGGTGTAATTGCAGATGCTGCTGTCATGTTATCAATAATGTCATAGATCATGCAATGAGTGATGCAATTTAATTTAGCAGTGCATGTCGAGGGTGCAAGTAATAATTGCTTATTGCACGAGTCATTGTCACTTACGACAACCGATGAATTTCAGTGTTCTTTTAGTTTAAAATGTTATGTTGTCACAAAACTTCTCACCTAAATATAATGTCTCTTTAACCTTGTTCTCTTCGTTTTTTTTTTATTGTAAAGTAATATTTAATTACCAAACATAAAGCCAAGGCCCTGTTGCCAATCCTGTGCATGCAGCCAACCTCATGCCCTTCAGCCAGGCCCTGCGTCCAAACTATTGGTACAGCCCCCATTTCAAAAATCTTTGTATTTTCTTTTGTTTCTGTGCTTTTCTTGAGGGGAGGGGATGCACAGCCTCCCTCCTTGTCCTTGAACCAGCTTGGGCCCGACGGCCCCATCCTCCAGACCCCTTCTCTGAGTCACTAAGGGCCTCAGAGACACCATCCCCTCAGACCAAAACTAATATTTTAAGGGGAGGGGATGCATCCCCTGAGGCCTCAGATGTTTCTGGGTATGTGTTTCCGGTGGCCCCAAGGGACCCACCAAACAATACATTGAGGGCCACAGGGGGAACACCAACGCCCAGACAAACCCAGCTGACTCTCTTCATGGATCCATCCTGTGTCCTGGCCATGGGGGATGGTTCCCCAGGTCTGTGCAGCTTTGCGAAGGAAGGCTGCACACCCGCTCCCTTCAATTTATGATTGGCTGTGGGGGATCCCTGGGGCCCATTAAGGCTTGGTGAGGAGGGCTGCATACCCTTTCCCCTTTTTAATAAAAAAGGGGAGGGGTGATCCATCAAGCGGTCCTGCTTGGTTGATCACCCCTAAACTTTCCATTTAGGAGCTGAGGTCGATAAACATTTTTGTTTTTGGGAAGTTTTGTGAAGATTCGTCATACGGTGCTAAAGTTATTAGCAAACCATAGAGCGATCTTCCTATGGAAAAGCAAAACTAAGTATAACTACTTGCATCAACATACCGTCTTGGGTGATTATTGCGCTAAACAAAGTAATATAACATAACAAAACATAACATACCCACTACATATGGCTAATACATAGATATTACCCAGTGGTGTGGTCACCACTGGCTAGTTATAGTTAGGACCATGTTTCCATAGGAAAACCGTTTACTTGTTTGCTCATAACATTGGCGGCATTTGACAAATCTTCACAAAACCGTCCAAAAAGTCTCATCACCTCAGCTCTTTCCTGAAATGTTTCAGGGTGACCAGTCAAGTGAGGGCTGAGAAAAATGGGGGCGTCCCAAAATGTGCTTTCCCCTCATTTATTTGTATATAGGAAAATTGAAAAAAAACTGCTGAACCGATTTACACCAAATTTGGTTGAAAACCACATCTTGCCTTGGTCCAGAAAGTGTGCTTTTTGAGATTTTGTGTAAATCAGTTCAGCAGTTTTTGAGAAATTAAGGCTTAAAAATTTTGCATATTGAAAAAAGATCTGATTCGCTGCCATCACCTCAACATGAGGTGATGGCAGCTATTTTAGCACTTGTGGAGTCAGTCTCCTGTCCTGTGAAAAAAGTAAAAATAAAACTATGGGGGGGAAATGGAGGTATTCCCTGCCCCCCACAGGCCTGGCAGAGGGCCCCAGAGGGGCCAGAAATATTTTTTTAACCTGCGCCATGAATTCAATAAAACAAATATGGTGTTCTCCTGCCTTTTTAAAAAGTACTTGTATTTATAGGGGCTGGCATGCAGTCCATATATGGAGCGCCCAATAATGCCCTAATGCATTTTTCTATTATATTTTTTCTCCTGGTGGTGCCCCTAAAATGGGCATAGGTACCTCCAACCTTTTTTTTATTGCTGTGTGGGGCTGCAGGAAGAGTAGCTGCACCCAGTAAAGTAAAAAAACAAAAACACATTAAGACTCATGGATTATTGAGAGCTTACCCTATTTTGAGAGCATTCAAAACTGGAGCTGTATATTCCTCAGCTGAGTGCAGAGACCCCTTGTGAATGATTCTATGGATGGACTTTGTCGCTTGAAAAATATACTAAAAAGGTTCAACACACATTTAATGTTTCTTTAAAAATGTTCCATTCAAATAATATGAGACAGACACTATTATTAAATATTGCTATGTGTGAATTTATGAGATGTGCATTTAATTATAGATTTTTATGACTTTTTTATAAAGACAGCATGTCTGCTTTTATTTGTTGATGTGATAACCCTTTGACAAAGCCACTAGTTCTGCCTTACTTAAGTGACACACTTTATATTGTTACATAACATAGTAAGGCGTATATTGCAGCGGGGATTAGGGCAAGACCTGGCCAAAGACCAATCACTGTGTTGCTGAGGCCTTGCAGCCTAGCCCTGCACCCCATTACATGCATAACAGGGGTCCTCACAGTCACCCGGAGGCACCCAAAAGGGTTGGGTGCAGAGCCTGGAAACCAGGGGGGGTGGGGTTGGGTGACCACGGGTGGGGGATGCTGTCGGCACAGTAGCCCACAATGATTCACTGAAAAAAACAAAGGTTAAAGTTCCATTATAGTTAAGTGAAAATGTCAATGAAAACATACCATTTTGAATTAACAAAACTACTGACATTTACAAGTTACAGTTATCTTAAGTAATGTAACTCATGCCCTAAAGCAACTGTAACTCACACCCATGCTATGCACTGCTAAATGCCTTACATATTTCATCATTAATGAGATGTTCACAGACATCATTGATAACATCACTGCAATATTTGAAATTACATCCTTGATGGCAACACTGTGCTTGGTGGGCGTGTCAGTTATTGCTACTTTAGGGCACAAGTTTTGTGATTAACATTCTCACCTAATAATAATAATAATTTAACGTTTTATTTTTTTCAGTGAAAAAAGTAGATAGATAGATAGATAGTTAGATAGATAGATAGATAGATAGATAGATAGATAGATAGATAGATAGATAGATAGATAGATAGAGTGTGTGTTAGAAAAACTGTTTATCACAAAAGCATCCATGTAATGTTCCCACAAAGTTAAGCATCGTTAAGTAATGTTATTCACAATGTGATTACAGTGGTGTTATATTCAGTGATGTAATGCATTGCATTGTAATAACTGACATTCATTAGCAACAAGGTCTCAAATTTAAATTCAAGTTGTCATGGTGCACAGCAGAGCACCCAAACATGCTAGGTTGCATTGAGTGAAGGGGAAAACACAAAGCAGAGCCATATCTACTAAGGTTTCTATTCTGCTGTTTTTGCTGTGCACTGTGCTGACATACAAGCAGTCTGATATGTGGCAGGCACATAATTGCACCATGGTGAGGAGGTGATTGTGCACTGTCCAGCTGTAGGATTTATTCTATTAAGTATACACTTTTAGTGCAAATTCGTATGTACAGACAACAGCAAAATCGTCAGACCATTGAATGCACGCTGTGTACTGAGGCAGGCACCCAAATTATGAAATTCTGGTGGATATTAAAGCATTCCTACTTGTTAGAGCGTAATTCCATTGGATGTTAATTTTAATGCAATCTCAATCAGGGTACCTTAGTACAGTGGCTCTCCACCTGTGGTCAGGGGACCCCTGGGGGTCCGTGAAGCCTCTTCAGGAGGTCTGTGACTGCTTAGAAATTTTAATTATTTCAACAGATTAGATCCCCAGCTTTCAGTAATGGCTCAGTCGGGGGTCCCCAGATTCTAATAATTATTCAGTGGGGGTCCCCGGGTTCCAGTAATTATAAAGTGGGGGTCCACAGAAGTCAAAAGGTTGAGAACCACTGCATTAGTATGTCACTCTTTGCAGTGATCAACCTGTAGAAATGCCTTTTGATGCTAAACGGTCCAAAGTGGATTTGGCATTGTGAGAAGGTCACCTTTCTCGCACAAAACATCTTTTGAAATTGAAAGTAAATTTCTACAGCCTGTGTGTCCCATTTTGCATCGGTTTGCATTATGCTAGTTCTACCACACAGCATTACTATATCTTAGTCTGAGATGCTAAGTTAGGGATTGATGAAAGTGGGACATAAAACCGACAAATCAATTGGCTTCTGATAATACAGAAACATTTAAATGGGGCCCATCTGCCACAGAGCTGATGCTACACTGCATCGGGTCCAGCGTTGTTTCCGTTAGGTCTGCGGACAAGCACAATGAACATCGGCACTCCTATTGCAATAACAATGGAACTTAGTAGGCTTTAATGCATGTGCCTGACAATGCAACCACACTACTACTAGTGAACTAATGCTACACTCTTAGCAAGAGAACGCAGGTACTTTCAGATGTTTACTTTTTACCAGTGCACACCTCAGTTATTTAGACCCATATTTATACTTTTTTAGCACCACATTTGCTTCATTACAATTGTATTTTGTAAGTTTGTGCCGATTTTGCGTAAAAAAATTACCCAAATTCGACGCTAATAAAAGTATAAATATGGGCCTTAGGGTCCATTTACAGAGGTGTTTTGTGTTAGAAAACCTGTGATTTTCGAAAACTCAGGATTTGCGCCTGGAAAACACTTTTATAAAAATGTATCAAAGCCCTGCTCTTTGGAGGGTAGGAAAAGTCTTAACATAGTCTTGAAATAGGATTTTGGGATACTTTATTAATCGGATATATGGAGAGCTCTGAAACGGGCGCCTCTCTACTATTTGAAATTGCATTGGAATGCATCAAAGTTTTGTGTCTTCATTTGCAGTTTCAAACCGCTGCTCAGTCACTGACCCGGGGTCAGGGGTTGTATGTGACTTGCAAAGAAGAAGTTGTCTACATTTTGCAGTTTTCACATTTAGGGCCAGATGTAGAAAGAAATGGTTTTGAGACTCACAATTTGCAAGTCGCAAAACCATATGCAGAATGGTGTCCCTGACACCATCTGCGCATCACAAGGGGGTCGCAAAGACCCACCTCATTAATATTAATGAGGTGGGTCGCAATTTGCGACCCCTTGCGATTCCCTGCACTCACAGGGATGGTGGCCTGCTGGAGGCAGCAGACCACCATGCCTGTGACTGCTTTTTTACTATAGCAGTTTTTTTGTTGTATTGAAGCCTGTTTTCCTTAAAGGAAAACGAGTTGCAATACCCTCGAGAAAATGAAACCATTTGGTTTCATTTTTTCAGAGTACTGCCTGCTCTGAAAAAATATTTTTGGCAACATTCACAAAGGGGAAGCGGTCCCACGGGGACCCCTTCCCTTTTGCGAATGAGTTTGCACCCACTTCACATGAGTGCTAACTGCGAATTGCTTTGCGACCGCGTTCGCGGTCACAAAGCAATTCTGCATCGCGATGCGAATCGCAAATAGGAAGGGGAGCACCCCTTCCTATTTGCAAGTCGCATTCCCAATAAGAATGTACATTGCGATGCGTGTTTTGCTTGTCGCAAAAGTCTGAGGTGGGAGAGAAGGCAGTGGTGCCCTGAACAACTGCCTGCTTTCTCTTGCGGTGTTCCTAGATCATTTAAAAAAATAAATAAATACCACCTGTTACTTTAAGGGACACAAGATTCTTTTAAACAAAAGTTCTGTTAGAAACCTGTTGTGATTAACTGTCCAAGTCGGAATTGTAGTTATGATGTTTATTTTCTGTGCCAAGGTTCAGCACCTCCCTCTTGCCGGCTCCTCGTAACTGCCACAATGACCGGAGCAATCTCCGTGTTAACAAAACCTCGGAACCGTCAAGAGCTTGCGCGCTGGAAATACATGAACCACATTACAACATATCTTCTTCCTTTCATTATCTAAATGAAGTTACTACAATATTGAATATTAGTATCTGTAAGGGTTAACAAAACAAAAATGTAACACACAAAATCAAAGAAACATATATTGTTATCTGATTGATACATATGTGGATAAACAACAACCTAACCATACATGAGGGAAAATTCAATTAACTTTTTTTTACTTTACATAGTCAGCCAGATACGCTGGTGTTTTCTTAACTCTTTGTGGTCTCTCCTTCATTACTTCATCACTGGATTCACTAAACTCTTTTTGTCTCTCTCTACCATCTTCAACTCCATGATCACAATGGTCTGTAAAGCCAGGCAGCATATTACCTGTACATCTAGTGTGCTGTGCAACAGGTTTCCTTTCCAGCTCATCAAACATAAATCCACTGCATTCATCACTGATCTCTTCTTCTGTAATAATGTTTTTTGTGTAATTACACTTAGCCACTCTCCTGAGATTCCATATCTCGCCATTGCTCAAAATCACGTACCAAGGATGAACTTCCTTGACTTGAAATGGCCCTTTGAATTTATTCATCCCTCTCACAATTCTCCCAGACTTAACTTTCACCCAATCACCCGGCCAAATTTTGTTCTTATTTTTTCCACCATCTGCAGAGCTTCCACATTTATTCTCTCTTACAGATGCTGCCACATTAACGCTAGCCAGTTCTCTCAACCAAAACGGAGTCAATTTAGAATTTGGTCTTCTACCCCTCATCATGAAAAAAGGTGAAAATCCTGTTGCACCATTAACAGTGGTGTGATATGCCCACACAACGTCCGCAACCATACTTTCCACATCCATACCACTAGCCAGTGCTTGTTGTATGGCCCCCTTAACCATCCTGTTGGCTCTTTCCACCATTCCATTCCCCTGCGGATTATAAAGTGCCGTCCTTGAATGTTTAACGCCACTCGATGATAGGAACTCTCTCATTTCATAAGAGGTGAGTTGTGTACCATTATCCGTCACCAAACATGCAGGGCATCCTTCTTCCTTAAATATCTCGGACAAAACTCTCACTGTAGATGCTGTGGTTATCTCTGACATAAACTTCACTATTAACCATTTTGAATGAACATCCATCAAAACAAATGCAAACCTTGACATGTGTTTAACTCCACATAAAGGACCAATGAAGTCCCCACATACCGTATGCCATACTTGACCTGGATCCTCAATGTGACCTATCAAGGATTGTTTGCCTATTCTCAGACTCTTTTCACTGCACACACACACATCACATCTCTCCACCCAGTGTACAATGTCATCGTCCATTCCTGGCCACCAGAAATTCTCTCTGAGCCTCCTCTTCATCAATGTTTGCCCTAAATGACCCTCATGGGCAATATTGAAGATTTTCCTCCTCACACCTACAGGAGGAACAAATTTTTCACCACGAACCACAACATTGTCACCCACACATAAGAGTTCATCTAATATCTTACCATACGTCCGTAAGTTTTTTGGCAGTGTACTCTCTCTACGTCTACCACTCACTATCATTCTGATCACTTCCCTCATTACCCCATCACATGCCATGGCTTGACACCAATCCTCTTTACTCAATGCTCCCGACGACCATCGCACTACATCTCCAACACTTGCAACCAGATCCTCACAGTCTTGAATACTACCGTACTCTTCATCCAACAATTCCCAGTCTTGTGATAGACGTGAGAGACAGTCAGCTTGTACATTTCTCAATCCCGGTATATACTCTACAGTATAGTTGTACTCCTGAGACCTTGCTGCAAGTCTAATTAGTCTGGAAGAACCTTTCTCAGCTCCACCTGGAGTCAACACCTTTACTAGAGGTTTGTGATCAGTTCGCAACTTGAATCGTTTTCCCCAAATGTACATTCTGAAATGTTCCATGCTCCATGTCGCAGCTAAAGCCTCCTTCTCTATTACAGAGTAGTTACGCTCCGTCGGTGTCAAAGAACGTGATGCAAATGCAATTGTTCTTTCCTTTAAACCATGCCTTTGTGATAAAATAGCACCTATACCTGTGGCACTAGCGTCTACTGTAACAATCGATTCCTTTTCCCCATCAAAGGGCACTAGGATGTCAGCTTCACAAATTTCTCTCTTGATTGACTCAAAACACTGTTTTTGTGTTGCACCCCATTCAAAGACCACACCTTTTCTCACTAATTTTTTAAGTACCTCTGTTTTCGATGCAAAATTCTCCACAAATTTGGAGTAATGCTCCACTAAACCCAAAAACAATTTCAACTGATCTTTATTCACAGAATATGGTGCCAATTTGATGGCTCTCAATAGATCTCTCTTCGGCTTCACCCCATCTTGCGACAATGTGTGACCCAGATATTCCACTTCATTGGCTAGGAATATGCACTTCTCTTTTCTCAGGGTTAAACCTGACTTTAAAATGTTATCTAGAACCAGCTTCAGCATCTAATTGTGATTCTTTACAGTGTCTCCAAAAATTAGTATGTCATCCTGAAAGTATATCACGTTCGGAATGTCTTTGAGTGAGACATTCATCCCCCTTTGAAAGACACTTGCAGCTGAACACAAACCAAAAGGCATTCTGGTAAACTGAAACGTGTCTTCCATTGTAATAAAAGTAGTTAACATTTTTGATTCAGGATGTAACTTTACTTGATGATACACATGCTTTAAGTCAAGTTTTGAAAAAATCTTTCTTCCTTTCAGCATCAAAACAAGCTCATTGATATTTGGTAAAGGAAAATTGTCCATTACAACATTCTGATTCAAGCTTCTCAAATCGACACAAAATTTAAGTTTGCCATCAGCCTCCCTCGTTATCACAACTGGAGATACCCAATTTGATGCCTCCACTGGTTCAATGACACCACAACTTAGCATTTCACTTATCAAGTCTTTGACCTGTCCTCTAGCTAATATTGGTATTCTCCTGACTTTATGCTGTACTGGGGTCGCTCCATCTTTGAGGTTAATCTTGTGACAGTACCCTTTTAATTGCCCCATTTCCTCTCGAAAGACACCTTTTGTATCTCTGAGAATATCTTGAAACGTTACTTCTTCTACAACTAATATTTGCGTTTTAGCTCGAGGATTGATGATGATATGAAGATCATATTGATGGATCCATCCCAGGATTAGTGGACCTGATTCAGCTACATATACTTTTCTCTTGGTGCTCTTCCTCCAAATTGGATATCAGCCATCATAAAACCAATGAGATCTATTTTCTCGCCTTGATATCCACCAGGACCTATATCTCTAGGTTATAATCTTGCTTGTGGCCATTCAGAAGGGAACAATCTTCTTGGAATTATGGTATATAAGGATCTCGAATCCACCATCAATTCAACTGGTTTTCCTCGAATCACAAATTGCACCTTGGGTCTTTGTTCCTTGGATCTTTGTATTCCTTCATTCTCAACAGCCAATATTCTGTCTGTACTTAGATTTGTCTCACACATGCTATTATCCACCTCTTCTTCCGAGAGTGTTGCCACATTATTATTTTTTCTTAAACCGTGACACATTCTTGCAAAGTGACCCTTGAGCCCACATATCCTACACTCCTTCCCTATGGCAAAACAAAACTTTGCTTCCGACGTGTGATTAAAACTTCCACATTTGTTACATCTCTTATTCTCTGTTTCTATTATAGATTTACTGTTGCCGGTCTTAACTTTGTTTGAAAAAATGTCCTGTCGCTTGCTTATGACCACTACTTCATCCTTTGTCTCCCATTTTTCAATTGTTCTCATACAATACTCAGATTCTTCCACGGCTTTTGCTATATCAATTGCATCCTTCAGTGTGGGATTCTTTGCTGCCCATAACCTCTCTTGTATTTTTCTGCTTCTACATTGGACTATCAGTTTATCCCGAATCATTTAATCTTCCATCTGACCAAATTGACACTTGACCGCTAATTCTCTCAACCTAGAAATAAAATCATCTATGGATGCTCCATCTCTTTGAGGTTGGGTATAAAATTTGTGTCGTCTCACCACAACATTTTGAGTCCTAGCAAATCTTAAATCTAATTTTTTCCTGGCGTCTGTGTATACATCCACATCTAATTCATCACCCTGAATTGGTAAGTCTGGAAGATACTTATAAATGTGTTGCCCTTCTTTTCCTAGAGCATTTAATAAAATGGCTTTCTTCCTGCTACGGTGAAACCTTTGACCATCCAAAGCTTCTAAGTAATTATCAAAAATATCCAGCCACCCCTCCCATTCTATTACTGGCTGTCCTGGTACTGTCAAGAATGGAGGAGGTGCTGTGATTGTCAGCATATCCATTTCAGAACTTAGTTCACAGTTAGATTTCCATGAAACCAAACTGTTTGTATATTCACAGCATTGGAATGACCAAATAGGTAAAACAAAAATGTTCCAAGGCAGTCAAGATACCTCACTAGGTACTTTCTTTTAATGTCTCTCTGATATTTCTTAGTCCTTCCACTCTTTTCACAAGAGGAGTACTTTGCTAGGTACTTTCCTCTAATATCTGTTTTCGTCCTTAGTAAGATCGAGGCAGTATTTCCAGTGCCGACCCAGGAACTAGCACAAGTAAGAAGCTCTTGCACACAGCTCTCTCTGATCCCTCCGATCCTACCGCCGCCGTTACCTTCACTGTAAACGCAATGCTGTCGATGAGCTACCACACATGGGGTTCGAATCTGCTGATACCTTGCCACACAACTTCTAGAACCGGCAAGTCGTCGCCATAAAATGTTGTGATTAACTGTCCAAGTCGGAATTGTAGTTATGATGTTTATTTTCTGTGACCTGTTGTGGGTTCTGAGATAGCGGGCTAAGTACTCCCCAATCTAGTACTTGACTCTCAGTGATAGCGCGAGTCAAGCACTGAAAGTCTTCCGAGTTGAAGGTAAGTGTTAGGCTACACAGGCTTAACATACAAACATCAGCAGCAATAAATGTATTTCCCAGTCAAATACAAGCTTTTATGAAAAACAGACTATTTAATGTAAGCATATGAAGCATGTGGGACACACTAAATATTCCACAGAGACCTTTTAAAATCAGAGTGCTAGTGCTCTTCTGGGTGGAATCCCCAAGTTCCTAGCTTCTTTTCAATATGGATCCTTATTTCCCATTCTGTATTGGAGATGACTCCCTGGTGCAGCCCATGCCATTCTCAAACACCACCCAGTCTTAAGCTTTGCCTGAAGAGTTCAGGTTTAGCAGCAGGTGTTAAGTTTGCACAACTCTCCAGCAGACCTGACAGGCTAGAACAGACTTACCCAAACCGATTTTAGCTAGCAATTCAGGGAAACCTGTGACTCTCCTCTGAGTGCTCTGGTCTCCCACTTCAGAGGGCACTTTCCTCGCTGACGCAATAGCATCCTCAGTTCTGGGACCGCCTGTGTTGATGTTAGACATTCTTGCTCATCTTTAACAGCTATCAGTAACTGTTCCATCCTACTTCCTTGGCACACAATGAACCAGGGTAACAGCCCTAATTCAATGGTGGACTTTTCCTGATCACATGAGGATCTCAGACCTTGGCCCACATGCAGCTTATGGCAGATCCATTCCTGGAACCACAGGGTCCTGGACTTTAGCACACACTTGTAAACAGGCCTCATTGCACGATGGCCCCCTTCCTGGTCAACCCGGGATTCCAATGTCGGGCCTGAACTGGCAATGGCCTGCACTACATGTCGGCCCCCTTTCTGCTCACATGAGGGTCATCGACTCTGGTGCACACACGGGTGATGGCGTCAACTTCACAGTGGGGCCCTTCCTGAAAACACAGGCACCACCAGCTTTATAAAATTGGTGGGAACAGCCGTTACTTCTGCTGTAGTCCATAACAAACTGACCAGTCTCACATTTCGCTCACCAGGATCCAAACACCAGTATCCCCATAAGCCTTGGTCCCTCCTGGCACTCTTCTTCTCCTCACAGGGATTCGCTGGTCTTGGCAGGCGGATCGACTCTAGGTTCTCTCTTCCTCACAGGGCTTGTCATTCTTAGCAGACACTCTCTAGTTGCTGTCCTTCTCACTGTGTGCTCTGGTCTTGCCAGGCAGACAGATGGCTTGTGCTCCATGGGCAGGGCAAGTGGTCTTGACACCCTGGGTAATGTCCCCTCACTCAGCAGGGACAGGGAGAATGGCAGACCTTGTGCTCCTGTCCTCGTTCCAGCAGCAAAGAACTCTTGATGAACTTCTTTCTCCTGATGAGGAGGTGCTGTTCCATCAAATAAGGTGCATGTTCTCCCACCCTTCAGTCCAAATCCAGACACATCAGTTATTTATTGTCTGCCCTTTGAAATGTGTTGGGAATGTCAACTCATTTGAAGTGCTCTCTCCTTTGCACTGCCCTTTTTCAAAGGGACTGTCTGTCACAGCAAGAGTGGCTCCAATTCCTGAAGACTACAACACAGGCCAAGGAAGCAATCAGGGACCACATGTCACTGTCAGCCTCCACTGAAATATGCCCCATGAAGTTTTCACTCTTCCCCCTTTATCAGATTCACTTGTAGTGGCAACCTTATTAGTCCCATTATCTTGCTGATAATAAACTCGTGCTCCACTGACTAATACCTCTTCCTGGAATCAATGTGACTTTTGATGTGCACAGAGAATGTGCTCCTCCTCTCCCTTTAGTGTGTGTGTCCCACTCCAGCCCTTAGGAATGTCAGCAATTCACATCTCCTTCCTGGGATTTATGGTATTCACTTTTCTAGCCCCTGCAGACCCTGTGCTTCCAAAATGGAACCCACAGGCCTCCACATTATGTACCATATAGAGGCTCACACATTCAACCTGATGCTCGCACACACACACACGTATCACATGCTGCAAACAATCCATTCAGGCCAGTGTGAGTTAAGTATATAGCCGCCATACTTTATATGAGTGATCCAAGTAAACCCCAGTTCTGTGACACAGGTAGAAAGAGCTGTTCATAGTACTCATTATAATCAACTGTTACACTGCCACCACCGTGCATGTGCAATTAACTACAGGTATGGATAGTAGCCTGGCTGTGAGGCAGGGGTAAGTCATGGCGCACACACATGATCCATATTGATCCATGAATAACAAGCAGTACCAGGGATCCAGAAATAGTTGCAGCTCGGGCACTCAACAAGGTGCACAACCTCCACCATGCAGAGGACTTTTATATACCAGCAACTTTCTTTTGGAATGCAAATGCAGGGAGGGGGCTCCCTGGTTTGCGAATGGGAAGAGTACACCAACCCCTTTGTTATTATCAGTAGGTATCATCATTGACTACACCTGCTACTTTCCCCTCTGCTCCGTATAATATAATAAACATAGATAAATATATAAAAATAATTATAAATATGTAGTAACAGAATGCTCATTATAAATCCTTCTTAAAGCATGAGCACGGGAAAACTGGTATCTTTTCTAGGGTCACATGATTTCAGGGGCCTTAGATAGGATGTATTTCTTCTTGTGCTGTGCGTTTGCACAGTGTGAATGATTTAGCTCTCCTCTAGGCACTGTTGCTCCACATTTAGGTCGCGCGCGGTTTACTAAGCACGCCTCTTTTACAAACCTGCGACATCTAACACTGCTCTGCTGAAGGTTCCGGGTTCCATATGCATGCAGTTGTTATAGAAGTCACTTCAGCCATTTATCTTCATTTATGGGTTTATTTTTTATTCCGTACAGTTGATTTGTGACTCGTTTTTGTTGCCTTCAAAAGCATTTTCAATCACGCTGCATTCAAAATGAGTTGTCAAGAAAATGCAGTTTCATTTTAGCAGTAATGAGATGCTCTGAACAATAGAACCCGTTCTTTTGATCCCAAGTCACATTTTCATAGAAACTGTGCACTCTAAAAACACATAGGTGAAATTATGTTTTCCAGCTGTGAGCAGATAAAGGTAGGGAACCAACTTATTATTTGCTTTTTTTATAAAGAAGTGCATAGAAAGACATTGATATGTAAAAATTCAAAATGCAAATTAAATTTCCTGTCTTTAGTTGCTCAGTGCTGGAATTTAGTAACTACAGTTTTAACTATTTTTATGCGGTGGGTTATGTCGCTAGAGAACGCCTTCCAGTGCTTGCCATCCAGAATAATGCTCTGCAAATCAGCCTTGAGACACTGCACTATAACTGAGAACATTGATCTCACAGGTTACCAAATAGTTTCCTGGATGCATACCCTGAGCATAGATTGCTGTTATTTACGTAAACCTGCCTGACTTGAAGAATAGCATTCTTCCACATGCTTGAGACTGTAACTTTTCCATAACACAAGGATAGACCTTGGCTACAAGATCTGTGTGAAGGGAGAGAGAGATCTCAACCGTTAGAGGCTTCAGCCTGTGAAACCTGAAGGACCAATTTGTTGTCAGATGTCGTATCTTGTGTATATGTGTCGGCGTTTATTTACTGTGAACCTAGCTGGGAAGCAACAGAGAACCATAGATTATGCAGGGTGTTGGGAGATGATGCAAGATCATGTTCATCAAGTGGGGATTACACAAATAAACAGGGAGATTAAGTGAACTGCCATGAATCATACAGCGTTGAGTCAGACGCCAAGGCTGGGATCTGAACCTAAGTCCCAGGTTCCAAAGTCAGCAGCTATAGCCATACACCACATACATCACATACACCACCTCTCCTCTCCTATATCCTGTAAAGAATGGGTAAACTTGGGACAATAACTAGGGATAATTTTGCTGTCTAAGGGCCTGGGACAGAAAGATCTTTGTAACCTGAAGCACAATCACTAGCCTGAATCAGTTAGTGGACTTTTTTGTTCTTGACCTCCAAAGGTGTGCTCCGACTTTGTTGAGCAAATAGTAGTTTTACGCCACTGGTAATTAGCCATACGTCCATTATTGTTTTGCGCGAAGGTGTGGATGGACATTCTGGATAACACAATGAAGTCGCTAAAGCTATCAATGAAAGTGAAGAGGGCTATACGTTAGGTAGATCACTACCTGGACCTGGTATTTGCCTACCAAGGTCTACTGACCAAAGAATTCTCAAAACCAGTGGGTTGGTCTGACCATTTAGTGGTAAGATTCAGAATTACAACTCTGGAACATGGTAAAAGAGTTATCCCAGCAGAAACCCAAATCCACCCCTATTGGAATAGTCTTTCCCAGCGGAAGTTTAAAAGAGCACTGTTGGATGGCATTCCCCTCTCAAGTGTGATGTGTATATGGAACAGGTAATAAGAATAGCAGAACATGCCCTTTCCATTCCCAGGGCTTGGAGCTGGTGCTCAAGACCATCTTCACCATTTATTAAAATATTCTGAGGGAGGAGAAAAAGCGCTGTAAAACATTGTAAACCATATGGAGGACCAATTATGTGCAGAAGATGAACCAATGTTAATAGAAGAAAGACTGAAAAAATATAAACTGCTGGCCTATGATACTAAGGGCAAATTGTATGCAGAAAGGCTCTTAAAGTTTCATTGATTTCAAGAGAATTAAGTCGAATGGTAAACAACAATTGGTAAGATCTCAAGTACTTTGTCATGAGCTTTTAGATTTATTTCAAGACAAAATCAAAACCATCATGCATGTCAGGAGGACTCAATACCGAACCTGATGACTCTGGTTATATATTTAAATCTGATCACACCCTGGAGAAATTTGACACATTCTTTGCAGAAGAGTTCATGGTTTGATTGATGATTCTTCTTCTGGATCATTTGTAGACCTGATCCCACCTTAGATCTCACTGGAAGGCCCTGCAGTTCTGCAAGATATTTGCAATGAATCCATCATGTTAACCATGTTTCCAAAGCATGTATTAGTCACCACTCTTCTTAAAAAAAATATGATTGACACTGAAATTTTAAGTAATTATCACCAAGTTGCACAACTTCTATGTCCAGAACAAGATATTACAGAGAGGAATAAATAAAAAAGGACATACATAAACAATACATGCAGTCTCCTGAGGTCAGTGCTCTTGGGCTCAAGAGTCAGGTCCCTGATTTCCACTTTCATCTCACTAATGGTAATGGTTATTCCCGATTCACTATAGGAAATATCCAGGTTAAGCCACACTAGTATTCAGAGTCCTAGTAGTCCCACTACGCAGCAGAACAGGTCCTACTGGGACCTTCCGCCCCTTGGATCAGACTTACCCATCCTACTGGGATTCCCAGGAGCGTTTCCCTCTGGTACGTTGCTGATGGTTACACCGGCTGCTGATAGTGAGTAGCACTCATGACTCTGCATGGCCAACAGCTGGGCACTCATAGTGCTTCCTCTGGTGTGACGGTAAGTTCCTCTGATCATTCTCAAAGGTAGCAGAGCTGATCTCTCAGGTTCCAGTTCTCATTCATGGCTTGGGCATGCACAGGTCACCACGGCGTCCTTTCCTCTCAATAGCAGGTGAGCCAGACAATATTCCTTATATTCCTTATTCTTCACTGTGGCACCCATTATCATACTGGGTCACCAACCTTACTCCGTATATGTGTGACAGCCCAATCAGCATGGTAGTAATTTCATCTACATGGCAGCACACTCTGGCATTCTGGGGTTGCCAACTTCACTTCATACACAGGCTATGGTCCGAGCGGCATGGAAGAAATCTTCACAGTGACCCTTTCTGGCATACAGGGTCGCAGACTTCATTCTGCACATGGATTACGGCCTGATCAGCACTATAATAATCTTCACAGCTGTCCTCTTTGGCATGTGGAGTCACCAAAATCACTCCACACTTTTTATGGTTCGAGTGGCACAGCAGTAATCTTCACAGCGGTCCCCTGTGGTATACAGGTTTGCCGACTTCACTTCACACAAGGATATGGCCGGAACAGTACAGTAGTAATTTTCACACTGCCCCCCCCCTTCTGCAATACGGGGTTACTGACTTCACTTTGCACACGAGCTATGGCCTGATCGGTGCAACTATGGCTATCCTCACAGTGCCTCCTCTGAAATATGGGGTTGCTAACTGGAATCTGCAAAAGGATGATGGCCCAATTGGTGCAGTAGCTTCTCCTCACACCTTGCATTGGGGATCTATTCACCAGAATCCCCCTCTGGACCTCACTCCCACCAAATGCTCTCCTGTTCCTCACAGGGCACACTAGTCGTAGGGCCCCCCCCATGGCCCTGGGGACCACCACTTACCTGGGGATAGATCTGAAATTTATGCGGGAGGCTCATGCCACCCCACAGACCCAGAAACTGGCATCACTCCACAGCAATTTGTGACAATTAACGGGGGCTGCCACCTCCCCAGGGCTGATATATCATGATGAAGGGGGTCTGTTTGGACCCACAGCCCCGGGGACCACAACCTCCCTGGAGCCGTTTAAATGTTTGAGGGAGCTGCACGGTCCCCCTCGTGGAGCCAATAATGGACCTGGACACCGTCACCCCCAAAGGCCGGCTCCTGCTAGGTCCTGGGGTGCTCACCCTTGGGACCTGAGTTGATGGATTGGGAGCTATATAAGGATGAAGCTCACCTTTATACCACCTTCCGTGTATCCTGCCACAATTAACCCATTTTACCACTCCTGCTGTTGCTCCTGGGTCAGGTCCAGAATGGAAATCAGCCCCCTCATCACTGGATCAGAAGTTAAGTCACAGGCATTCCTCTTATCATCAGAGTTGTAGCTTCACAGTCATACTGGACGTGTGCATGACTCAATAATCTGTGCACACACCACCTTAATGCTGTGCAATGCTGAAGTGTGTAATGTTGTGGTCAGAAAATGTATCAGAACAGACCTCGACATATAATTAGCACCCACAAATCTCATACGGACTGCCTTCATGGCAATGGAAACCTAGGCAAAAAGGCCCAACGATCACAAATAGCAATGTGTCCGCACAGGTGTGTGCAATAATGTCCCCAAAATATCAAAAGCATCAACTGAAGTAGTATACTCAATCTGAACCAAACAATCCCATGATAATATAGCAATTACATTACAGCATGCTTCAGGTAGGTGTACACAGGATGTACTACAATATTTAATGGAATACTGCAAACAGGGCAGAGAAGTATGAAGGCCACATGTTCCCTACATCAGAAACATAAGATCCCATTTAACTGTAAAGTGCCAGGTTCCCTGTGTAATGCATATGTGCATATTATTCACACATTATGTCAAAATAAGCACACATGCATTCTCCAGTCACAAAAACAGAAACATAGATAACTTTGGTGTAAGTGCCCAGTAACAACATGAATACTTGCACCAAAAGTACTATGTTCACACAAATGTACAACAGAAATGTATGTTTTGAAAAGAAAATCTAAAATATACAACCTGTGCTGTCACTGTCACAAATTAGAGTAGGTGCATGGCACACACATTAGCAGAAATAACATAATCAGAAAACAAATAGTATCAATCACAAAATAAGACCAGGACAAAGGTATTTGCTAAATAAAAATGTTTTAGCAAAACGAGATTACTCTCTCAGAAGTCACTTAAATTAAACTGTACAGAAAAAACAAAGGCACAAGGCCAGTAGTCCATTCTGGAAGGGGCATCGCTAGGGTATACAACAGGGACCTAAATAATCTCATGGGAGTGGTGGTCCTTGGGTTTGGGAGGGGTGGGTCTGGGTTTGAGATGGGTGGGTTTAGGTTTCAGAGGGGTGGGTTTATGGGGGTGGGTTGGGATTTGCAAGCGGTGGGAGGGGTAGATTTACATTTAGAAAGGATGGGGTGGGATGTGGAAGGGGTAGTTTGGGAGCTGGAAGGGCCAGAAAGATCTTTGGGAGGAGTGGTTTGGGGTTTTGAAGGGGTCAGGGTCAGAGCAAAATGTAAGTCTTCATTATGAAAATGGGTAAGCTGGTTTTTATGAGAATTTGGGTTTGGAGGTAGATGGAGTGACTGTGTCTGTTGTGTGTGTGTGTTGAAGGTTTGAGGGCTTGAGGGACTAGTGTATGTGCAGTATCTTTAGATTTGGTCTCTCACTGATTGTCTGTTGAGTGGGTGAATGTGGGCATTTGGATCCAGTATGTGTGTGTGTGCGGATGTGTGTGTAGTGGATGTTCTATGTATTTTGTGGTATCTGTGGGTGTGTTGGTGCATGCATGTGTAGTGGTGAGTGCACTGATTGGGGTGTGCTTGTGGTGGGTGTAGGTGTAGTGGTGGGTGTTGTGTTTGTCAGTGTGGTGGTGGTGTGGGTGTGTGTTTGTGTCGTGGTGGGGGCACTGAATGAGGGTGTGCTTGTGGTATGTGCGGGTATTGGTTTAGTGGTGGGTGTTGTGTCTGTAAGTGTGCTGGTGGCGGGAAATGTGTTTGTGTTGTGGTGGATGTGATGCCTATGGAGATGCTTGTTGTGGTGGTGTGTGTGGTGTCTGCATTTGTGTGTCTGTCCCTGTGTTTTTTGCTGTGTTGGTGTTGGGATGTGATGCTTGTGGTTGTTGTTGTGGGTGAATGCATATGTTTGTGTGTGCTTTGGATAGGGCTGGGTTGAGGGATTTAGAATGGATAAGGGGTAGGAGTGTGGGCACAAGGTTGGAGTGGTTGGGAGGCTGTGGCCAATGAGGAGGCCAAACCCTGGAATGACCACTGAAGGCCAGACAGAGCACCATGAATCTCATCCAGCTGGGCCAGAATCTCGGTGTTCTGGTCAGCCAACCCCTGGATGGCATTCAGATGTGCAGTCTGACCAACAGTGATCGTCCATAAAAGGTCTGCAGCCTTCTTACTGAGCAAAGCCTCGGACATGTGGCAGGGGCAGAGTTACCTGCAGCAAAAGGGACCCCTCCCCTTTTAGGGGGCGGGCGGCTACGGTGAACTTGGAGAGGGAGCAAGAGGGAGGGTGGAAATTGGAATGGGGGGCAGAGGAAGACACAGGTGTCACAGTCGCTCCAGGGTCTGCCCCTCTAGTGACTAGTCTTCATTGGAGGCCTCCGAGGAAGATGTTGAATCATTCATGGCCTCCTGGCCGGTCCCCTCACCCTCCATGCCACTAGGTCCCCCGGTGTTGGTGGTGTTCATACCTGATCCCCAGTGGCCAGCTTCATCCCCCCCAATGTGATCGTTGTCATCTTTGCCTTGCCCAGTTGACACTGAAAACACAGATACAACAGTTGTAGAGTATCTGTAAGAATACATTTAGACATCAATGTACATCAAGTAACGTTTGCAACAAGTTCAGTAATCCTCCATCTCAGCTCCCATATCATGTGTGCATTTGTCACTCATACACTTGTAGTTCACTCCATGATAAAGGATTCCAGCAGCATGAGAAAACATATAGGTAGCAGCCACGCAAATCACAGAGACAACTACACACACACACACACACCACAACCACCCATTCGTCCATCACGCACCCCACACCCCACCACTTTACTCAACACCCTCTGCACAACACACACCACACAACACCCATGTCCCCACGAAGGCACCCCTGTTTCACTGATGAGGAGTTGCGGGTCGTTGTTGAGGAAATAGTCAGGGTAGGGCCACAGCTGTTTGGAGCACAGATCTAGCAGATCTCCATTGCCAGGAAGATGGAGCTATGACGGAGAATCATGGACCGGGTGAATGCCATGGGACAGCATCCATGAACAATGGATGACAACAGGAAGAGGTGGAACGACCTACGGGGGAAGGAACGTTCCATAGCAGCAAGGCACCAGCTCGCTGTCCAGCGGAATGGCGGTGGACCCCCACCTACTCCCCGACAGCTGACAGCATGGGAGGAGCAAGTCTTGCTAATCCTGCATCTTGAGGGGCTCACTGGAGTTGAAGAAGGACTGGACACTGGTGGGTCAACATTTACTACCTACCACCCATACCTGCATGCCAACACTACCCCTCAACCTGACACCCATCACTCTACTCTATCCCATACAGTGCACCACCACAATTAACTAACCTAAATGCCAAGCCTTGCATGCCATACCCACTGCTTGCACATCCCTTCCAGCCCTGCATGTACACCCACCACCAATGCATGCACAGCATGGAGAACTAACAATACTACAATACATCACCATACACAAACAAAGGTGGCAGGGCAACAGTAACAATATAGGGGAAGCTAGGGATGCAGAATATATCACAGACATGTAGCATAATACACCACTTACATCCACACAGGTGCCCCAGCCACTGCCATCGGCTAGGAGGTGCCACAGGTACCCAGTCCCCTCCAGAAGATGCCCCCAGTGATCACAGCAACTCTAGACTTCTGGATCTGGATGAACTCCCTGGCCCATCAGGGACCACTGGTCAGTTGGATACCCCGGCCCACACCCAGTCCACCACAGACCTTCCCCCCTCAGTATCCAACACCACAGCAGCCACCCAATGTCCCCAGACCTCTGTCCCCAGGACACGTCAATCAGCAGTGTGCCCACCTGTACAGGGACCCCAGTCCACACCTCACAGGCAAGACAATGAGGGTTCTGGGGTCAGTGGCAGTGGGCACACGTTTCAGGGGACACAGACACAGGAGGCCAGGGACACTTGGAGGACAGCTGTTCGCCAGGGGAAGGACAGGCCCAGGGAACCAACTGCCCAGGAGACACTCACTAATGTCCTGGGGGCTACAAGATGGGTCAGGAGATAGACATCATGCAGGAGAACCAGCGACTGAAGCAGGAACACCACCAGGAGATCAAGAAATAATTGCAGGCCCTGAACACCACCATGGTCTCCATAGCAGAGGTGCTGGGTGATGTGGCCAACATCATGAAGGAATACACATCACACCAACGGGCCCCTTCCACTAGTCAGTCTACTGACAAGACACCCACATCTGCTGCAGCTAGTGGATGGGAGGCCCTGCCACAGGACCCACAGGCCACCTGAACTCCCTCACCCTGCAAACGGTCCCTTGTCAGTTGGGATGCTAAGGAAGTGACTGCCATCATGCTACAGCCACACAGAAAAATAATTTATTAGAGGAATGGTCAGTTCTACTGTCTTACCTGTGTGTTATTGGAAGTACTGCTGTATAACTGATGTACTGTTGTACACATCCTCATCCTCTTCCTCTTCCTCCTCAATGTCCTCAGGGTCCACTGCTACCACAGGAACATTTTCACCCTCCTCTTCCTGCCGATTGGGCACATGTCGTCTGATGGCTAGGTTGTGCAACATGCAGCATACAACAACTATCTGGCAGACCTTCTCAGGGGGGTGTAACAGAGAGATCCATCTGTCAGATGGAGGCACCTGAACCTGGCCTTCAGGAGACCGAAGGTCCTTTCAATAATCCTCCTGATATGCCCATGAGCATCATTGTAACTAATCTCAGCCCCTGTCCTCAAGTTCCTTACAGGGGTCAAGAGCCAGGACAGGTTTGGGTAGTCAGAATCACCTGCAAGAAGTGAGGGACAAACATTAGCCTTGCACAATGGCATGGTGGGATGACTGCTGAAGGCATACACTGACATACATTGTGTGGGGACTCAGGCTCACCTACAAGCCATATTCTGTGCCTTTGTAGTTGTGCCATCAGTTGTGGGATGCTGCTATTCCTCAGGTCAAAGGCGTCATGCACCAACCCAGGATACTTGGCAGTGATGTGGGAAATGTACTGGTCAGCAGGGCACACCATCCGGACATTGAGTGAGTGGAAACTCTTCCTATTCCTGAACACCTGTTCATTGACCCGGGGGGGGGGGGAATCCTATATGTGTTCCGTCAATGGCCCCAATAACATTTGGAATATGTCCCATTGCATAGAATACAGCCTTCACAGTCACCAAATCTTCTACTTGGGGGAAGGCGATGTCGCTGCTCATTTGTTTGAAGAAGGCAGTCAAAACCCTTGCCAGCACTATTGAGAACATTGGCTGTTACAGTCCTGCAGCAAAGCCCACTGTCACTTGGAAAGAGCCCGTTGCCAGGAAATGGAGCACTGATAGGACCTGCACAAGAGAGGGGATCCCAGTGGGATGATGGACAGCAGATATCAGATCAGGCTCCAATTGAGCTCAAAGCTCTGTGATTGTGACCCTGCCCTGTCTATAGGTGAGTATTATGTTCCTGTCTTCCAGTGTAGCCAAGTCCACAAGGGTTCTGTAAGCGGGGGCTTGACTCCTTCTCCCATTCCTCCGCGGTGGCAGGTACCAAAGGGACAGAAGAGTGAGAAGGGAGTGACAACATGAAAAATGGATCCACCACTTCTGTGTACATAGAGCATGTATGTATCTGGACACTGCAAATGGCTATCTATGTACAATCTACACCAATGACGCAGTTTTTATTCTAAAATTGTGTACCAGCACTATAACATGGCAACCGCCTGTCCTGTATGTAGGGACAGGCGGAAGTGATCTCACTCCGCCGGCGTTGGGTGTCATGGCAGAAGGCAGTCTGCACTGCCGTGCAATTCTTCATTGGCTAACATGGGGCTCTATGGAGTACAGCATCCAATGAAGATCACCACCGGCGGTGATGGTGTACACTGCCGCAGACGTGACTGCCATTTTCTGACTATAACCTCACTTGATTCCTGACTTTCCACAGGACAACACCTCCACTGCGTGTGCTTCTGTGACCTGTGTCTGGAACTTGCCATGGCCCGTGGGACAGGGGAAAGGGCCCCTGCCTTCACTTCGGAGGAGTTAGAGCGCCTGGTGGATGGGGTCCTAGCACTGTATGGAAAGCTGTATGGGCCTCCAGACCAACAGGTGAGTACACCATGGAGGCATTGCATGTGACAAGGCTGCATGGAGATGTGTGTGTGCTGGTAGTGTGTCATTTGGGTATGGCTGGTGGTAGTGTACATGCAAGGCTCCAGGTGATGTGTGTGCCATTTGAGGGGCATTTGATGTCGTTACGGCATATGTGGGGTGCCTGCGCCAAGGAGTTGTGGACCCTGGGGGTTTATAGCTGGCGGAACATCCACTGCAGGAAACAGTGGGAGGGCCTGAGCGCTGGGCCCGGAAGACCGCGGAGGCCCAGCTGGGGATGGCCTCCCAACAAGGAAGGGGTGCCCATTAGAACCTGACACCCCTTATGGCCTGCATACTGGCAGTGGCCTGTCCGGAGCTAGATTGGCGCTTGAGGGCATCACAGCAGCCACAAGGTGGTAAGTCTAGTGTGTGTGTGACAACAATCTTTGTTGCCTGGCATGGGATTCTGGTGGTGGGTTTTAGTCAATGGATGCCCCTTTGTGCCATCTCATACATTGCTGCATGGTCCAGCTCAGGGTTATTGGGTGAATAGCAAAATCTGGATAGCTAGCTAGCTTTCCATGTCAGACAAGGCTTAGTAGGTTCCAGGAGGGGTGCTGATGGCAGTGTTTGGCTCTTACCTGCTGTGGTTCCTAGCCAATGGTATGCCAGTGCAGTGCATTCTGATCAATCTTGGTCCCTGTGTGTGATGGTCATGTGTATTCCATCTGTGGTGTAGGTGATGTAATTGACCCAGTGCTCCCTTTCTATCTCCCCCCCTATTTTCTTCTGACATCCTGTCCATGTGTGCATTAGCATCATCTAACGAAGGAGCAGGGGCACCGACAAGTGAGGGAGCTGCAGCCCACAGGACCCAGGAGGAGGAGTCCACCGATGCCGAGGGGACCAGTGGGACGGAGGGTGAGGGGAGCACCACGGTGGGGACAGGAGGTTACAATACTGACTCTGAAACCTCCTCTGATGGGAGCTCCCTGGTGGTGGCGGACACCTCTGGAACCACCCCAGCTACAGGTACAGCTGCTACCCCCGTACCAGCACCACCCTCCCAGTAGCCCCCCACTGAGTTGCCTGTGCCCGCTCACCAGTAGGGTGGGCATCTCCTTTGCCACATCAGGCCCTGCCCCAGTGAGCCCTGCTGCCCTCAGTGAGGAGGCCAATGACCTCCTGAGATCCATCTCTGAAGGGCAGTCAACCATAGTGAATGCCATCCAGGGGCTGGCATCCCATATGCAGCAATGCAACACCTTCCTGGAGGCCATTCATGGTTGCTTGGCAGCCCTACAGAGATCGTTTCAGGCTCTGGTCTCCTCTCTGATGGCAGACAGTGTCCCTAGTCCTCCCGTCCCCCCTCCAACTACCACTTCGCAGTCCCAGTCTCCTCAACCCCAACCAATCCCATGCACACATACAGACAAGCATGCACACAAAACATCACACAAGAGTGGTACAGACTAACACAGGCCCACACTTCAAGCCATAAGAACTCACACAAACAAACAGATAGATGCCCACACAACAACATCCACTTCCTTTACTGTCTCCCCCTCCTCCACCTCTTCTCTCACAGTCATATCCGCACACACACCTGCATGCACTGTATCAACAGTCCCAGACCCTGCCACGTGTACACCCTTGCCCACAGACACCACAAGAGCAGACATGCACACCACACTCCACATGTGCAGTCACCACCTCTTGCAGCACACCCACCTCACTTGCAGACACCACCACAACATCCATCCATGCGTCCTGTTTGTTCTCTCCCACCCTGTCTGCCCCCCTCCAAAGAAACACAAACTTTTGCACTCAGACCCCCAACAGCCATCAACCTCACACATGCACACTGTCCATGCACCTGCACCGAAGTCCAGCACACCTACTCCTTCTACTACCACTCCCTGTAATTCCACTCCCATCCCTCCTCCCAAACCCCCCCAAAGTCTCTAAGAAGGTTTTCCTTGCCCATCTTGACCTCTTCCCTACCTCTACCCCCATCCTGCCCGTAAGTGCAAGGTCCCAACCACTCAGCCCTGCACCTCACCCAACCAATCTGCCACTGCTCCCACGCAAAAATCTGCTGCTGGCACTAAGGGTCCCCTGAGTGGGATGGCAGCCACTCCAAGCAAGGACACATTTCCGCCTCAAAAACAGAGGATGGGGTCAGTGGAGGCACCTCCTAAACCTGGAGGCAAGGACACAAGTCACATGACAAAGGCCAAGAGGGGCCCTCACAGGAATGAACCCAAGGATCCCCATCCACCACCTGAGGGCAAGGATCCCCATCCACCACCTGAGGGCAAGGATCCCCATCCACCACCTGAGGGCAAGGATCCCCATCCACCAACTGAGGGCAAGGATCCCCCTCCGCCACCTGAGGGCAAGGTTCCCGATCCACCACCTGAGGGCAAGGATCCCCCTCCATCACCTGAGGGCAAGGATCCCCATCCACCACCTGAGGTCAAGGATCAAAGGACTGGTTGTGTGTGTGTGTGTATGGTGTGTGTCACTCTCCTTTTCCTCCCTCCCTTGTGTGCTAGGCGGCTGTACTCACCGTTGTCGTCTTCGTCGGTGTTGGTGCTCCAGGATGGCCATGGAGTTGCAGAGCATCGGAAAGACTTGGAAATCAGGTTTTATGGCGGCAGCGGAGTCTTCTGTGTCCCTGGAGGTGAGTCTTTTCTTTTCTGTAATATGTTTCTGACAGCCTTTTGATGGTGTTGCTAATGCCCCAGAAATCCTGGTAGTTTGTTATGTCATAATATGATGGGCGGTACCTTGACTTCCGCATGGCTGTAGGTGGTGTTAACGCCCTGGCGGTTGGTGTGGTACATTGGTTGTCTATGGGAGGTCTCACCACCATGGTCATAATTTGGCGGTAATTACCACCAGCCTGTTGGTGGTATTACCGCCACTTTAACAGTGGCGGTCAATACACCGCCAATGTCATAATGAGGGCCTATGTGCTGTAATCCCACAGTACAGCAACTGACAACTCCAGACCCTCTTCATTTTTCCCTCAACATCAACATCATTCCAACATTTGCTGTATGTTGTCAGTCATACTACTGGTACACTGTCAACTGGCCACTGGTAGTCAGTGGCCTGCAGTTTGTGTGATGAAATAGGATTTGTGTGTTACATCGACACACATTACAGCTTCTACTTTCAGGTGACTTAAAATTGCCATGCACAGACATTTCAGACAGTATCTAAACAAACTGTCTCAGCTACATCATTCTGTCAACTCCAATCACAACACTACCTCCATTACCAAAGAGGAACAAAAAAGCTTGTGTATCAGAAAGGAAGAAGCTACTCAGTCAGACATTCCCCAATCAGACAAGTAGCTGTTCCTCTGGGGTCCCATACAGCTGACTGTACAGGGACAGAACCTCCCTGGAAAGGAGCTCCAACTAATCCATGCTGAAGTCAGGACCATATCACCTGCTTTGCCCAGCATCCTGACTCCCAGAGGTCGGTAACAGCAGCAAACAATCAAGGAGGTATTGGTGGCTGCAGTGTTAGGAGTCAAGTGAGTGTTTTTCACAATGCGGCGTACAACTACATGGCTAACGCGATCTGTGACAGAGACGGACACAGCCATTGGTTTTCGTGTAGCATAGCTGTCACATACATTAGTCTATGGCGGCACCCATCATAGATCCTACCACCTACTATGTGGTCAAATTCCACCGATGGCCGTTGGTTAGCCAGTGTACTGACGGCAAGGTCAGGCAGCTGCCATTTTAAGGTGTGAAGCTGCACATTTTGTGATTGTTAGTGCATCTCCAGCACTCAAAATAGAGGGTAGTCTAAATGTCAGAGATGAACAACATTTTTCTTGACAAGATATGACACAATAAAATGTGAACTGTGACTGTGTTTAACAGCGATAGCGTCACAGGGGAAGTACTACCTCCGCTGACAGTATTTTTAAAGGATACTTTTTAAAAGAAATATTTGTACAAATAATACATTTTAAATGTGTTATTTGCACATAATGGGAAAAAAGGAAAAAAAAAAAAAAAGAATTGAGGTCCAAAAATGTGATGTTAATGTGTGCACATGTAATAGCCACTGACATTTCTGTTACCAAGAAGTCAGATGTGTGTGTTGGCATTAAAGGTATAGTGTGACCATTTCAGCTGATAATTTCATTACATACTTACAGATGTCTGAACCCAGCCATGGGTAGAAGGAGATGGCCTCAGGTGTTCCGACCCTTAACATATCCTGTCACCATGGAGGAAGGGACATCATCAAACAATTTTGACTAAATATGCAAACCTTCCTGGATTTGTGTCGTCAGTTGGAGCCTGATCTCCTGCCTCACAATAGGAATCCAACAGCCATGGCACCAATAGTGAAACTCAGGGAAGTACTGCATTTTGTTGCCACTGGCACTTTTCAATACATTGTGGCGGTATCAGGGGACATGTCCCAGCCAACGTCGTCCTTGCTTCCTTGATGAAACACATCAACGGCTACATCCAATTCCCAACTCCACAGGATTTGGGCACTGTGAAGGAAGAATTTGTTGATTTGGGTGGACTAGCACATGTGGTCAGAGCAATAGATGGCGTGCATATTGCCTTGGTGCCATCACATGCAAGGGAACAGGTCTACCGCAATCGGAAGAACTTCCATCAATTTCCAAGGTGTCTGCATACCAGACTTATACATCTAAAGTGTGTGTACCCACTTCCCTGGGTCAACAAATTATTTATTTGTACTACAGAACAGCAAAATACCCATGCTGATGTCACAACTTGAACCGGAGAGGGCCTGGCTTCTTGCTAAGTACAATCTGACTAGTGGATCTTTTGCCTGAATCCTAAAATTAGGAAGGGACAATGGCTGGTTATATAACCTGTTGATGTGTTGCTTCTGTGTAGGAGTCTCAGTGTATCCTAACCAACCGCGGTAATTGGCACCGCTGAGGAATCCAACAATGCCAGTGGAGGTCCGCCTCAATGAGGTGCTTGGAAGAAATCGAAGCCCGTGGAGTGGGCTTTCGGACACCTGAAAGCTAAGTTTGACAAAGCCAGTAGAGCCTTCTTCTACTCACCCGATAAGGTGTACCACATCACGGTTGCCTGCTGCATTCTCCATAACATTGCCCTGCGGAGGATCATCCCTGTAATTGCAGTTGAGGGAGACCGTGATTAGCCCACAGGTAAGGATGTTGAAGTGCCCAATGAAGATGACAGTGATGAAGAAGAAGAAGTTGACGTACATCAAGATGTGATTGCCCACTTCTTCACCTGAGTGTAAGTTTACTTTTACAAATTGTAACCTCCAATGTCAGTACAACTTATGATATAGGAAACATATCAGTGTGCTATGGTAATTTGGTAGGACTGGTCAGTGCAGGAAAGTTCAAAGCAAAGATGTTAGTGGATCAAAGCTTCCCTACATTTAGTATTGTGGTCGTTGACAGAGATTAACTGTGTTGGTGCTAAGTATGTGTGTCCTCATGGCTTGTCAATTGATATGTGGCAAAATGTATTTTCCCTTGTTATTCTGTTTCATGGTCCTTAACCATGTCATCTTCATTTGGACATTTCAAAGTTGTTTCATTTGCTGTGATATGTTGTTGTTTGAAAGTACAAAGTGAACATGTGTTGATCCTGCGACAGTCACCCACTTAGGATGGATAAATATTTTCCAGAGTCAACTTGCACTCTGATAGTATACAAGTTCAGAAGATTGTATCAAACCTGTTTTGTGTGTGATGCTCCCAATAAGGCAATATGTGCCACTTGACTTGCTCAAACCACATGAGTATGTCAAGCCCAAGCATACTGTTCTTCCTTCAAATTGGCTAAATCTTCATTTTTTGGACAGTGGAGGTAGATGTTGATGTGTTTCCCCATAGGTGATAGAACTTTTAATTAGCACACCACTGATTGGTGATTGTGCCACTGCACCAGATGCTGCCACATTAACCAGTAATGGTCATGTGGTCTCAAATGTTGTTACTGCCATGATGTAGACTATTGGTGTTATTGATCTAGGATTCCTATTGCGAGGGCAGGATGTATGACTCCAACTGAGATCATGAATCAGTGATAGTTTGCCTACCTTATTTGATACCATTGTATATTCCCTTGCCTCCATGGTGTGAAGGTCATGGAATGTATAACCCTGATTGGCGCAGCCTACTGGGGTTAGTCCTGGTTATTGAAACACAGATTTGATTTCTACAAGGACTTGTTGCCAACATATGTAAGTTCCAAATACATTCTGAGTTGAGTTTTTCTTCGAATAAGTTGGTTAGCACCTTACCTCTTTGTCATTTCAACATATTTTTTGGTAAATTAATGCTCAAAGGATTTGACAACATGGTGGTGGAAGACAGACAAGACAAATGAAAGGCCACAAGTAAGCCAACAAGAGACTTGTAGTCTGTGTCCATAACATATATTAGCATGACTAAAAAAAGTAAGGTGAATCAAAAAAAGATGAAATGAACAAAAAAATTCTACGGTGGGTGGAAACATGGTAGTAGCGGGAAAATCAGTTTGGGGTTCACTGTCCAAGATACAACTGTGCCAGAGAAGGTAAATGTGTCCACAAAATAGTCCACAGAGTCAATGGTAGATATACACAGTAGAAAATTAGGTTCTGTGTCTCTAAGAGGTGGTGGTGGTGTTGGTCTTGCCATCATCTCCTGCTCGTCTGGATGACCATCCCCTCCAAGGAGGAGGGGGACACAGGTTAAGGGACTGGGGTGGTAGGAGCAGACTCCTCAGTGCAGGGCCTCCCTGTCTGTAGCTGGCAGTGGTGTGGAGGGACCACACCACGTGCAGATGTAAGAGGAAAAGCCCTTCACATTTGGTGATATATGTCAAATAGCACCCAAGTCAGGGAGCTCAGTCTTTCATTGTCGTTCCGTAGTTCTAAGATGTGTTCCCTTTATACCTCCTTGATTGCCTAGAGCTCGGTTACAACCTGGTCCATCATGTCTTGGGACTGTTGTAGTGATGCCAAGACTCGATCCATGGTGGTCTGGTTGACAAAAACCCCAGTGGCCTCACTTGGCTTACCTACAGATTCCCTCCCATGACTCCTAACCCCACTAGCCTGTGCCCTTGAGGAAGTGTGTCCCATCCCACTGGGTCCTGGCAGAAATGGAGGCTGTGTTGGTGGTGTCTCAATAGCAGCCAGGACTTGGATTGGTGTGTACCTCCTGGGGGAACAGGAAGTGAAGGTGTCCTCACACTGAGATGTTGTTGCAACTGTGGTGAGATGTGTAGTTGTGGGCCGAGTTTGGATCACTGGAGCTGTCTGCCAGACACACCAGATGGACCAGCTGACCCATGATCATCCGGACTTGCATTAGTGGAGTCCTTACTGAAGGCTTGCTCCTGGTCTTGGGTGGAGGTGTCTTGACTGGCAGACGGTAGTCCACTGGGCCAGGTGGCTGTACAATTAATACATGATTTGTGCATTTAATGGGTCTTCGTCTACAAATAGGCCAACCTACAAAAGTAGAAACAGAATGATAAGACTGATCAGGCCTTTGTGTTCTTTTCATTATTACACACATGCAGCCTGATTACACATGCAAATGTGTTATTTCAGAATTGTTTGGTACATGAATGCTTGTTTCTGTATTTTTTGTGTATTATTTTGTGTCTCAAATCATCGACAATGTTTAGGCTGGGGTCCCCGCCTTCCAATAATGACTCAGTGGGGGGGGGCTCACAGGGTTCCAATAATGATTCAGTGGGGGCGGGGCCCGGGTTCCAGTAATGATGAAGTGAGTGGCCACTAAAGTCAAAAGATTGGGAACCACTGCTTTAAACTGTTTTGATAATGGCGTTAAGGCATTCTAAATGTCTAATTTAGGGATAGAACTCCATTTGTGATTGTGGTGTCATTGCTAAGTGCTACTTATCAGTCTCCACTCCACCAGTGATTCTAGTCAAGCCTTCAGGATGTAGGATCTGCAAGACCTTCTCCTCCCATGGAAATAGTTGTAGAGAGGGCTGGGAGCACCACCACCAGTCCTCTGGGCCTTCAAATGATGCTTGGGGGCCAGGGAACAGACTTTTGCAGGTCGTTCCTCCTCTTCCTAATCTCCTCCTGTGTGTGCAGATTGTTAGCTACAGCATTCACTCTGTCAACTATTCTGGCCCACATTTTCCTCTTCTGGGATATGGTAGTATTTTGGACTTGTGCTCCAAACAATTGTGGCTCTACTCTTATGATTTCATCCACCAGGCTGGACAAATATTTCTCTGAAAAACAGGGATTTCTCCTCCCTGACTTTATGAATTATTGAGAAAAACTAAGCTAGTGCCCAAAATGATGAGGGAGAAGCAACTAAATATAGTTTTACAAAAAAAACAGAGGGAGACTAACACAGAAAAAACCTGTCTCCTGTGTAGCAATTCCTGCATCCAAATGGGCTGCTGTGTGTGATGGAAAAGGATAATGGTCTGAAATGGAGTGTGTTTTATAGTGTATTTTGCAGGTGTTCACAATTGCCCAATGTGCAACAACTGTGGGCTACTATCATCCAATCAAGGGCCACAGCATCATACTGAACGGGTTCTGCAATGAACTTCTGCCTTCATGGACCCGCCTATGACACACCAGCAGTGCAGCTGTGTGATATAAATAGGATTGGCGGGATGCCACCATCAAGATGGCGATGGAGGGCCTACTCGTCAGTATTGGAGTCCAGTGCGTCGGCTGCGGAATGCGGCTGGCGCAACGGAGTACACTCTGTCGTGGCAGTCTTTGTCTTAGTCGTAATACATCTAAATATGGCGGGTGGAAGACCACTGAATTGATTATCTTTTCGGACCTGCCACCGATGCAGCTTGTCGGTGCAACCACCAAGATCTAAATCAGACCCTTACACTTTTTTTCTCTCTCAGAAAATTGTATGCTACTTTCATGTGCTATTTTGTATGAGTAAATTCCATGCAAGGGGTAGGAATAGGCACTTCAAGGCATGGTATGCTTTGAAAGATTGTGAATATTCCAACATGTCAGCATGTGGCAATTCACAAACCTCCCAACAACCCTTCCTTACTCTTATAATGGTCAGGTATTTGCTCCTGCAAATGGCATGAGTAAATCCCTTTCCTGGTTAGAAAGAGAAGGGGAATAGAACCAGAGTTGAGTTTCTAGGGGTGCAGAGCTTGAGATTTCTCAAAGGACAAATATATTTTCCAATGGGAGAAAAAAGGGAGTAAATGAAAAGTTGTACAAAGTGATTTGGTTCCCTAAATATGGAATTGTACAAGTGTACTATTCCACATTAGGCCCCATGACTTTCCAAGTTATACACTCGGAAAGTACACAAAGTTTTGTGAATTCTTTAAAAGTGTAAATCAATGTGAACGAAGTAGAGGAAATATCTGCTAGGAGTTTTACACTTCAGAATCGTAAGGTTAGGCTTTTCATGGCCAGTAAGTCAACCAGAGTCTATGCGATCCACCTCAAGCTGCAGAAATCCTCAGCTATCTCCCTTCTGCTATCTTTTTCCTCCCACATCCTTATGCAACTTGCGTTCTTCGCTGACTTTGTAAGGGATCGCTACACGTACACCAGGTAATCGAATTCTTCTGATTAACCTTGATCTATGCTGTCTTTTAATGTAGGTTTCCTCTTTGCTAAATGCAGCTGGCAGTTCCTAACTCTTCCCGAAGGGCAATTATGTGCGCTATACATGAATAAAAAAAGCAAAAAAAATCAATGCAACAAAAACTTTGGAAATCAATGGTTGTGAATATTAGAATATAAAAACTGACATGACTCCTTGCCATTGAACTGAAATGTAACATAAAATCAAAAGTTAAATGGATTTTAGCTCTTCTTGAAGCGGAAATGTTGAAGGAACGATCTTCAGCGTGCTGTACCAGAAGGCAGCAGCTTTCAAACTTTCTTCAAACGGCACGAAGTCCTACTTAAGCTGGTTTTATTTCTCCCAGTTGAAACATTCCTACTCCTTCCAAAACCAATAAAGATATGAGGGCAAGAAGTGTCCTTTCAGCAGGCAAAGGCTGGGCAGTTTATTGACATTAGAAGGTCAATCTTCTATTAGACCTTAAAAAACTATCTTGCCATTGATCAAAACCTGACAAAAATTGCATTGTCAGAAGTGGCGACAAGGGTCAGACGGAAAACTAATCTTATGACTCCTGAGTAGGCGGTCTACATTTAGGGGCATATTTGTACTCTGTTTGCACCGAATGTGCGTCAAAAATTTTGACACATATTCGGCGCAAACCTTTCCCCATATTTAAACTATGACCCCACGGATGTCAAAAAACCTCTGTGTGCGTAATTTTTTTAATGCGGGAAACCACCTTGCGTTAATGACATGCAAGGTAGGTAGGTGTTCCCGTCCAAAAATTGACTTAACCCCTTCGCTGCCAGGCCTTTTCCCCCTCCTGTGCCAGGCCTTTTTTTGCCGATGGGGCAATTTGCGCTTAGCCCTTCATAACTTTTTGTCCACATAAGCTAGCCAAGCCAAATTTGCGTCCTTTTTTTCCAACATCCTAGGGATTCTAGAGGTACCCAGACTTTGTGGGTTCCCCTGAAGGAGGCCAAGAAATTAGCCAAAATACAGTGAACATTTCGTTTTTTTCAAAAAAATAGGAAAAAGTGGCTGCAGAAGAAGGCTTGTGGTTTTTTCCCTCAAAATGGCATCAACAAAGAGTTTGCAGTGCTAAAATCACCAGCTTCCCAGCTTTCAGCAACAGGCATACTTGAATCAGAAAACCCATTTTTTCAACACAAATTTGGCATTTTACTGGGACATACCCCCTTTTTACAATTGTTTGTGCTTTCAGCCTCCTTCCAGTCAGTGACAGAAATGGGCATGAAACCAATGCTGGATCTCAGAAACCTAAAAAGTAGACAAAATTCTCAATTCAGCAAGGGGTCATTTGTGTAGATCCTACAAGAGTTTCCTACAGAAAATAACAACTGAAAAAGAAAAATATTGAAATTGAGGTAAAAAAACAGCAATTTTTCTCTACGTTTTACTCTGTAACTTTTTCCTGCAATGTCAGATTTTCAAAAGCAATATACCGTTACGTCTGCTGGACTCCTCTGGTTGCGGGAATATATAGGGCTTGTAGGTTCATCAAGAACCGAAGGTACCCAGAGCCAATAAATGAGCTGCACCCTGCAGTGCGTTTTCATTCTATACCGGGTATACAGCAATTCATTTGCTGAAATATAAATAGTCAAAATTAGCTATCAAGAAAACCTTTGTATTTCCAAAATGAGCACAAGATAAGGTGTTGAGGAGCAGTGGTTATTTGCACATCTCTGAATTCCGGGGTGACCATACTAGCATGTGAATTACAGGGCATTTCTCAAATAGATGTCTTTTTTACACACTCTCTTATACTTGGAAGGAAAAAAGGTAGAGAAAGACAAGAGGCAATAACACTTGTTTTGCTAATCTATGTTCCCCCAAGTCTCCCGATAAAAATGATACCTCACTTGTGTGGGTAGGCCTAGCGCCCGCGGCAGGAAACGCCCCAAAACGCAACGTGCACACATCAAATTTTTTTAAAGAAAACAGAGGTGTTTTTTGCAAAGTGCCTACCTGTAGATTTTGGCTTCTAGCTCACCGGCACCTAGGGAAACCTACAAAACCTGTGCATTTTTGAAAACTAGAGACCTAGGGGAATCCAAGATGGGGTGACTTGTGGGGCTCTGACCAGGTTCTGTTACCCAGAATCCTTTGCAAACCTCAAAATGTGGCAAAAAAAAAACATTTTCCTCACATTTTGGTGGCAGAAAGTTCTGGAATCAGAGAGGAGCCACAAATTTCCTTCCACCCAGCGTTCCCCCAAGTCTCCCGATAAAAATGATACCTCACTTGTGTGGGTAGGCCTAGCGCCCGCGACAGGAAATACCCCAAAACGCAACGTGGACACATCACATTTTTTTAAAGAAAACAGAGGTGTTTTTTGCAAAGTGCCTACCGGTAGATTTTGGCCTCTAGCTCAGCCAGCACCTAGGGAAACCTACCAAACCTATGAATTTTTGAAAACCAGAGACCTAGGGGAATCCAAGATTGGGTGACTTGTGGGGCTCTGACCAGGTTCTGTTACCCAGAATCCTTTGCAAACCTCAAAATGTGGCAAAAAAAACACATTTTCCTCACATTTTGGTGACAGAAAGTTCTGGAATCAGAGAGGAGCCACAAATTTCCTTCCACCCAGCGTTCCTCCAAGTCTCCCGATAACAATGATACCTCATTTGTGTGGGTAGGCATAGCGCCCGAGACAGGAAATGCCCCAGACCGCAACGTGCACACATCACATTTTTTTAAAGAAAACAGAGGTGTTTTTTGCAAAGTGCCTACCTGTAGATTTTGGCTTCTAGCTCACCGGCACCTAGGGAAACCTACAAAACCTGTGCATTTTTGAAAACTAGAGACCTAGGGGAATCCAAGATGGGGTGACTTGTGGGGCTCTGACCAGGTTCTGTTACCCAGAATCCTTTGCAAACCTCAAAATGTGGTTAAAAAAAAACACATTTTCCTCACATTTTGGTGGCAGAAAGTTCTGGAATCAGAGAGGAGCCACAAATTTCCTTCCACCCAGCGTTCCCCCAGTCTCCCGATAAAAATGATACCTCACTTGTGTGGGTAGGCCTAGCGCCCGCGACAGGAAATACCCCAAAACGTAACGTGGACACGTCACATTTTTTTAAATAAAACAGAGGTGTTTTTTGCAAAGTGCCTACCTGTAGATTTTGGCCTTTACCTCAGCCGGCACCGAGGGAAACCTACCAAACTTGTGCATTTTTTAAAACTAGAGACCTAGAGGAATCCAAGATGGGGTGACTTGTGGGGCTCTGACCAGGTTCTGTTTCCCAGAATCCTTTGCAAACCTCAAAATGTGGCTAACAAACACATTTTCCTCACATTTTGGTGACAGAAAGTTCTGGAATCAGAGAGGAGCCACAAATTTCCTTCCACCCAGCGTTCCCCCAAGTCTCCCGATAAAAATGATACCTCACTTGTGTGGGTAGGCCTAGCGCCCGCGAAAGGAAATGCCCCAAACCGCAACGTGCACACATCACATTTTTTTAAAGTAAACAGAGGTGTTTTTTGCAAAGTGCCTACCTGTAGATTTTGGCCTTTAGCTCAGCCGGCACCTAGGTAAATCTACCAAACCTATGCATTTTTTGAAAAATAGAGACCTAGGGGAATCCAAGATGGGGTGACTTGTGGGGCACTGACCAGGTTCTGTTACCCAGAATCATTTGCAAACCTCAAAATGTGGCTAAAAAAACACATTTTCCTCATATTTTGGGGACAGAAAGTTCTGGAATCAGAGAGGAGCCACAAATTTCCTTCCACCCAGCGCTCCCCCAAGTCTCCCGATAAAAATGATACCTCAGTTGTGTGGGTAGGACTAGCGCCCACGAAAGGAAATGGCCCAAAACACAATGTGGACACATCAAATTTTTTCATAGAAAACAGTATCTACCTGTGGATTTTGTCCTGTAGCTCAGCCGGCACCTGGGGAAACCTAGCAAACCAGCGCATTTTTTAAAACTAGAAACCCAGGGGAATTCAAAATGGGGTGACTTGCCAGGCTCTGACCAGGTTCTGTTACCCAGAATCCTTTGCAAACATCAACATTTGGCCAACAAAACACTTTTTCCTCTCATTTCGGTGACAGAAAGTCCTGGAATCTGAGAGGAGCCACAAATTTCCTTCCACCCAGCGTTCCCTTAAGTCTCTCGATAAAAATGGTACCTCACTTCTGTGGGTAGGCCTAGTGCCCACGAAAGGAAATGGCCCAAAACACAACATGGACACAACACATTTTTTCACAGAAAACAGAGGTGTTTTTTGCAAAGTGCCCACCTGTGGATTTTGGCCTCTAGCTCAGCCGGCCCCACGGGGGGGGCAGAAATGGCCTAAAATAAATTTGCCCTCTCCCAACCCCCCGCACCCCCCCCCATGGAGCCTAAAGACCTAAAATCGGCCAATCTTCCCCCAAGGGGGGCAGAAATGGTCTAAATACAATTTGCCCCCCATGGGGAGCGACCCTTGCCTAATGGGTCGCTCCCCATCTCTAAAAAAAAAAAAAAAAAAACAATATATATATATTTGCCCTGGCGCTAGAGGTTTCTGCCCCCCCTGGGGGCAGAAATGGCCTAAAATAAATTTGCCCCCCCAACCCACACCCCTGCCCCCCGGGAGCAACCCTTGCCTACGGGGTTGCTCCCCCTGCGTGACATTGGCGCCAAAAATAAAATCCCCGGCGCCTAGTGGTTTCTGCCCCCCTTGGGGGCAGATTGGCGTAGCAAAAAGCGGCCGATCTGCCCCCAAAGGGGCCAGAAATGGCTTAAATACAATTTTCCCCTCCAGGGGAGCGACCCTTGTCCAAGGGGTCGCTCCCCATCTGTAAAACAAACAAAAAAACAAAAAATCCCCGGTGCCTAGTGGTTTCTGCCCTCCTTGGGGGCAGATCGGCCTAATCAAAATAGGCTGATCTACCCCCCAGGGGGGCAGAAATGGCCTAAAATAATTCCCCCCCCGGGGAGCGACCCTTGCCTAAGGGGTCCCTCCCCTTGCGTGAAATTTACGAAAACAAAAAAAACTCCCTGGTGTCTAGTGGTTTCTCTCCCACTTGGGGGAAGATTGGCCTCATCAAAATAGGGGGGCAGAAATGTCCTAAATATAATTTGCCCCCTAGGGGAGCGACCCTTGCCTAAGGGGTCGCTCCCCACCTAAAAAAAAAAACTAAAAAAAAAATGATCCCTGGTGCCCTAGAGGTTTCTGCCCCCAGGGGGGGGCAGAAAAGGCTGTCCCAAAAAAATGCCCCCCCCCCTGGCAGCGACCCTTGCCCAAGGGGTCGCTCCGTTATGTCACTTTCAGAAAAAAAAAAATCCCTGGTGTCTAGTGGGGTTTTAAATACATTTCCTTCCCTTTGAAGCCCACCCGGGCCTTCCCCACGTGATTGAAAGAGAAATGCTGAGCATTTCTCTTTCAATCGCGCTGGAAGCAGAGCTTCCAGCGCGATGGGGGAGGCCCCTGTGACAAATCAGCGTGTGCTCGCGCGCTGACCTCACAAGGGGGGGGTGGGGGTCGGGGTGGAAGGGGAAGGTCTTCCCCTTCCATCTCTACCTTGGGGGGGAGGGGGGTGCACAGGGGGGGGCGCGCTAGCGCTCCCCCAAGTTCCCGAGCCTTGGACGAGGTGACCTCGTCCAAGGCACACGGGAACTGTAGCCTTGGACGAGGTCACCTCGTCCAAGGCACAGAAGCGGTTAAACACCCGTGCGCCATATTTATACACCTGCGTCATTTTGACGCACAGGAGGGCCTTAAAAAATGGCGCACAGCTTGATGTGCGCCATTTGTTGACACCTGGGTGAGGGCAGGCGTTAAGGGACCTGTGGGCTCACTTCCATGGTCTTAGACCATGGAAGCAGTCCAGAGGTAACCTTCCCTGCCCCCAGGGACACTCCCTGCCACCCTCGCCCACCCCAGGAGGACACCCATGGATGGGGGGACCCATCCCAGGTAAGTACAGGTAAGTTGAGGTAAGTATTATTTTTTAATTTTTTTAAGTGGCATAGGGGGGCCTAATTTGGGCGCCCCTACATGTCACTGTGCCCAAGGGGCATGACTTCTGTCTTTGCTAAGAAAGGAGTCATTTCAATGGGGGTTGTGCGTCAAAAAATGGCGCAAGTCTGATTTGAGCCATGATTTTTTACTCAAACCTGACTTGCACCATTTTTTGACGCACAACCCCCATTTTCCTCTACGCCGGCGCTGCCTAGTTTGAGTCTTTTTTTTTTTACACTGACCAGCCTGCAGTCCCGGCTAACATCAATCCTTAAATAGGGCGCCCACATGTCGCGTAGGAATGACGTTAGCCGGCGGTAAAAAAAATTACGCAAACCAGCGTTGACGCTGGTTTGCGTCAAAAAGTATACATATGAGCCTTAAGGTATTGGACCCTTCTCCTGCTGGTTCAGGATCCTACCTTGCTGACGTTTATAAAGCAACCATTTTTTCCACGGTCGCATTCACAATGAGAAGATTGTCAAATGTGGCCTGATCTGCACATCTATGTGGGCACTCAAGTCATCTCTGACTTCCTGTAGTGGAAAAGATCAGAAGATGAAATTACTCACAAGTCACACCTCTTAGCGAGAAAATATATGGATCGTAGATTCCTCTAGCCAATCAGCAAATTGTCCTCCTCGTATGTGGCAAGAAATATCAATTGAATACCTTGCCTGAGTGTTAGATCCACTGTTTTTTTAAAAGAGAGAAAGGGCCTGATTTAGAGTTTGGCAACCTGTGCATTGCATTTCAAATGCAACGGGCTACCCTCTCTGCCAAACCTTAGGTCTGCTCCCCTCATTTAGAGATGAGTGGGCTTTAAGTTTTGTGCCAATGGATCCCCCATAGGCTTAGTAAACCCAAAATTTCATCTGAAGTTGCTGTCAGCGGAAGGACATTACAATGATTACCCTATTTACGGTGGACAACCTATTGGTTTTTTTTCAGTCTGCCTCTACTGTGAAATGCTGGCTGTGAGGGACAGAAAAAAATTATGACCACCTACAACCTGAGGTATGCATTATTTCTTATTTCAGAAACAAGCTCTCACACTGGGAGCATGTTTCTGAAAAACAAAAACTTTGCAAACATTTGGAAAATGCCTGTCCAAAATGATGGTGGCCATCCACTAATCCTTTCATACATGCAAATGACCTCCGTGATGGCCCTATTTCACCCACTACTCTTTTTCCTACACCTCAAACAGAGTCAATTATGAGAGTCAAAACTATCATTAACCCATCATTCACACCATCTAATCCCTTGAGTTTCCATATTATCACCCAACTCTGTCTTCTCCTGTCTTATCTTGCCAGACATCGGTGGAATGTTTAATCACTGTCGTCATGCAGCAATTATCCATTTCTTTAAACATAAAGTAGAAATAGCTAAATAAAGATTGCTGACACTTCCACCCCTAAAAATTACCATTATGTCACACTACTCATTTTCTTCTCAAAAAGTCTTTAAAGACTAGATTTGACCCACCTTGCTATCTTCTCGCTATTCATCATCTGCTTGCCTTCCTAACATCTGCCATTTGTGGTCTGCAATTGACAGACATTGCCCTCTCCCATGTGCCCAACTTCATAACCTCTGCTCATCACAATCACTTCTATACCACTCTTATGGTTAAAGATCTTTCTGCAGCACATGACACTGCTGATCTCCCCACCATGTAGTTTAATTTGTCCAATTTATCCAATATTGGCATCACATCCTTGGCCTTATACTGATTCGTATTCTATTTCCCTCATTTTTTCCTATGTTTAATTGTCAGCCACGGTCTAACCCCAAATACAGACTAAGTTCCTCGTTACCAATTACCCAGAATGCTGTATGGGGTGGATGAGAGCCACATATGGAGTTACAGCATGTCATCTCACCCGCTGAAATGTTGACTGTTGAAGGAATTTGAAATCTCTGGGGAAACTGTAGAGGAGGTTGGGGAATAACCAGAGAATGTGGATAAGAAATTACTGATTCCCCCTGTAATTTCTCATTACTCAGAGGATTTTCCAGAAAGAGAGTTCATTCCAAAATAGCAATTAATTGTCCTGGACTTGATCGGACCTCTGCTATAATTAACTACTGAGTTGTGGAATTAACAAAACCAAACTGGGCCACTCATAGTAAGTTTCAAAGGGCGTCATTTATTGTTAAGCAGGCATTCAGTTGGCCTGCATATTCAGCAGAGGCCCTGACTTCCATCCCTCGAGTGGAGGACCATCTGCCTTTTCAAGAGATGCTCAGGTACCTGGAGGAGACCTCTCTTATGAAAGCATGTTGGCCGATACAAGGAATGCACTTAAGTCAAATGCCAGGGTTTATTTCTGATAAGCATGAAACAATAGCTCAACACACACAAGATTTTCTCCCTGTGCATGGCAGCCATTTTTTATTTTCCTTGCTTAGGTCTGCTATGCATTGTTTGGTGAAGTCATAAATTGAAAACATGCATTTGAAGTAGGAGTGTGCATAATTCCCACAATTTTCTTATGGGAATTTCAAGACTATTTTGCAAAATTACACGATTATGCAAAATCCCTCATTTAGTGGCAAATGTTAGTGTGAAATGTGTCTCTTCATCGAAAATTGACCTGCCTTTTGTTGTAAAATATAGCACAAAAACACAATTACAGTGAACAAAAGCATTGTGTGCTCTGGTTGCTTGCATTGTTCCAGCACTCTCATGCTAACATTTTGCTGTGAATGGCGGCATAATTATGTGATGTAGCATAATAAATCAATCAATAAATTAGGGATTTGTAAAGTGTGGCTAGTCACCCATGAGGGTCTCAAGGAGCTGGGTGGTGGGTGGGGGGGTGTATGCTGAGGATTAGTCGAAGAGCCAGGTCTTGAGGTCCTTCCTGAACTGTGACAGGGTGGGGGATTGCCTGAGGTGGATGGGGAGAGTGTTCCAGGTCCTGGTGGTGATGAGGGAAAAGGATCTTCCTCCGGCTGTGGTTCTCTGGATGGGGGGATGTTGGGGAGGGCCTGGTCGGCGGAGCAAAATTGTCTGGCGGGAGTGTAGAAGGAGAGTCTGTGGTTGAGGAAGGCTGGTCCGGCGTTTTGTAGAGCCTTGTAGGCATGGGTCAGGAGCTTTAAGGTGATTCTCTTGCGATAGGCAGCCAGTGTAGGTCTCTGAGAAGGGCAGAGGTGTGGCTGTGTCATGGGGCGTTCTTGATGAGACGAGCAGAGGCGTTCTGGATGTGTTGTAGTCTTTTTTGTGTCTTGGTGGTGGTTCCGGCGTAGAGTGCATTGCCGTAGTCGAGGCGGCTGCTGACGAGGGCCTAGGTGACTGACCTTCTGGCTTTGGTGGGGATTTTTCAAAGCATGTGCAGGGTGTGGAAGCAACCCAATGAGGCGGCGCTCACCTGTCGGTCCATTGAGAGCGATGAGTCTAAGATGACGCCAAGGTTGCGGGCGTGGTCGTAGGGGTGGGGGCGTTTCCGAGGGCCACCAGGAATCGTTCCAGGGGGAGGGTGTGGAGCCGAGGATGAGGACTTCTGTTTTGTCCGAGTTCAGTTTGAGGCAACTGTCTTTCATCCAGGTGGCGATTGCTTTCATTCCATCGTGGAGATTGAAATAACGTACTTTGGGTAATTTCAAGTAACATATCTAACAAAAAATTCCTAAAATGTTATGATTTATGCAAGCGTAATTCAAATTTCAACTAAGCCTCATCAAAAGAACAGCCCTAAAGAGGGTTATCATCCTGATTCATGGAAGGCGAGAACCCTGTGGCAGATGACCCCTTTCACCTGTGGTAGCTGACCCCTTTCACGCAGCTATGGCTGATGCCCTCTTCCATCTGTGGCAGATTATTTCTTTCATGCAACAATAGATTCACCAGCAGTCAATCAGCACCTCTAAATGAGGTGAAGGACCCAAGAGCTTGGTGAGCTGACAGAATCACCTGTGTAAAACTGATTTCCCATCCCAATAAACTCTAAATTACCTCTCAATATGATAATTTATATGTGTGTAGATGAACTACCTGTACAGACATGTCAATGTCAAATATCACCACCATTAATTCCATAACTTTCACTATCAGTTCACATGCTGACAACTGATGGAGTAACTGTGGCTATTACTAGCATTTTATTTCAACCCTATTTTTGCTTCAATAAATAAATAAAATAAATACATAAAGTAATAGTGTAACACACAATCAAAGCATTCCACCTACGTCTTGCATGAACTGCACAGATGGAAGTCTGAAATAAAGTACAAAAGAAGTGTTGAGAATGGTGGTAAAGGCAGTATCGTACTCAGCACAATTCATGGTTGGTGTGAGTTAAGTGTGACAGCAGGGGAATACCGGGCAATGGCAGAAAGGAAGGGTCAAAGGATTTCTGTGGAAAAAATGCAGCACCAAATTTGAAAACAATTTGAAAACTTTTGCACTGCTATGTGCAACACTGGTTAAAGAAAGAGTTTGTTGAAGTGTTTTCAGCTTAAAGAATAATTGATGAACATTTTTGGGTAACCAATCAGCCCCTAAGTTGTTATGGTTGGCACCGCTTCAGCCTACTTGTTCCCAGAGGTAGTTTCATTGCTCTCCAGAAGGTCGATCATTCACACTTATTCGGTAATGTTTAGTACAGTCTCTGGAATGGGGTTACCAGGGAAACTGCCTTTATTCCAGTTTGCTCTCAAGAAGCACAAAGTAGAATTTTTAAACCTTTAAACCTTTTGCCCCACCTCATTTATCAAAAATCTATTTTCACAATTGAAACAGAATTTTGAAAGTTAAAAAGTGAAAAATAATTTAGGGTCAGATGCACTAATATTCGGAATAATAATTTTTAAATTGTGATTTTCTCTATTTATAACTAAGATATTGTATTACTTATGTATGAAAGGTTTATGTTCAAATTAGTGGTTCTTAGAGAGTTGTAAATTGACTTACCATATGAATATAAATGAGGTAGGTCACAATTTGTGAGCCATTGGAATGGCAGCCATCACAGGGATGGTGGCCTGCTGGGGTTAGCAGACCACCATTCCTATAACTGTTTTTAAAAAAAGCTTTTTTTAATGCAGCCAGATGTTTACAAAATATCAACCTTTTAACTTTCATTTGTTGAGAGCAGGCAGTAGTCTGCGGGGACACCCCCTACTCTTAAAAATATTTTTCTAACATTCTCAAAGGGGAAGGAGGTCCCGTGGGCACCCCTTTCCGTTTGTGAATCGCTTACCACCTTATTTGAGAAGGTGGTAAAGTATTACCATTTTGTGGCAGGAGATAAGTGTAAAACAGTAAAACATTCCAAGAGGAATTGCTGATTGGAAGGGACGTTCAAAGCACACCCCTTTTAAAAATCAATTCCTTATGATTTCCTAAACCCATTTATAGAATCTCTTTAGAACATGTGTACAAGCAATTCAACGGTTGCAATTTCTGTGTTTTAATAAATCGCAGACGTTGTGACAAATAAATAGCTTCGTACATCTGGCCCATATTCGTTTTTGAAAATCCTAGCATTTTCCTACGCTATGTTATGAAAACGGTTTTATTGACAACTAGGACTGTTCATGGAAAATTAACTAGGCTATGTTATGAAAACTGTTTTATTGACAACTAGGACTGTTCATGGAAAATGTAATTTGTCCTACACAGTGCCAAACAGCTTTTGCCAACTGTTTACTGTGGGCATATACAATATTTAATATTTGCATTAAGGACCTAGCCATGTGGAAATACAATGCACACTTTAGGGGAGTGAGTTTGCTATATAAAAGGTGGTTTCTCACATGTCAAAGCACTTTTCCTTGACATGTCTCACTGCATTAGATTGCAATCAGCAGCCAGTCAGGGCACAATAGTCTTCTCTGAATACACACACATTAGGCACATATGTGGGTTGTGCAAGTACATACTGCAGATCATATATAAAATTAATCTTCCATGCCTCTGCTGGATTTCCTGCTCTGACTCATCATGGTCTTACTGGAATGCTGAATAAACCAGTTGTGACCACACTGTGGCACTGACTGGCCATGTTACAATACAGAGTCATACCACTGCCAAAAATTACTTACATAAAAGGCATGTGAATTTTGGGGCAAGTGTGCAGAAAAAGTAAATTTTACTACAGTATGTATTAGGGCCTGTTCAACAGGTAAAATCCTCTGCAGAAGCCAAAGCAGCAGATCTCAAGAATAACACATTAGGGAAAATACAACAAGGAAATGGATTTTCCTACAACTATATCAATCCAAAATCCATTAAAGTCATATATGATTAACCAATGAAGCAAGACTGCTACTGATACCAGTCCAAATGCCAGTTTTCTAACCAGAAAGGATTCCTCAAGTAGAAAAAAGATAGTAATAGGTAATTTGTATGTTTTAACCACCTCATAGTATGGTGACCGTAAAACAATTTGTGTAAAGTGTGTAAGATTTCTTTCTTACAAATAACAACTCTATATTACTATTCAGCCCAAATTTAATACTAGGTCTTGCTAACACGCTTCAGGTAAAACATAACTGACACAATAACAAATTGTAACAGTGACTGAAATTTATAATATTTACTACTAGGCCCCAAAGAAATGTCAATATGTGGTGGATTAAATTCCATCTTTTCCTCATGCGTACATTAAACAATTATATCAATCCACTCAATTTGTTATTTCACACATCTACATCCTCCTCTACACGGCTCCCTCTGTTTTGTAGTCTTTTCCTTCACACCTTGGCAAAATGTAATGATGAGCACACCTTCTAACAGCCAAAATAGCTAATACTGTTACGCCTACTACACTGTGGATTCATAATTTTGGTTTTCTTTTCATGGTTTGCTACGGTTTGGTATGGTATGGTTTGATATGGTTTGGTATTGAATACAATTTATTTCTCTGTCTTTTCCATTTTGTTTACTGTCTAAAGAAAACATCACAATTGTTGTCTGCTGTTTTATCCATTCCTTTCATCCACTGCAGGTATCGTTCATGCCTATTGTCACAGTTTCCTATAATGGGCCATTGTGACCAAGCCCCAATGGATTTTGTGTCCTGTTGTGACAATAAACAATAAATGGATCTCCAACCATGTATTCTTTAAAATTCCATTTGTTAAGTGTTGGTACCAGAAATATTGTTATGAAGCATTTAATAATACATATATCATAATATAAAGAAGGTGAAACAGCTATAAATATCTTTCTCTGTTTCATTTTCCTATTTGCAATCTAATAAAATATTTTTTCCTGCCAAGACAATGTTCAAGTTGGCCAGTATTTCCAAAGATTTCTCATGTCAATTTGTAACCACATTTTCCTCCTTAGCAGCCACAATTAAACACACATATTTTCTAGGTCTGTACGCATAACAATACCTCCTTCAAATCAAATGTAAATTCCTTTTCAATATTTCAAAATATTGTTCCACCTTAACCCGCCATGAGCTAATTCGACTATCTCTTTTAACTCTGGCTTCTGTAAGAAAGCAAGGTAAGAAGATATGAAGAACAAATGAGAACAATGTTTTGTGCTCATACCGCACTTCGCTCATGTTTAAGTGCTGTAAATAACTGGTGGTATGATTACACAGTTTATTTGTACTCAAGAAACTTTGGAAAAACGTTCCCATGAATGCATACCTGCCTGGTTAGACATGCTCGGGAGCACTCACAAGTTGGTGTAACACTTCAAAATGCTTTACACCCAAGTGTACACTTCCATGTTTCCACCTCCGCACTTGGGAATTTATGACTTTAAAGTTACTACCAGTAACTATTTACACGTACTTGATGATCTTCACCACTGTGATGGAGATCTAGCTATTGGCAAGCCTAGGGAAGAACCCAAAGGATTAAAACAAACTAAAATATGTATTAATATGTGTAATTAACAGAGACATTATGCAATAAAATATTACAGCACAACTCTTTAAATTAATTATTATTAATTATAGTTATTAATTGAAATATATTTATTTAATTTACAAAGAATGCTTTCTTAAAGAGTAAATTAAGAAATGCCACATAGTCATGTTTTTATTTAATATGTAGTGTGAAAAGGTACATGTGGAATTGATTTAAATTAAGTTTATTTTTAATAAAGTTTCAGTTTAATTTAATTTTAAATTTAAATTAAGTTTATCATAAGTAAATATTAAAGTTATATTAACGAATATTGAATAATTATATATATAGAGAGAGATATATAGAGATATATACAAAAATTAATTGTCTTGCTTTCTTTAACATTATTTCCTATGGGGCTTAATATTCATTCTTTGCCTTCATAATTTTGTCTGTGAGTGAGTTGAAGTACCAGCTAAAGGACATGTGTGAAGCTTGACTTACTCCAAGTCTGGGATGCAATATATTTACCACTGTTTTGTCACCTTTAGAGTTACAGTAACTTATGAAGTGTACTTTGTAAATAGCAGTAGGCTTACTCATTTGTGGGTGAACTTTATAGTATCCTATCCCTCTTTATACCCCTCCTTACTTTTCCTTAAACCACACTTCTCATGTTCCCATTACAGGCCCATCCCTCCCACATTTATAGCACATTTACTGCCAAGTAGTACACAAACATGTACCAATAGAAAGGATAACTGAGGTGGAGATCTCTAGGTGTGTGAATTCCATTTTGTTATAAGTAAACAGTATTACTGTACCACAACTTTTAAGAACTAGAAAATGGAGTTCGCTAATCAGGCAAAAAATGTCTAGTTCCTGGGCTTAAATCACAATGTTCCTAATTTTTCCCTAGATTAGGAATCATACTATGTATACACACAAATGCACTCATGCCTGCTGAGTGAATCATCCTGACATTTAGAAACTATAGAGTCAACTCACCAAAGCATGTATGAGTATAGCTAATAGTACAACAAGAGTAATCTTTTATGTACTCTAACAGCCCTGAATTGTCCAACTCTTTGCTAGTGAAAGCGCAAAGAGGGCGGAGTCCTTTCTGATTCCTGTCTATTAATAGCAGATTAATATTTGCTAAATATTACCATTTTGTTCCACGCTTAGATATGTTGGGGATAATCCACAAAGGCACTTACCATAATAAGATAACTATGGGGGTCATTATGACCCCGGCGGTCGGTGTTATAGTGGTGGTAGTACCGCCAACAGGCTGGCGGTACATACCGCCATATTATGACAGTGGCAGTTTGGCAAAAGCCAAACCGCCAATGTATCACACCGACTGCCACGGCGGTAAAGACTGCCGGGCTGGAGACTGTGGTCTCCAGCCCTGCGGCTGTCACTAGGCTGCCTACTAGGCCACCCACGGTAATATGACCCCGCCCACCGCCATGGTTTCCGTGGCTCTTTTATCGCCATGAAAACCATGGCAGTATGCACTTTCAGTGCCAGGGAATTCCTTCCCTGGCACTGATAGGGGTCTCCCCCGTCCACCTCCCCCTACCCAGAGTCCTCCCCCACCCTCCCTCTCCCCCTCCCAGCCTTCTGGCAGATTTCCAGCTACGGTCATAATATGGTGGTCGACTGGTAGCCACGGCAAAGGTCTTTTGGCGGCTGTCGCCGTTGCGGTAGGCGGCATTTACCGCCTATGTCATAATGAGGGCCTATAGGTTTACTATTTTGCATAATCCAAAATGCCTTAATAACCAGCCAAATCTTTGTGCATATTTGCGTCTGGTAGGTCATTCTTTTTTAACGAACCTGCACGTACATATCATGTTTAAGCATGCATTGAGCTTGCACAGCTGGTGAGTAACTTACAGTCGTACACTATTTCTTTTCATGCAGTTCTCTACCAAATCCTTAGATGAATCATTAATATTCATAGCTAAAAAGAAGCAAAATATTATTTTTGGGAGTAGTCTAGTCCAAATGATTTTGAAGTGATGTTTAGGAAAAACAAAGGAGGAAATAAAAGCCCATGGGCCTCTCTTCAATCACGCACAATTCCACCTTGGGGAATCCTTTCTCGTAAATCATTAGCACCAGCCCTCATTTATATGGAGATTGTGAGAGCCGATCAATGGGCAGATCAAAGCCTTCAGACCAGATAAAAGTATTTGCTGAAATCTGAAAATGGGCTTTGAATTGTACAATATAACAATCAGTCTGTTATTTTGGGTTGTGTTGCCTGGTTTGGGCTTGAAGGTACTGAAATTCTTAAATACAAAAGTCTACATCTACGTCATGCTAGCAGTGAGAATATCAACAGTAGGAATTCATATATTATACCTAGAACAAAGGCACACACACAAATATACACATACAAGCACCACTCCCAAATACACTGAGCTATCACACTTTATTCCCCACATATATTAGTATTACAAACCACATGCACCCAGAAACACACGCATACACACACACACACATACATACATGCTCACAGACGCACATGTACACACACCTAAACACACACAAACAAATGCAGGTGCCACCCACAAATACTGTAAGCTCCCACACTTGAGTTCCCATGTACATTAGTAATACAAACCACATGCACACAGAAACACACACATGCACACACACTTTTTCTTACCCTTTCATGTCGACTACCTTGTTTAAAGCACCCAATGGCAGGTTTTGTTTGATCTCTTCTTGGTAGAGAGTGACTTCTTAAAGTCACTTACCATCGTACCTTTCTCATAATTAGGCATCGCTTCAAAACAGTGGTGAAAACAAAATTTAAAGAAACACAATTCAGGAAATCGTGGAACAACATGTGTGGATGTTTTTGAAAACATGAAAGAAAATAAGAATGCAGTACACTATGGCCCTCATTCTGAGTTTGGCAGGCGGAGGCGGCCGCCCGCCAAACTCACACCACGGGTAGACTGCCATTGCAGTCTGAACATTGCCTGCCCTATAAAGAGTTCACTGCAGGGCCGTAACATTGACGCCAGCTTGTAAGCGACCTGGTGCCAATTTGGCGGTGCGGCGGGTGCAGCAGCACCCATTGCACTTTCCACTGCCCGTAATTTGGGCAGCGGAAAGCACGACAGGGCTGTCCATGGGGGCCCCCGGCACCTCCTTTCAGCCAGCCTTTGCATGGAGAGGCTACTGCCATGCAAGGACTGGTGGAAAGGGGACTTGGAATCCCCCAGGCAGCACTGCCAGCAGAGTATCCCTGGTGGATTACAACCGCCGAGACTGCCAGGCTGTCAACTGGCGGCAACCTGGCAGTGCCGGCGGTCCAACCATGGCGCTTTTGCCACAGTCGTATTCTTGTGGTCGTAACGGTATATAATAAACAGGTGAGGAATATTTTATTCACATAAAATTACAGGTTAAAACAATAGGTTGATGCACAGTTTATTTCGGCAAGGCAGGGATGAGAAAAACGATGGCTAGGAAAGGATGTTGATTAAAGGACAAACCACACAATTATGGTCCCAGTAGGTATTACAAGACTACAGATTGCAGGACTATACTGAATACAACTGCCTCTCAGAAACTGTGTTAAAAATATATAAAATCCGGTTAAATGCACCTTCAGTAGATGTGAAGAAGTGCAGGAGGTGATGAAGGTGTCTGTGCATTAGGCACACACTTCCACAGGGCATAAAGTGTGTGATCTGTAAAGATGTGAGCCAAGTAATTCATTAGACTTCCTACTTGGAGAAATGTTTCTCTTGAGTTAGGGTAAAAAACTGAAAGGCCATGGTTGTATTTGCAATGTATTCATAAGTTGTACGAGGGCTACCATCTAGAATTGAAAATGCAGTCATTGTATTATGTCCATTACAGCAGAGTGATAGAAAAACTATCTTGCGTGTTTCAAAATATAGTACACTTAAAACCTGCCAGCGCTGAAGGATGTGGTGGAAGGCATGGCACTGACAGCAGTGATTTGGCAAAATTGGAGAGGTAGGAAGGAAGAAATAAATTGTGTTGACCTGTAGGGGTTCTGAGAAGCAATCTCTTTTTCTGCCCAGAGCATTGTATTATTTTTTAATAATATTTAAAGTAAAATAAATTAGAAAAGTTAGCTACTGAAATTTGGTGGTCCTCCAAAACACTGATTCACCTGAACATTCTGGTAATGCTATCTATGTAGATCAAAAAACTGCATTGGTTACTGGCAATCAGGGGAAATGCTATACTGATACTCCCACATTAATTAGTCGGTTTATGAGTACAGTTATTGGACTATGTAAAATGACATGTGTTCCTGGTTTGCTTCCGTGCACACCCTCATTAGGTCACCAGACTACTGAACGGACCTATGGCTTAAAATTTGGATAATTGCTAGTGATCTGTTCCTCTGCCAGATCTGCATCTATTCCTGTATCCTTGCCACAGATGGCCTAGAGGTGGAAAATTCCAATAGCGAGGAGGGGGAATCAGGCACTATAAATAGTTTCAACATTTCACTAGACCTCATAAGATCACTGCAAACCCTGTAACTGAAACTACCACTGGAGTGTGCCTTATGTCGTTTTGAAGAATGACTAAAGGACATTCTTTGATCTAAAAGGTAAGCACTGGGTTGGAAATATTATTATTGTGTCTGTTGGTTCACTGTTAAGTTCTAAGCTCTTGCACCCTACATTAACCTCCCGAGAAGCCTTAGGGTGTACTTGGCCCAGTTTGCAGGGTCATAGTAGGGCGGAACCCGTTGGAAAACGACCTCAACAAGCACGGTTTGGCCCAGTGCTCTCCGAATAGTGTCTGAGAATAGCAAATAGCTTAAAAATGCTATTCATATTTTTTTATGAGATTGAATAGAAACATCTTTTCCAGTCATAGGCGCTGCTCTGGACGAATTGTATGAAAACACTGCAACCTAAGTGTTCCAGTCTGCAGTGGAGCATATAAAGGATGCAAGGCTATACTTCAGATTCAAAGTGAGTGTCCTTACTGTAGTGTCTTGCATGATTTATAACAGAACCTTTCTGGCTCCCCAAGGTCTCCATATCAATGTGATGTAATCACTAGAATAGAAAGTAATGAAAGCTTGGTTTAGAATGTTGGAGTTCACAGAAGCATGCAAAAGAATAAAGACATGTCATTTACAGCTCTGTGTGTGGCCTAGTTATTCAGCAGGTACTAGGCTGGGGAAGACGCTACAACTGGCAACGAGGCAGGGAATATGTGACCGAAGAAGAAAGTGCTGTCCTGGAGAGTTTGCTGTGGTCCAAGCATACTGCTCATGCGTGCCACATGTGCTACGTCAAAGTACTGAGTCGATGGTTGGCCTACGGGGAGTCAAAGCACAACTCCAGCCGGTGTGAAGCGTGTGAATGAAAAGAGAGCGTCATGGAAAAGTCTACGCATCGTTGGTCAAGAAACTGCAAGCAAGATCAGATAAAAGGCACAGCACTGCCATTAAAAATAAAGTTATACAGTATACAGGCAATTAACGCTGAAGGTGGATTCCACCAGGTTTACAACGCGCAGTTAAAGACAATTATCAGGTACCAAATAACACTGCAAACAGAAGTGCTGCAAGGCAGAGATCAATCAGATGTAAGACAATATTAGCTGAAGTGTAAACAGAATAAAATAGGTGGCTTAGTGAGCCCATTAAAGAGCGTAATCATGTCGCAGCAGTTACAAAGCGGCTCAAGGAGAGGTGGTTTGGGTTGTGCTTACAGAGCTGACTGTATGCGAAGCAGTTGCTCATAAAGCTGCCAAGTGGTGCTCAGAACAACTTCATAGGTCTTCTAAGAGCAAAAAGATTGAAGGCAACAGTTGGATCTGTGAATCTTGAAGGTGGCAACTAAGGAAGAAGATGTCATTCCATTTAAATTAAAACCAATCCAGAGACTCTTACATCAAAAGGTTTTGAAGAAGATTTGCACAAATATGATCATTCACTACGTCAGGGAGCATGCTACTTTCAACATCAGTACGTTCCACAATGGAATACAATGCTGCCACCTTCCTAAAACCACCACCACCATTCGACACTGCCAAAAAGAAAAATATTGTCAAAAGATACACTCTCTGGATAGAGACATTTGAAGATTTCATTGATGTACTTGAAGAGACTAACAACAGGAAGAGTATCATCTATCTTAAAAATATTGCTAGTGATGGTGTGAAAGAAGTCATAAAGAAAATGCCAAGACCTGGTGAAAAGGTCACATACTGTCAGATTAAAAATGAGTTTACATGCACCAGGTGAACCATGCAATTGAATAGGAACAACATCCAGTGTCATACATTGTTGACATGATAATGCAATTGAAAGGTGCCAAGGTCTTTTGTCAACTTGATTTGAATCAGGATATTATCAGTTAAACTTTGAAGAAAGCTGCAGACATAGTAGAACCTTTTCTACACATGTTGGTTAGTTTAAATATCAGAGTCTTAGGGCCTGATTTAGATATCCGGCGGATGGGTTACTCCGTCACAAAGGTGATGGATATCCCATCCACCAAAATATAAATCCCATAGGAAACAATGAGATTTATATTTTGGTGGACAGGATATCCGTAACCGTTGTATCAGAGTAAACCATCCACCAAAATCTAAAGCAGGCCCTTAGTTTTGGTGTGATTGGCTGCAGAACTTTTCCAAGACGGCCTACAAGGCATCATTCAACCTGTTGTGAAAGCATACAATTATAGTGATGACAGATTCATTTTTGGAACTACACAGAAGGAACATGATAAAGCTCTCACACAAGTATGTCAATTATTCAAAAGATGTAGGGTTAACCTTAAATGCAGACAAGTGTGAGATAAATATGACAAAGCTGAAATTCTTTGGCCATATCTTTTCTGATGGGGTTATGGCACATGCGCCTGCAAAAGTGCATGCTTTGACAAATGTTGAACACAAACAAAATGTTTCAATGGTTTTCTTGGACTGGCCAGTTACTGTTCATGATACATAAAGGACTTTGCCACTGTTAGTGCTTCATTACGAGAGTTAACAAAGAAAAAAGTTTAAAGAGAATCAAACATGCCATCAAAAATGCTATGGAAATGGCATACTTCAATTCAAAGCTTCGTACATAAATTGTGATTGATGCTAGCCTTGTTGGGTTAGGCACTATAGTTGCACAGCATAGTGGACAACTTATTGTAGCCTATGCTAGCAGAAGTTTGCCTAAAACCAAATGTGCCTTCTCACAGCCTAAGAAAGAAGGCTTAGCTGTAATATGGGCTTGTGAACATTTCTATGTATTCCTGGATGGAAAACCTTTTATGCTGGTGAATGATCATCAGGCTTTGCTAACCATTTTCACCAATCCAAAAGCCAAATGCCACCTCAGATTGAATGATGGGGACTATGCTTGCATGAGTATGATTATTCAATTGTGCATCGACCAGGAAAGGATCAAAATCCTGCTGTCTACTTTTCAAGAGTGCCCATTCAAGGTCATGGTACATCACCTAAAAAATGGCAGAGGCCTATATCAATTTAATTGTCATAGAAACAACACCAGCTGCTGTATCTTTAGCCCAGATTGTCACTGCCACGAGCCACGATAGTGACCTGCGGAAGGTAAAAAACATAACTACACATTTCTGGACCTGGACCATTTTGCAGGGTCATCCCCAAACTTTCTGCCTCCTTCCTCCTACTTTTTCTGACCTGTTTGTGTTGTTTTTAGGGCTCTGGGCACTTTACCACTGCTGACAAGTGGTAAAGTCCAAGTGCTCTCTGTCTAAATGATATTGGGGATTGGTTTATCTATGATTGGCATATTTGATTTACTAGTAAGTTCCTAGTAAAGTGCACTAGAGGCACCCAGGGACTGTAAATCAAATGCTACTAGTGGGCCTGCAGCACTGATTGTGCCCCCCACATGAGTAGCCCTGTACACATCTCAGACCTGCCCCTGCAGTGTCTGTGTGGGCAGTTTGGAACTGCCTTTTCGATCTAGCAAGTGCACACACTTTCCAGGCTCAATCCTTCCCTTTTACTACATGTCTAAGTCACCCCTAAGGTAGACCCAAGGCAACCCCCATGGGCAGGGTGCAGTGTATTTAAAAGGTAGGACACGTACTACTGTGTTTTACATGTCCTGATAGTGAAATATTGCTAAATTTGTTTTTCATAATTGCATGGCCTATCCCTCCCATAGGTTAACGAGGAGATTGCCTTGAAATATCTCTTAAGTGCAGTTTCCCATTCGGAACAGATAGAATATGGAGTCTGTGGTCTCTGAATTTAAAAGTACATCTTTTGGTGAAGTTGGTTTTTAGATTTTAAGTTTGAAAATGCCACATTTAGAAATTGGGCATTTTCTTGCTTAACCTTTCTTTGCATCTGCCTGTCTGCTGGAATACATGTCTGGGTCAGGATGACAGTTGGGCTGTTTGTGAATTCACTCTAGACAGTCACACGGAAGAAGATGAGGTGTGTCCTGCATATTCTGATGGGTCTTCCTGGGCTAGAGTGGTGGAAGGAGCTGACACTTGCACATGAATAGGGCTATGCCTGTCCTTACACAAAGCAGTCTCCAAACACCCTGGAGTGTGTCTGGGGAATAGCAGAAAAGGCAGGGTCTTGTGCAGTACAAAAACTTTCCTTTGAAGGTTACTTACTTCAAAGGCAGGAATAAGTATAAGTATTAGACCCAAAACCCCAGACTTTTAGAACACTTATGGATCAAGAAGAGACTCTGCCAAGGAGAAGAGCTGAAGAGCTGTGAGGAGGAGTATGGGTCCTTTGCTGTGTGTGCTTTGCTGCGTTGGTCTGCTGTTGCTGCTTCTTCTTTGGAGAGGACAAAGACTGGACTTTGCTGTGTATCCTGCTTGTGGTGTTTCTCCAAGGGCTTGGACTGAGCGTGCCTCCTGTTAAGAAGTTTCAGGGACATCAAAGACTTCACCTGCCAGTCCCTGGGTTCTCTCACTGAGGACGGACCCTGATGTGCCAAGAGGTGCCCACTCCAATTCCTGGACCCTTGGGAGTGAAGTCTGAAGCAAGCAAGACACTGGCGCACTGACTCCAGACGACTCCAGAACTGGTGCAGCTGCCCGACTCACACGCCTTTTGACCTCCACTTCCACTCACAGACACATAAACACACACACACAAATTCACACTTAAACACACACACTCCCACATAACCACACCCCCACCTTCAAGAACACACAAAACATACATTTAAAAGCATTTTTACTTACCTCAGCTGTGATGGGAGGGCATATTCACATTTTTATTATGCTACTAGTGAATAATATTTTATTATTCACTATTAGAGTAATAAGAAATTTACAGAAAACAAGAGAGCGGAGCCCCAACTGACGTCTATAAGGAGGAGGTGCTACTGTGTTCCTAGCACTGAATTTGCCACGTCTGAAGCCAAGGCAATGCCAGAGGTTGCGAGTGGCAAACCAGGGGTAGCAGCTGCGACCCCTGGTGACCCCCAAATTATGTCAATAGGTGACTGCCCAGTGCCCTGGGGAGTCTATTACCTGAGACTCTTCTCATTTCAGGTCTGTACTGTATCGGTCTTCAACTCAAGATGGTGACAGAAAGACTGCTTCTCACCACTCACTGACTACTGCCGATTCCTCACCATCTTTAGCAATTTCTGACATTGAAGACAACAGCTTACAGCTTCCAGTAACCAGATCGGGTCCACTTATCAAAGTACTAAAAAGATTAATTGAAGGGATATAGGTGTATAATGTTTCCATATGTATACATATTTGTATATGTCCAATGTTTGTAAAAATTAAAAAAAAATCTTTTAACAGAGGTGTCTTATATAATTTAGAACGGAACCTTTCTGGCTCTCCGGGGACTCCGTATCATCCTGACGTAATTGCTAGAATAGAATGTAATGAGAGCTTGGTTCAGAATGTTGGAGTTCACAGGTACACACAGAGGAATAAAGACCGGTGATTTACAGTTCTATGTGTGGCCTAGTCATTCAGTGGGTACCATGCTGGGGAAGATGCTAGACTTACCGCCCACAATTGTGTTGTCTGGTCTAATGGTGCACATCAACGCAGTCCACTGAGGTATAATCAATTATCAACACTCGACTTCAGATATTAGGAAAAAAGGCAGGCAAGAACATTTGTCGGATAACACCCTGCATGACCTCAAACATTCTCACTGCTGAATGTTTATGCATACGGACACTTCAATTTCGAAGAATGGATGGCTGTTGAGATGGGGCGACATTCTATTTGCTTTGCATTTACGCCCCCACCACCAGGCCTCAGTGTGTGCTAAGGAACAAAGCCCCTTGCAGCCTGCAAAACCTCTGCCCGGCCGACTGCTCCCGCTGGGCCCATGTTTCAAGGCAGCGCTCGATGCTGTCCCTGCTTCGACACCTCTGACATCCCCCACGTCTATTACCTGAGAAATCACATCTGAGGCGACCGATCAATGCGGCTAAGCAAGACAGATGCCAGAGCTGCGGGTATTTCTCAACCCTCCTGCAGCGCTGGCCGGTGTCATCTGGCTTTTATCTTAATTCCAATTCAGAGGGAGGACAGAGACGGCAGCTGGAAGCCCGGCGACATGTATTCAGTATTGCTTTTTCAATTTCTGCATGATGCATCACTGGGTATCTGTCAGCCACAGGCAGCAATCAGCCAACCCGATGGTGAGATTAAGTAGACATAAGTTTAAAAAAAACTTAGCTTAAAAACAGTATTTTATTTAGTGCATACATAGTTTAAGGATGACTCTCACACCACCATGAGTTCGCGTAGTCACTAAAGTTCACACGTTAATAACCCACAAAAATGTCACATTTCCCATCCGTTTTACGTTTTTCATTCTGCAGAAATGAAACACAAGAAACGCTAAACCAGTCACCACACACAACCAGCCTTAAATAAAGAAGCTACAGAGTTCTTCCTTCAGCATTGACACGCAGCCAGTGTAAACAGTTTCCCTCATCCCTTCCACTATTACCACTATTTGGTTCAAGCACACTCCTCTCCCTGGTGTCAGAGCCCCTCATCTCACGAAGAGATGGCGCTGTACTGATCAAGTGATACCTGATTGAGAGAATTTGATTATATGATTTCTGTCGATTTGGGTACAGGCAGCATTGTCCTCCTTTTGGGTATAACTCGATAAAATCAAGATGGGTGCTTCTCTGGAGTCAGTGTTATCCCTACTCCATTTCACTTATTGCATAAGAGTTCTGGCTGTACCCTTGCATAGATTTAACACCCACCTGGTGTGACAGGTACGCAGGTGGGTTATATCTCTGAACCACGGGTGCCTAAACCACCTGTGGCTCAACAACAAGGTCGGAACAACGACCTCATTCTAACCACTAATGCCTTTACCACGAATGCGTTTACAACTATTTTACCGTTGTAAATGCATTCCTGGTAAAGGCATTAGCAATCAGCATGCACGACCCAGCATGCTTCCACCCCAGCCCCCACCCGACCCCTTAAACCTAAACCCTGAATCCCCCCTCCCCCAAACCCTAATCACCCCCAGCTCCCCACCCCACCTCACCCCAAAAACGAAAAATACCCCGAGTCCCCACCACACCCCTAAAACCTAAACACCCCAACCCCCCAACCCAACTCTTAATCCTTGTCCTCCTTTTGGGTATAACTCGATAAAATCAAGATGGGTGCTTCTCTGGAGTCAGTGTTATCCCTACTCCATTTCACTTATTGCATAAGAGTTCTGGCTGTACCCTTGCATAGATTTAACACCCACCTGGTGTGACAGGTACGCAGGTGGGTTATATCTCTGAACCACGGGTGCCTAAACCACCTGTGGCTCAACAACAAGGTCGGAACAACGACCTCATTCTAACCACTAATGCCTTTACCACGAATGCGTTTACAACTATTTTACCGTTGTAAATGCATTCCTGGTAAAGGCATTAGCAATCAGCATGCACGACCCAGCATGCTTCCACCCCAGCCCCCACCCGACCCCTTAAACCTAAACCCTGAATCCCCCCTCCCCCCAAACCCTAATCACCCCCAGCTCCCCACCCCACCTCACCCCAAAAACGAAAAATACCCGAGTCCCCACCACACCCCTAAAACCTAAACACCCCAACCCCCCAACCCAACTCTTAATCCTAAACCCTGCCCCCAAACCCTAATGACCCCAACACCCCCCCCAAAAACAGCCCCAGTCCCAGCCCAACTTACCTCCTCCTTCACCGCGTCCACTCCAGCTCCCTTCTTCTGCACCTTAACCACGCATGTACGTTGTTCAGACATGCGTGGTTAATGTACCAAAACCAGGAAGTTGTGGAAAATGAAAGCGTTGTTTCGTTTTCGTTTTTCACAACCTCGTGGTTCCGGACTCGTTCTTCCGGGTGTTTCCCATGAAGGTGAACTCCAACTAATTGTTAAAATGAAGAATCTAAAAGGGATTGGCATTGCACTGATGTTGCCTCTGTTAGTGCACAACAATATAGTGAATCTACAAGGATTTCTTGAAGCTAAAGTCATGAAAAATAGAGGTGCTGTTATCCTCCTTTATTTCCATGTTGTGAGACATTGCCTACCTTGCTAAGTAAGTGTCCCTTCCCTGTAACAGCTGTAAAAACTAGGCCTGGGCAAAATATCAATAACTCGTGTTACTCTTTTACTCAGAATTACTGACAATAATGTGATTACTCCTGCTCGCATATTTAAGAGTAATTTTGGGGAAAAAAATTCTATGTCCAAGAGCACTTTTAACAAGCATGAGAGGCCACTTGCTATGTATGCTCTGCTGCATTTCGCGCTTCTTATTAGCGCAAAATGCATCCTTGCATCTATTTAGGGTGCATGGTTTCATGGTTGCATTTTGCACTAAGAAAATAACACTAAATGTCACGAGTAAGCTGGGAGAAAATCCTACTGCAAGAGCACATTTAGCAAGCGTGAAGTGAAATGGGCTGGCTGAATATCCCTATAAACTGGGCCACTTGAATTATGTGATTGTACGACAGTCGCCTTTTTTCTATAAACATATATTTGCTGCTTTTGCCATATAATCCACCATCTGCTGCACAAACTGCAGGTTTTAATAAAAACAATTGTTTCTAGCTCAAACGGTCCAAAAGGTACTAAAAGTACAGCGAGGTGTTGCAGAGCAGTTGAAGGCCCTTTGCAAAGATTGACTGGTCACTTTTTGTTGCTTATTGCTATCTTTGAGTGTTAATCTGGATCAAATGAGGTGCAATCAATTCCCGGATTGTGTTAACAAGTGTAAAAATGACAGAATAATGTTATAATACTATCATAAAATGTGGCGCATTAAACTGCATAATCTGCCTTTTCTTGCTGCATAATTTGGCATCCCCTTATTGCATAATTATAGTGTCCGTGCCTATAAGTATTGAATACACAAAATGTTACTTACATTGTTAGCAACTGGGTCTCTAGTTGTCAGAGGTATGCACCCAGTCCAAGTAGGAACCACAATCCTAGTCAGGGTAAATTACAGCACAGCCTAAATTATCCTGTGCTCTCCCTCCAGTAGGTTGGCCCAGAGCAGGCAGGCCTAATTTAGAAGGCAATGTGTAAAGCATTTGTGCCATAACTCATACAGTAACACAGTGAAAACACCACAAAAAGTACTCTACACCAGTTTAGGAAAATAGATATTTATCTGAATAAAATGTCAAAACTCCAATATGCACAAGTTAAATTTTCACTTTTTAAAGGTTTAAAAGAGTCTCAATCCTCAAGAATTATTTGTTGTATTTTTTTAACACACAGTACCTGTCATGTGTAAAAAATAATGACACATAGGGCTGCAGAAGAGGAAATGCGTTGAAAAGTAAGGCGATGCGTTGGATTTTCTGGTGCAGCAAAGGCGACACGTCATCTCTTTCCATGCTGCAAGGTGATGCGTCGATTTCCAGGAGTGCAGCCGTGGTTCCTCATTGAGATTCTGGGATTGTGACAACCAGGGATGATGTGTTGAAAATCTAGAACACACTGGTAGAAAGGAGCAGGAGCTGCGTCAATCCAGTAGGTGATGCAGTGATTTTCCAACCACGAGAGAGGTGCTGCGTTGATGTCTGCAGGCTTTGCATCGATTTTTTAACGCATGGGGATTTTCTCCACTTTGGTAAAGTCTTTGTAGACCCCAAGACTTCAGAACAGGAGGCAAGCTCAATCAAAGCCCTTGGAGAGCACTTGTGGAGGAAGGCAAAGTCATTCAAGCAGGGTCGGGCCAGCAGGCAGCAGGACAACAGAAGGAGAGCAGTCCTTCCCAGCAAAGCAGTCCAGGTGAGTCTTTTGAGCTGCCAGGTAGTCCCTCTGATAGAGTCCAGTTGCAGGTCCAGAAGTGTCTGATTTGGTGGGGTCACATACCCAGTATATATACCTAAAAGTGCCTTTGAAGTGGAGGAAACTTCAAAGAGTGGTTTAGAAGTGCACATGTTTGCCTTTTGACCAAGCCCTGTCTGCCAGGAGCCCTGTGGGTGTTATCAGTCCTTTGTGTAAGGGCGGGCGGGCTACTGGACTTTGAAGTGCAAGAGAGAGCCCCTCCACCCTTACTGCCCAGGGAAACACATCTGTTTGCAGATGAATGCAGATGCAGCTGAGTGTCCTGTGTTTATGGCTGTCTGGGTGGGATAAAAAAGGAGAGCTGTCAGCTAGAACAGACCAGACATGGATTGGAGACAGGCTGTAAGGCACAGATGGCAGTAAGTGCAGAGAAATGCATAGTTTCTAAAAGTGTAATTTCTAAAATAGTAATGTAGCATCCAACTTCACCAGTAAGGAGAACTTCTTACTGCCATTCCAACAATATCAAATATGATAAATCTATTCCTCTCAGATCCCCACCAGGACATGTAAAACGTATAAGTACATGTCTTGCCTTTTACTTACATAGCACCCTGCCCTATGGGTTACCTAGGGCCTACTTTAGGGGTGAGTTATATGTAAGAAAAGTGGAATTTAAGGCTTGGCAGGTAGTTTCAAACTCCAAGTCAAAGTGGCTGTTAAATTGCACACACAGGCCTGACGATGGCAGACCTGAGACATGGTTAAGGGGCTACTTATGTGGGTGGCACAATCAATGCCACAGGCCTACTAGTAGCATTTAATTTACATGTAGTGCACTTTACTAGGGACTTACAGGTAAATTACATTTTCCAATTGGGTAGGACGCAATGTTACCAAGTTTTGGGGAGAGAGCACATGCACTTTAGCACTGGTTAGAAGTGGTAAAGTGCCCTGAGTCCCAAAGCCAACAAAAACGAGGTAAAAAAAATAGGAGGAGTAAGGCAAAAAGTTTGGGGTGACACCGGCCATTTTCCTACAAAAAAATCAAAAGATTTTGGCTAACATAGACCTAAAAAGGCAATTAGTCTGACAGTGGCTGCCAGCTTCTTGCCTTGAGATAAAAACAAAGAAAGAAAGGAAGAAAGAAAGAAAGAAAGAAAGAATGAAAGAAAGGAAGAAAGAAAGAAGGAAAGAAAGAAAGAAAGAAAATGGAAAGAAGGAAAGACAAATGTGAAAGAAAGAAGAAAATGAAGAAGAAAATCGAGAAAGAAAGAAAGAAAGAAAGAAAGAAAGAAAGAAAGAAAGAAAGATAGAAAGAAAGAAAGAAAGAAGGGTTGACAGAGCACCCTGATTAGCTTGTATTCAGAGTTCATGTGAGCTGATGTGAAGTATCAGTTGTCAGATAAATAAGGCCATTCCCAAGGAATTTACAACAGCATTAGCAGGAGATGGGATCTCATGAAGTTGGAATGTGCCCTGTGCTCGCATCAAAGCATCAGGCTATCACATCAAGCAAGAGTAAAGAGAATAATGAAGGAAGAAAAGAAAGAAAGAAAGAAAGAAAGAAAGAAAGAAAGAAAGAAAGAAAGAAAGAAAGAAAGAAAGAAAGAAAGAAAGGAAGGAAGGAAAAAAGAGTAGGTACATCCTACATGCCCATTTTTCAGTCACAAACAGCGATTTCCTCCTTTTGCGACCGCAAAAAGGCACTGTACTTCAGGACCATAATTTCAGTAAAATCAAAAGATCTTGGTTAGCGCCAGACCTAAAAATGGACCCACCTTTCATCAAACACTGCTTGTGTTGCAGTAATGATCAGTTAATGAATGACTTTTTTTTAAATCCATAATGATTTTTCAGAGATCAATTTACAAGAAATCTCCCACCTTTTGACCAGAAAATTTAAATGGACATGCTGTATCCCAGTATGCTTACCATACCAAATGTTACCCAGCCCAGAATAGGTACTGAGAATGTTTGTGGCAGCAGAAAGGTGTGGAAAAGTGTGTTTTTTTCTAGTACATTTCAATGGTATTGCAAGTAAATTTTTTCAGTGTGGATATACCGCCAATAAAAAAAAAAAACTAATCTGAGATAATTACAGGGGACTATTTTAATGAGGATATGTCTTCTAAAATGAGAAAATACCTCTCTGTGAGAGAGAAAGAGAGAGAGAAAAAGAGAGAGAGGGAGAGAGACTGTGTGTGTGTGTGTGTGTGTGTGTGTGTGTGTGTGTGTGTGTGCGCGCGCACGTGTGTCTGAGAGAGAGAGAGAGAGAGAGACGGGGCATGGTGAATTGGAGATGACTCAAGGAAAGTACAAGCAGAAGAACAGAGTGTAAAGGCACTGATGGAAAGGAAGGAGCAGACAAGAGATATGCAGATGGAGAGTTGCTGAAAGATGAGGGGAGAAAAAGGGTGTGTCTAACAGAGTAACAAATTACAGAAGAAACTTTGTGAGAGTAGAATGAGTGTTACTGAGGCACTTCAAACACAACTACTCCTTTCGCAAGACCTAAGTAATGTTTAATTAACAGTCTCATATTTTCATATTTGTAACATTGTTACTTCTAATTATAAACAACATTGGGGGATATTACAACTTTGGAGGAGGTGTTAATCCGTCCTAAAAGTGAAGGTAAAGTGACGGATATACCACCAGCCGTATTACGAGTTTCATAGAATGTAATGGACTCGTAATACGGCTGGTGGTATATCCGTCACTTTACCGTCACTTTTGGGACAGATTAACACCTCCTCCAAAGTTGTAATAACCCCCATTATCTTTGGAGCTCATTTATCTGGCACTGCAAACAAGCCATGTCAAAGACAAAAGGTTTGGCTTATTTAGATGTATGTTCATTGTGTGATATAACTGGATGCAATCGCAGAGATTGTACAGAGAGACACCCAAATACTGGTCATATAGAACACTGTTAAGCAAAGGATTCTAGTTATAGAGTCTTGCTTGAATGTTTTCAGACACACCTTTAAATAAACTGGCCATGCCTCTTGAAAAGGATTCCTAATTATGTTTCTTTGACTACTGTTAGAAATTGAGTTTTTGGTTGGCAGTCAGGTTACCCCCTGTCCAAGCAAGAACCTTCACTCTAGTCAGGGTAAGTCACGCACAATCCAAAATTATCCTGTGCCCACCCTCCGGTAGCTTGGCACGAGCAGTCAGGCTTAACTTATAAGGCAATGTGTAAAGTATTTGTGCAATAAATCATACAATAACACAATATAGCACCACAAAAATACACCACACAGGGGGTGATTCCAAGTTTGGCTGGCGGCGGGTGCCGCCAGCCAAACGGGAACCGCCAGAATACCGCTGCGCGGTCATAAGACAGCCGCAGTTATTCTGAGTTTCCCGCTGGGCGGGCGGGCGACCGCCAGAAGGCCGCCCGCCCGCCCAGCGGGAAACCCCTTCCCACGAGGATGCCGGCTCCGAATGGAGCCGGCGGAGTGGGAAGGGTGCAACGGGTGCAGTTGCACTCGTCGCGATTTTCAGTGTCTGCTATGCAGACACTGAAAATCTTAGTGGGGCCCTGTTAGGGGGCCCCTGCAGTGCCCATGCCACTGGCATGGGCACTGCAGGGGCCCCCAGGGGCCCCACGACACCCGTTACCGCCAGCCAGGTTCTGGCGGTCAATACCGCCAGAACCAGGCTGGCGGTAAGGGGGTCGGAATCCCCATGGCGGCGCTGCCTGCCTGCATGGTAGACAGTGAAAAGCGCGACGGGTGCGACTGCACCCGTCGCACGGCCGCAACACCGCCGGCTCCATTAGGAGCCGGCTCCTGTGTTGCGGCCTCATTCCCGCTGGGTCGGCGGACGCTAACATGGTTAGCGACGCCGGCCCAGCGGGAATGTTGGAATGGGGGCAGCGTTATTTTGGCCGCATGGTGGCCGCTTGGCGGTTCCCGCCTGGCGGGCGGCTACCGCTGCCCGCCAAGGTTGGAATCACCCCCATAGTGTCTTAAGTCTTTAAAAAGCAAACAAAGTCTCTTTCAAGCGCAAAGTACCTGGTTTAAAGTGGAAAATCTCCGCAAAGGGCCGCAGAAGAAGAGATACGTGGAAAAATGGTGTGTGCATCGATTTCTCCCCTGCACACATGGACTTGCGTCGTTATTTTTCACGCGGGGAAGTCGGGCGTCGTTTTCCGGCGCGCGGACAGTCTCTTTCTGTGGTTCGCGGGATTACCAGATGTCCTGGGGTCTGTGCGTGGAATCCTAGGCTTGTTTTCCGGCTGCACGTCGTTCCGGTGGGCTGTGCGTGGAATTTTCTCCCTCACGGCAGGCGTCGCGTCGATTTCCTTTCTGGAGTCGGGCGGCGTTTGTTCAGGTAAGGTCGTGCGTCGAAGTTCCAGTCGCACCGCAGGAGTTGCGTCGAGCGGCGTCTTTCCGGATCAGCGTGCGGTGAATTTTTCACCGCGGAGCAAGCTGTGCGTCAAATTTTTCTGTGCACAAGGCATCCAAATGAAAAAGAGAAGTCTTTTTGGTCCTGAGACTTCAGGGAACAGGAGGCAAGCTCTATCCAAGCCCTTGGAGAGCACTTCAGCAGCAGGACAATAGTTCAGCAAGGCAGCAGGGCAACCGCAAGGCAGCAGTTGTTTGTAGAAAGCAGTCAGGTGAGTCCTTTAGGCAGCCAGGCTGTTCTTCTTGGCAGGATGCAGGTTCTGGTTCAGGTTTCTTCTCCAGCAAGTGTCTGATGAGGTAGGGCAGAGGCCCTGTTTTATACTAAATTGTGCCTTTGAGGTGGGGGTGACTTCAAAGAGTGGCTAAGAAATGCACCCGGTCCCCTTTCAGTTCAATCCTGTCTGCCAGGGTCCCAGTAGGGGGTGTGGCAGTCCTTTGTGTGAGGGCAGGCCCTCCACCCTCCCAGCCCAGGAAGACCCATTCAAAATGCAGATGTATGCAAGTGAGGCTGAGTACCCTGTGTTTGGGGTGTGTCTGAGTGAATGCACAAGGAGCTGTCAACTAAACCTACCCAGACATGGATTGAAAGGCACAGAAAGATTTAAGTGCAGAGAAATGCTCACTTTCTAAAAGTGGCATTTCTAAAATAGTAATATTAAATCCAACTTCACCAGTCAGCAGGATTTTGTATTACCATTCTGGCCGTACCATATATGACAATCCTGCTCCTTTCAGATCAGCAGCTGCCACTTCAACAATGTATGAGGGCAGCCCCAATATTAGCCTATGAAGGGAGCAGGCCTCACAGTAGTGTAAAAACGAATACAGGAGTTTTACGCTACCAGGACATATTAACTACACAGGTACATGTCCTGCCTTTTACCCACACAGCACCCTGCTCTAGGGGTTACCTAGGGCACACATTAGGGGTGACTTATAGGTAGAAAAAGGGGAGTTTTAGGCTTGGCAAGTACTTTTAAATGCCAAGTCGAAGTGGCAGTGAAACTGCACACACAGGCCTTGCAATGGCAGGCCTGAGACAAGGTTAAGGGGCTACTGAAGTGGGTGACACAACCAGTGCTGCAGGCCCACTAGTAGCATTTAATCTACAGGCCCGAGGCACATATAGTGCACTCTACTAGGGACTTACAAGTAAATTAAATAGCCAATCATGGATAAACCAATCAACAGTACAATTTACACAGAGAGCATATGCACTTTAGCACTGGTTAGCAGTGGTAAAGTGCCCAGAGTTCAAAAGCCAACAACAACAGGTCAGAAAAAATAGGAGGAAGGAGGCAAAAAGTTTGGGGATGACCCTGTCAAAAAGCCAGGTCCAACAACTACACACCATTCCTTTTTCATCTCACTTGACGCACTAAAGGCAGTCCTAGTAGAGAATAATTTGAAGGAGGGATTACAGACCTTCTGATCTTCCTCTCAACCTGTGTCTTTGGATTGTGAGTGCTTGGACGGTGTAGGAGGCTGGCCCTCTATGTAGTGTGCAAAGCTAGGCACACTGTGCATGGGGTCCAGGCAACCACACGTTGGGCTACAGGGCTAAAAACTAGATCACCGAATGCACTAACTTTTGAAGTAGCTTGGTTGAGCAGGCTAATCTTGGAGAAGTGCAAAGCATTTGTTGTGCTCACAGTATCAATCATGCACCACCTCAAAGGAGTAACTCAAGACCAATGTACAAAAATACTTCAGATTTTTACATAATTTTAAGACCAAGATCATTAAGATTAATTAAGTACTTTTGAAGTTATGAATGTTTGAAGTTTTAATAAATGCAGTCTTTCTGTGTGTGATTACACACCATAGGAATCAATATGCAATCACTTTTAAAAATGCATATAAAATTGCACAGTTATGTTACCAGGTTCCACTTTTGCAGGTTGGTTGAGACCATTGGTGGGCACACTATGCCAGCAGGAGGGGATCAGGCAGCTCCCAGTTCCAGTGGGAGCAGCGTTGGAAAGTCTCTTGGAGCAAGTAAAGGGCCAATTATGAGGACCACTTGGAAAAGGGTGGTTCTTGCAGATTTAATGGTGGTGCCTTGGGGTACACTTGGGGTGTCGAGGTCACAAGGGGTGTGAGACCCAGTGGACACAGCTGGTTCCTTGTTGCAGGTCACTGGGCAGCCAGGTGCAGGGTGAATTGTTGATCCAGGAGCTGTGAGAAATTGAGTCCCCTTGAGCTGGAGGTGCATCCCTTGGAGGGTGGCTTGCAGGACAACGGGGGCAATCTGGTGGGAGGTGTGGGATGTTCCTGAAGTCCCTCGAATGGGGCTTCTTCCTTGTCCTTTTTCAGCTCTGGGGGAGCTTGTTTTCTGGTGACCGATGTCCACTGACCGGTTCCAGAAGTATTGGCATGACTTGGCCACTGGAGGGCGCAGTGTCACAAAACTTAGCACACTTGCAGAGTTTGTCTGGACGGTCATCAGTTTGTTGTTGCGTCCAGCTGCAACTTCCGGTTCAGGAGATATCAGCCAGTCAGTGAAGTGACCCTCACTGGCATGTTGCTTCTTTGTTGGTTGTAGATTGGTACCTTCACTCAGAAGTGAGATCTTGGGCGATTTGTGAAGCCTGGAGGTCCTTTGGGTTTCTTGAGGCCTGTCCAGTGTCCAGCTCCTCCGCAGCGGCGATTGTCGGGACCTGGGCGCAGCAGGCAGAGTTTGGCGCATTTTCTTGATGCAGCAGGTCCACAGTTCTCTTGTTTTGGATTTTCTTTGATGCTGGTCTTCTTTGTCCTTTCAAATCTAATTTATTGGCACAGGGATGCCCACTAAATGCTGAATTTAGTGGGCATTTTAGGGGAAACCTGTAAGTGTCCAATGGGACACTTACTTTTGGGTGGCTACAGCCACTATACTGACCACTTCCTGTGGGAAGGGTAACTGCCCTGAACCTAAGTGGCTACTTTCCCTCCATTCAAGATGGGAAAAAATGAAAAAGAGGGTCCACCTCACAGGCAACACCTTAGGGGTGGTGCATGCCAAGCAAGGCCACTCCCCCTATCCTTTGTTAGATTTTCCGTCTTTGTTCCCGCCAAAAGTGGGGGCTTGCAAAGTGGGGGTGCCAGCTGCTGCTAGCAACAGGCTTAGGGTTCAGGTTTCAAGGGAGGTAAGAGCTCTTTGAAGCTCACCGCCAGGACAGTGCACATTCCTGAGGGGGAGGGTGTTAGCTCCTCCACCCAGGAAGGGCATTGCCTTACAAACCGGAGAGGCAGGGCTCTTCCCCAAGGTTTGTATATTGGCTGTCTGGAGGTGGTAGCTCGATAGGACCAATCAGCAACCATGCCAGGATAGTTAGCTTTGGGAGGGGGCACCTCTAAGGTGGCCCCTGCGTACATTTAGGGATAAATCCAAGACTGCCACCAGTTTGGATTAATCATTCTGAATTGTTTGATACCAAACAAACCAGGGGTCAGAGTGGCCATCATGTAGGTGGGTACACGTGTTGACCATTGGCCAGCCCATGCATTAAAAAAGCTGCTCTGTTCATTCACTATTTCCAAGGTATGGCAAGGACACAGTGGGGGCATATTGCTTATGCAGCTGTGCCCTAGCCTATAATATGGAACACCCTGCCTTAGAGGTGTAAGGCCTGCCAGAGGGTTGTCTTACCTTTAGTAAATTCAGTTAATGGGGGACAGGGCACACAGGTAGTGTGCCATGTCAAGTTTGTGTTTTAGGTTTGCACCAGGGCACTCATCCTACAATGACAGTGCTGGGTGCATCTGGATGCATGGCCCTAGAGGGTGACACAATCAGTGCTGCTGCCCTCAGAGGCCTACCCATAGTCCTCCATGCCCTGGGCACATAGGTGCCCACTTACTAGGGCCTTATAGTGGCATATAAGGGGTATCCAATTGTGCCAATGCATTACAACAGAGAATGAGCTCTGGAAAGAGCCCTGGCCCAGGGATCCTGGTTAGCATGGGCCCTGGGCACTACAATCTCTAGGACACATCAACACAGGAAAAAAGTGGGGGGATAACCATGTCAAAAAGAGGCCCACTCTCACAGTCAGACTGTGGATTATACCAATGAAGGCAGCTCTGTGGGGGTGCAAGAGCAATGGAAAAAGGGAGAAGTGTTAGTGAGTGTGCACATTAAATGGGATAGCAAATGGTGAGGATGCAAGGAGGAGCTCATGGTGCGGGAGAAGGCAGGAGGAAGAGAGTTGAGAGCAGGGCTAAAAAGGAAAGACTTGCGGACGAAAGGCCGGAGAGGGAGATGCAAGGTAAGAAGGGAGAGAAGAGTGCTATGGAAAGGGTGAAAGTTAGAGGACAATGCAGGAGGAAAGGGAAGAAGGGAGTGAAAAATTACGATAAGGGTAATTGAAAGAGGAAGGTGGGTCTGATGGAGGAGTAGTAGAGGGATGGAAGAGGAATCAGTGAAACAGAAACCTGAAGGAGTGAAATGTAAAGGGAGCGTTCATGAAACAGGCAGGTTAATATGGAGCGGCAAGAATGAAAGAGAGGAGATAGGGAAACCAGTGAAAGAGAGAAAAAACAGGAGTCTAAGAAAAAGAGATGAGACAGATATTCCAGGAGATGGATGCTAGAAAGGGGAAGGTTGCAAGCAGATGGGGCAGATGGGTCAGGACGGGTGCTGTAAAGGTATTGAGGCTCATGAAGGCTGCATTTTAAGTGCACAGTGGATATACTCAGTTATGTGGCACTTCCTTTTGATGTAGTATGCTCCCTTTCTACTTCCAAGTGTCCTTCATTCCCAACACCAAGGTCAAGTATCTAATTCCTTTCCTTACCGTCTTCCGGGAACCCTACAGCTCACAATCACCTCCATTCTGCCTCTCTGGACCACTGCTTCCTCCCTTGCATGTCCCATACCCCTGTTTCTTATCCCTGATTCTTTCTGAATCACCTTTCTCTTCCCTCCTGGGCCCTTACCACCAGGGGCGGTTTCTCTATTAGGGCAAGGGGGAATTGACCACCTGCCTGCCAGCAACAATACTGCATACATTACACCAGCAGACAGGAGGTGAAATGCTGGAGACGTGGTTTACACACAGTGACTAGCTGGAGCTGTTTGTCTGAACTGCGCATGTCAAGTTGGACGATATTTTGCTTGTGGCCAGCCTGACATGCTTAGTTTAGACTTTTCCGCCCGTCCCAGCCAATCCGTGCAGTGTTCTTATGCTGTTAATTAATACAAACAGCATGAGAGCACTGCTTCCATTGGCTGAGGTGCCTGTTGTGCTAGTTTCCCCATGCACAGCAGGACAGCAGCAGAAAGCAAAGCATGGAAAGAAGGTAAGGTATGGTTATTGTTTTATCATTTGAGGCCTGTGTAATGTAAATGTAACTAGTGCGCATGTTAACCGCTCCCATACTATGAGAGATGGAGTTTGCGTTATGTAAATACAGGGGAAAAAACAATATTACATAGCACAAACTCGATCTCTCAGAGTATGGGAGCGCTTAACAGGAGCCCTAGTTACATTTACAGCTGTAAATGTAACTAGGGCTCATGTTAAGCGCTCCCTGATGCTACGTAAACACCTGGGGGAAAACAATACACATGTGTGGCAGCCGTATGCTTCTAATGGCCTCGTGCCATCAAATATGTGACATTGTTGATGTCACAAGGCCATTAGAAGGTCCATGCAGCTGCTACAAATGCCTATTGTCCTCCCCCCACCACGGTTTGTACATAGCGCGATCTCCATTTCTCACAGTGTTACAGCGCTTAAATGGGCACTAATTACATGTACAGTGTAACTAGTGCCCTCGTTAAGCACACCCATATTGTGAGAGATCGAGATTGCGCTACGTAAATACCGGGGGGTGAAAGTATCCTATGGATGCCCGCCACGTTCAAGGGACACCACCCCACCAAGGCAAATAAAAACTAATTCTGCCACTACCGTGCCGCGTGCGAGTCAGTCCTCCATGGTACACGTACGGCCAGGGAGAAGCACAGAGTTCTTAGACGGACCATTCCAGGACGCAGCATGACAGAATAAATGGCCACCACGGAGGCAGGACGCCTCTAATGTACACCCCGCACTCCCAGGTCCGTGGCCCGTAATCGTCTAACATCTGCCTAGACACTTCCTCTGTAAGCAGATCGTTCATTTATGTTGGTTTCCATGGCAATTCCTTATTTCAAGCCGGTTTTGGCAGCAATGAAGAAACGCTGTTGAGATGCGCGCTTTATTTGAGGTCACGCCGAGCACAAACTTACACGCGGCGCAAAGAATAAATGTCCTCTGATTGGGCAGGGAGGTCCCCTTCACAGTAACCCCGACATCATAGAGCTCTATAAAACTCTGCACCGCCAGGGGGCAGTGCTAAGTCTGTACTCGGTTACTCCCGCTGCTAAATGCGTAAAATCTGTCTACAGTTTCCGCTTAAAAGCAGATGTGTTAGGAGGAAGTGCACTGTGATGGTTGTGTGGATAAAACGGTAAGGTATATAGACCGTGTTTAAATTATTTTAGAGATGTTTTGAAATTGCCAGGTCAGAAGCAGCTGTATTTGTGGCTCCTTTTTGTCCGGAGAGTTGGAGCTGCACAGCGGCGGTGCGAGCTCCAGATATCCGCCCCTCATATAACATTAGTTTTAGGACTCACGGAGGAGGAGAGATGGAGTATTTCACACAGGGCATTTTTTATTGCAGCAGGCACATCGGGTAACAAAGAACTGCACAAACCGTGCTGGCGGTCGTGATCACACTATAGCGTCAAAAAATGTTGACGCTAGTGTAGCAAAGTGCAAGGAGGCCCATAGGTTTCTATGGGTGCGTCATTTTAACGCCTGCTCTAAATAGGAGTTAAAAATGATGCCAATTTTGCGGATCTCCTAGTGCCGGAACGCCCCCCTTGCATACAGTATGCTTGGTGCAGGTATAATGTGGCACATGGGGTTACAAAGTAGCGCAATGCATGCATTGCCCCACTTTGTAAATATGGCGTGGGGGAAAAGGCCACCTTTGCGTAAAAAGAAATGATGCTAAGGCGGTGCAAGGGTTGTTAAATATGCCCCATTGTTTATAATCACGATGTATATCAGCACGTGATGACGTACTTTGCATATAATCACATGTTTTTGATTATGTGGCAAATGCAAGACTAATACACATATCCACCGATTTCAAAGGCAGTAACTTATAACACAAAACCACGTCTCATCATACATGCTAGTTATGTCATATTGAAAATAATGATGTCAAGAGCCCTCACACAACTAACTCAACAGATTTCTCACCTCTCTTCCCCCCCCATTCCTCAGTTAGTTTTACTCTAATGTTGCCAGTATCATTTTCTAGCAAAGTCTGCTCTGGCAGGCCTATTGAAACTTGGTTGCTGATATTTTCTCTCCATCTCTTTTGACAGAAGATAGTTCAATGTCCTATCAGTGAATACATACTTTTTGTGTTGTTATTCAGGTCTTGCTGTTCATCTCCTGTCTCACAGAATGATCTTTGTTTAGTTTTCCAGACTGACACATGCCTGTCTATTGCCATTTTTATTTAGTTAGAAACTTGAGTATTTGCTTTACGCACCATCCTCCTCTTTCTTATCTGCCAGGTTTTTATGGTCTGGCTTGACAGCAGAGCTGTCACCCGACAACTATGTGAGCATCACTACAGAGGTAATTTAGCTCCAACCACAACTTGGGAGTCTGCAGTATATGTTTTGACCTGACAGAAATTGTGTGTTTCCACAAAAAGTGAATACCGTCCACCAGCTGTGATCATTTTGTTTATTTATCTGTCTGGTTGAGCTTGAACTCTAAGGGGCACACAGTTGACATTGCAGTGCTATAGAAGTGTCCTAGATAACTAGAAAATGTATGGTGTTTGTCTTCCTCTGGTAGCAACACAGATGAGAAGACAGCAGTCATTAATCAACCTGGAGGGGACGTGGCCGGGCAAGATGGCCAAATAGATGTGCTCCGCAAACTCCCAAGAATGATTCATAAATCATGAATAAATCCTCCCATATTCCTGGCTATCCATCTTTCCTTTATATTTCCATGGCATGTTGGCAGCAAAGGGACACACTAAATGCCACAGCAAATGAGAAGCCACCCCTGCAGACCACATTTGAGATCCTGAGACCTGAAAAGCGCAGAATGGAATGGTGCTTGTGGTGGGGGATGGCAGTGGCTAAGGGCAGGTTACACACTGCGGCGCAGGGGCTGTGTTTCACTGGGATGGTGTGTGGCGGTGCCGATCGGCCTCACAGTAACCCCCCCCCCGAGCCTAAGAAGCAGTGAAATTGAAGGGGACTGACGGCAACTGCTGTGATCTGTGTCAGGGGTGAGGGAGAAGGGGCGTGGCCTTGCTGTTGGTCCCAGGCCTGTGCTCGGCGCTTAGGCCTGACATGCTGCCATTGGAAACTACGGTTGCAGAGTGCAGTGTGGGGACTGGGGTAGGGCAGGCCTATACGGAAAGATGTTCTTTGCTCCTGGGGGAGCCGCCTTGGAACCAAGATCTGCCAGGCGAACCGCGGTGAGCAGCCGGGGACTCCTGTTAGTGGCCACCTTGATATGAGGGAAACCATGAGACCTTGCGTCAAGACCCCAATCTTGCCTGCATTCTGAACAACCGCCTAAACACTGGGTCCAACATTAACCTTGATACTGACCCTTGACTCTGAAAATAATTCCCAATGAGTCTATAAATGCCATCCGGCCCTGTGGTGGTACCTCTTTTGAGACCCTTGGCCAACGTGGAACAGTGTATAACTGTGAGCATGTACCCTGGACAATAGCTGGTGGTGAAGATTAGGGGGCTGATTATGATCTTGGCGGATGGGATACTCCTTCACAAACGTGAAGGATATCCCATCTGCTGTATCACAAGTTCCATTATATCCTATGGAACTTGTAAAATGGTAGGCGGGATATCCATCATGTTTGTGACAGAGTATCCCTTCCGCCAAGGTCATAATCAAGCCCTATGACTGCCATGACTCCTGCTGTGTGGCCCTGTTAGAACTGTGTGCCTAAATGGAGGAAATACACCTCGTCACATGATTCACAACCATGGATTTCTCTGATGCTTGCCCCTTGGGACAGCCCCTGAGATAAGGCGCAGTATGGGGTCTTTTGAGGCAGTCCCCAGCACATGGGTTTACACCCATGGGACCACAAGGAGATATCTGGTGCCATTTCCTCTTGGAGGTGCAAAGAGACAACCCTGGCTAGGGTTTGGGGGACCTATTTGCTAATGCTGTTATACCCTATCCAATGCTACTGACCTAAAGAAGGTGTAACCTCCCCCCTCCCTCTTCCGCCTTACTGGGATACCTGGCCGTTCTAGATTGTAATTCCACAACGCCACCCACAGGTGGTGTCAGCTGGAGCACCTAAACGTCTGAACTAAGAGGCAGACCCACAATGGTGGTGCCAGGGGGGCACCAACCCTCAAGCTCTAGTGATCATAGTGAAAGAGAAAATCTTAAACTATTACAAATAAATAAAATAATCAATTATACGGGCAGAGAATGTGGGAAATCATGGCGTTGGTGCAACAGTCATTGAAACGGTGAGCAATGGATGTTACCTTGCTCCGAGCCGACTTATGTAAAGTTGGATCGAGTAGCCAAGGCAGAGGAAAATGTAAACAAACTCTAGCAAGAGATCTGTGACTTGCACACCAAGGTCCCAGATTTTAAAAAATTAACAGCACGAGTACATGAACCCATTGAGGTTTCTGGAGGTTGAGCAGAAGGAACAATCTCCTCTTTGTGGGGTTTCCAGAGAAGGCCGAAGGACCTTTTGCTGAACAGCCAAAAAGACTCTGAAAGTTTTTTTACCACTGAAAGAGCACACAGGGCACTCGCACCAACGCCAAAACTGGGGGCTCCTCTGTGGGCCATAATTGCCTGCCTGTTCAACTTTTGTGACTGGGATGCCATCCTGCAGAGTACCCGAGCTTGAGAACCTCCATCATACCAGGGTAGGCCCATCTTTATATTCTCTGACTACACTCAATGAGTACAAGAACAACAGAAAACTTTTATTGCTGTCAAAAAGAGACTTCAGGAGTTTATTTTGATATATAGTCTCCTATATCCATCAAAATTGTCAGTACAATATGGAGGATTGGCTTTGTTCTTCTTTAGCCCAGCTAAAGCCAATGAGTGGTTGGATACTCTCCCTCAGAATTCCGGTCAGGATGTGCCTCACCAGACCCATCAACGATGGAGACAATCTGCCCGCACAGGTTGGTGAGGAAGACGGAATAAAAACGCAGATGACACTCACCAATCAGGGAAGATTATGGTGTGCTCAGACAGAACGCTTCTAACTACAAATGTGATCCCGTTTTAAAACGTTGTTGGAAGCTGGGGGGGAGGGCTCACAAAGCTAAAACAAACCTAAAAGCAAAAATATTTTTGGTCTCAGAAAGCACACACTGCCTTAAAGTCCGTGACATTTAAGGGAACTACAATGTGTGGATGTGCTCATTGTGAGACCACAGAATGCCAACACTTACAGTAAAGTTTGCCAATGCCTGCAGTAGGATGACCAACTGACCTCCTGTTATATGCTGTTGGGGTGGAAGCAAAATATAAGGACACAACAACAGACGAAAAGAAGAAGAGGGTTGGCTAAAAGCCGCAATAAGAAAGCATATTATTTATATAATTTTACTAAAATAAAAAGGTCTTTGCTAACCATGCTAACAACCTAAAACATGAGTAACTAATGAAAAAGAGAACTACTTGATTACCTAATAAATATAATATTATAATAATTGAAAATGTAAATCTAGCAGACAAATTGCTCCAATGTGCTTTTTGGTGAATCAGCACATTTTCAGATTTTTAGTTGGCGGAGTGGGACAGGAGGCCTTGGTGCACAGTGAAGTTTCAATTTTCAGCATGAAAGTGTCTCTAGCAAAACTGAAGCAAAGTTTTAGGACTTTTCAAAGTTTTCTGGTAAAGCAGATGTCAAAGTCTTCTCGCTTCAGACATCCAATACTCCAAACACTGCCTGTACATCATCCAGACCAGGATGCCCAGCGCCTTCCTGAAGCACAACCTAGCCAAGACAGAATTCCTATTATTTGTCAGGAACAACAAACAAAAAACTGTACAACCATGGCTTAATGACATGCACCTTAATGACATTGAACTCCCAATTCACTGAATGCCATCTCACTTGGAGTCACCTTGGACACCAACCTCACTCTCAAAGAACATATTACCAAAAAACAAATATGGCCTGCTACCAGCTCTCTTTTCAGAAGAAAGTGAAAACTTTTCTTCTTGAAAGCAATTTCACAACTGTGGTCAGGCATTTGGACTCTTGCACCTAGATGGTGGTAACGCCTTGCTTACTTGCCTCCCAGACTTCACACCACAGAAGGAAATATTATCACATCAAACCCAGTATAATGCATCTCCATGTGTTCAACTTGCAGGCCTGTATCATATTCAACACCAGCTTCACCATTTGCAGAGTCATCAAGATCAGCACTTCACTTATCTTGCAGACAAGCTCACTATCTCTGGTGGCTTTCAGCAAATCTGCTGCCAGGACACCAACAGACTGCAGATTAAGAAGTGTAAAAAGTACAAAGAAAACTGCACGTCTTTTCCAGCTGTGCACCCAGCATCTGGGACAACATCCCTGTATCCTTCAGGACCGCTCTAACACTCTTTCCAATTTAGGAAAGAGTTGACGGCTCATTTCTTTAAGGAACATTACACCACAATCGATTAACTATGCACAACCCAGCTACCTCTGTTCGCAGTTGACTTTATGCTTTTCTTTCACATGCTACAGTGGTCCACTGCCTTTGGCCATTTTTGTGCTATAGAAATACGAGATATATACATTTACGAGATGATGTACTCACAAAATAATTTTTGCATAACACTTTTGCAGCTAAAAGTTCTTTTTGTAGCTTTTCTGCTGTAAACCTATGCTAAGCAGTATATTTCACTAGCATTTGTAAATATGCTAGGCTTCATCCAGCTCAACCTTCTCCCCAAAATACAGGCAGTGAAAGGGGAGTCCGTGAGTGCATCCGGCAGTGATAAGAGGGCACAATGCACCAGAGGGGTGAATGGTAGATGTGGAGGGAGCATAACTGGGGAGGAGCACAGCCTTTGGGGAGAGTGGGCGGGCAAAAAGAGTAGAACCATGGGGACAGCATGGCAAAGTGGGGCAGAGAGAGGACTTCAGAAGTTATGACTGCTATTATTGCATGCCTGTTTGCTGTGAAGAAGTGTTATTGAGGTTAAAACCAGACACAATGCAAGAATGTTGATGTCCTTCGGTGGAAGTTCACATGGTTCATCGCTGTTAACCCTGTCCTATAGCACGCAATTTAATGTCTATTAATGTTATCACTGGAAGAGAGGTTGATTGAGACAGAAGAGGGGCAAAATGTAGTAGTCGTTTAAAAGAAGGAAGGCACACTATTGAAAATTGTAAAGGTGCCTCCAGGCAACGACCTGCAGAACCACACAGGTTTGATTGGCTCAAGTAAGACTGGCTTCAATCTGCTATTACACACTGGCAATTGTAGTGCTCGATACGCACAACATAGAAAACAAAAACAAAAGAAGAGGCAATCCAATGAGACAAAATACAGAATGTCATAAATATGTTAATTACAGGTTTTCAAATTTGAATATGCCAACTTTTTAAGGACAATGATTTTTAGGACGCAGGAGGAGGGTAACCCTGCATCACTGAGCAGCAGGACAACTCACATACATCACAACATTTTGAAGCATATTAGAGAGATGGGCCAAGTAAGGCTGAAGTCGGTGTATCAGTGGTTTGGTTGCAAGTAGCAGGAGGGAAACCACGTTGTTCCTGTGGACACCATCTGGAGATGCTCCTGTTTCTGCACATGTGCCATCTAGGAAGGGTTTTCTTCATCCGACCACAAAGCACTCACAGTTCCAGCAGGCATTCTCCCCCACAGCGTCCACCCACTTCCATGAAGGCCCTCACCCCATGACAAAGTCCTAATAGTCCTCACTTGCATACCGATTGAATCACCATTACCTTATGAAGGACCAGGCCATCAGCAGAAAGGCTGAACATCACTTCCTCACCCCAAAATCTACAGATGATGCACATGGCTTTCCTCAGAGATGGTCTCTGGCCCTGCATGTGGCCACTTCCTCTGTACCAAATCAGGCTCTCAGGGCAAGTGGGTCACCAATTCCTGCAGCATCTTTGAGGCTGGAGGTTCGGCACCGGCTCCCACTAGAAGCAGCAGGCCACAGCATGGCTGAAGAACCTAGGTCCAGTGGGCAGGAGGATGACAATTCCAGCACCTAGTGGCAGAAGGCAGAAACTGGAAACCTCACAATTTTGACCAGTCAGATGCCATACAATATTGCAATGATTACATCATCTCGACAAAGGTCATTTCAACCCTAGAATTAGTATGAGTCGTGGGACTCATCCACCCGAGTCTAGAGGTGGTCAGGTCTTTGGTGTAGGTGAGCCTTCAAAGGGGTAGCTGTGGGCACTTTCCATGGGCAGGAGGGTGTGTGGTGCTTATAGTTGTCCGGGGGTGGTGAAGAGGCTCTTGTTGCCTGGGCGCGCCTATTGCTATCCAGGGTTCGACAAGCAGCTTCCCCGTTGGAAGGATCCTATATTTATTCTGTTGCTTGTAAATGCCAACTGAGGGGATTTTTTTCCTTGCAATGCATGCTGGATGTTTTACATGCCACTTCTTTCTGTACATAGTTCTTTCTTTAAACCTAACAAAAAAATGTAGCCTCAAATATCTGCTGCTCAATGCAACCATGGCAATTTCACAAAACATTGATATTTAGCCTAATCTTCAATTTCTTACTTGTGGCCAAAAAAATAAATGTTGCTTAACTCAAATTGATAGAGAAAAGGACTGCTGTAGACGCCAGAGTGATCAGCCAAGCTAAACAGAAATTGAAATGCTACTGAGGAAGCTGGGGAAGTAGTGTCCGACTAAACTTTATAAGTGTTGACCGCCTTTTGCCCACACTCACCCTCTTTACCCTTTGTTTACTTTCCGATTGGCACCCAGGCCTTGGTGCTTCAAATGCACAGGTCTTACCTTACACGTCCATTAGGAGGCACCCATCGCACTGGAGGCGAACGGCTGATGTACTTCTCGGCAGTGAAATGAAAGGCCCTGACTGCTACTGACTGCCAAAGACCACCCCCTCCCTCAGAACACAAAGGGATGCCCTACGCAGATGTCACCCATTAATCCAATGGAGCCCCAAGCTATGGAAGCCTATACGTTTGCATGGGGCAGCGACTGCAGCCAATGCAGCCAGCTGCATGTAGCTCAGTGACTGCGGCCAGCAAGGCCAGCTGCACGGATTGTGTCCCGCTTCGACTGCCGCCAGAATTGGCAGCTGTGCAGATTGTGTAGCGCAACGACTGCCGCCAGAATTGGCAGCTGTGCAGATTGTGTAGCGCAATGAATGCAGTCACTGCTGGAGGCTGGGACTTGTCAGGCTAGCGACTTCATTTCAAATTGTCTGCAAAAATACCACGCTCTCAAAGTCGTATTCATCCTTTGGTGTGTGCAGCCTGGTAGGGACTGTACTTCTTGGCAGACGTAAGTGAACAATGGAGGGCAGAGGTAAATATTATCAAGTCTATGCCGTTAAAGTCACAGGAAAATTACATTTCAACTCAGAGAGTTGCTGCTGAAAAAAAGGATTATAAAAAAATATACAGTCTAGCCATCTGAGGATTGGTAGAAGGACCCCAGTAATGAGAGTGGAATAGTTTTTTACATATTTTCTTCCACCCAGTCGTGCAGCTTTAATGGGCTGTTAATAACCGATGCTTGAATAAACCACTCGCTCATTACATTTTTCTTAAACGGACGATAAGTTTGAGGTAGTATGCAAGGATTCGAACCTGTAGCCCATGGGTTCCAATGTTTGTTTGGGTCTGCAGCCCACAAATCAGATACAACGAAAAAAGCGCGAATTCACTGCGCGACGTGCATACCTTTGAATCTAGAGTGTGAGAACATTGCGTCAACCAAACAAACTGTGAAATATAAAATGCCAGTGGGGTATTTGCAGGCAGCATGTATGCATTTATCACGGGGAAAAAGACTTGCCCAAACAAGCATGTGAAATCTAGATCGAAGCAAACATGTTTACACGGCATATGAATGCAGAGCTAGCATAGTCTGTCCTTATAGGTCTTACCTTACACTATATGAATTGAAGAAATAGCCAAGTCTCCCGTTCCCAGGTGCTTTCAGTCTCCCGTGATTTACCACAGCTGTACGTGCCTGATGCAATCAGGGAATTTCTAGAGGCTCACCTATGAGAACTTCAAGCAGACTCATGCATGCCTGGATCTAGGCCAGCTTGCCCCCACCCTAGTGTTCTCACCACAATGGTCTATGGCAGGGGTCTTCAAACTGGGGGGCAGGCCCCCCTTGGGGGGGCGACAAGTGATCCCAGGGTGGGGCTCCAGGCTCTGGCCAAAATAAAGATTATGCAGATAACAGTGCTTTGTTTTAAGCAGAAAAATGTGTATTACATTTGTAAAAGGGTAACAGAACTTAACTGCAATGTTTAAATAAATCCAGACGTATTTAAAGATTGCCAATTTAATAGAATAGTTATGAAAAATTCTGAGGGGGGCCCGATTTATTTTTTCCCACTGGGGGGGGGGGACAGCATTAACAAGTTTGAATAACACTGGCCTAGGGAACCTGCAGGGGCAGGCACCAGAATATCATTGTCTGTCATTCATTTAGAGTCATAAATATAATTTACAAAAAAAATCGGCCATTGGAGTAAATAATAAAAGTTCTATGGTCAATAGGGTAGTGTCTTCGCAAACGATACTCTGAAATACAACCACGTGAACACGACGCAGAGAAGCTATGACATGTTTTCATGTGAAGAGGTTATTTCTGTTCTTGAAGGTCCACCACTTCTGAGGGATTCAAACGTATCCCAGACACTGTCACAAACTGAAGACTGGGATTATTTTTCTGCATCCAAACATAACCAAATAAAAACACAGATTCACTGTGTCATAGTGATTGAGTACATGAGGGCAAATGCGGCACCAGTGCTTAATTTCAGCCGGTGACTTCCTGTGCGGGGCACCGCACTTATTTTTGAGAGCCGGCTCTTAGTTTTTTAATGGGAAAGAGGGAGGAAGAGAAAACGAAAAAACATCACAAAGGGAGAAAGCAGAAAGCTGCAAGAGAGAGCGAAAGGGCAGGACGTGGCTGTCAATGGATACAGGAGAGCAGAGATGGCTTTAGAATTACGTTGCCTCAGTATTCCTGCTGGCACATTTAAATACAGCAGCCACCAGTTTCAGAGGAGAGCTGTGGCACTGGCACGTTTTTATTTACAAATTAAGCACTTGTTCAGCTCCTGAAATAACTCTGAGAAATTCGGGGTTAACAGTTTCAACTTTCGTTAGTGCACATAACTCACAGTTATTGTCTGTGAAAGATTACACTTTTATGATGCATCAGCCCGTGATCCATCCGCTGAAGGTGAAAACGTGAGATTCTCACAAGCTTCTTCATCTTTGGTAATCAGGCCCCACACTTTCAGAATCCGACCCCGCTATCTCGGTGGGTGTTTCTGAATATAGAGTGCAATGCAGACAAGCAGGGGGTTGCTGACAATAAATGGAAGTATATTGGAGGAGCAACTCAGCTGTGCTCCCGTATTTACTGAACCCCCCTGCTGCTTGTTGCGCGCGAAACAACAACACATCCCAGATTGGCCCTTAAATGTCACAATTCTCCATTAATTGGCATCGGGAGAGCGAGGCTGAGATAGGAGGTCCCGTGGCTTATCATGCCCTCAGTGAGGTTTCTGGCGTTCTCTAAGCACGTGCACTGTGCGTCTCGCGTCAGAGTGCAGGCACGCACGCGGTGAGCACAGAGGGTGCTGGCAGGCAGGGGGTGATGATGCCGGATCGGCCTAGGAAGCGGTTACAATAAACCCTCTTCATGAAACCGCAACCCCTGTGATCAGTAAATATTCGCAGGTCCCCCAGCTCCCTGAATGGAAATAGTGACACTAGCTGTGAAGGATCAATACAACAGAAGATTAATTCTGGCATTTCAGCACGGAGCCTGACACCTCTGCTCTTTCAGATGTTTGTCTACAAAGCCTGATGGGAATTAGAGCAAGAGATCAGAGGGTTTGCTGGCAGCAATCATTTGCAAATTAACAGCGCCTTAACTTTGACATATCTAATAGCTGCCTGTAGGCTTACTGTACATGCAATGGATTCTGCTGGAAAAGACACCCCCCCCCCAAATAACATGTTAAAACAACCAGTTTGTTCATTAATTTCTTCTATTTTTTTTGCAAAGCACCAACGTCGTGCTGGGAATACCTCACGTAATTTGCTATAGCGTAATAAAATAGCAAAATTAAGCAATATTACATGGGATTACTCAAGAAGTGTAACCCAGCATTTACCCCTATTTTCTTACCAAAAGAATGCCCCCTTGTCTTCAAAGTGGACCTGACGATGCACTTTGTCCTAAGAAAATAAAGCTAAAGGGAGCTGAACACAAGGCAGCAGCCGCTCGTGCTTGATAATTTCATTGTTCATGTGCTCCTGTGTTAGGGATTTTGTGCCAAATTACTCATATTTTGGAGAACTGGTATAATTGTGTACCTTTGTGCAATCTTAAACCAGAAGAGTAACACAAAATTATTAAAACTCCCCAGATTACTCTGTGTAATTAGAATTCAGCAGCCCTTAGTAGTAGAGGTGTTGTTTTGGTTGCACTATGTTGAGACAATGCTTTAGGGGGGGGGGGGGGGGGGGCACATTTTAATGTCCACAGTTTTCTAATATCTTTTATTGATGTGAACAAAGAATAGCTATCTATAGCTTTCTAGATATCAGCTTGAACAACACTGGTATTGTCAGATTAACATTGTCACAGCCTGTGTGAGGAAAAAGGATAAACAATTGCGAATAAGCATGAGAATGGCTTGTACACTGGATCACGGGAAAAGTGAACACAGTCCGAATCTTACATCACTATCATAAGCAACATCACATGTGTCCTATGTTCTAGTCTAGCATCCTCCCCATGTGTATGTGAGGAGCCATATCATCAATCAAAATATAAAATTATTGTTAGAGGTGTAGCCACTCGAGCCAAGATGGCAGATGCATAGCTTGTTTGCTCTGCCACCCAAAAGCCCTTTATCTTGCTTTCCCCACTCTGCCCGGGAGCCATTGAGCTGATCCCTGACTAGCCAGGACACCTTACTCCCTCCTGAGAGACGCTGGACCACAGAACACCATGGGGCTCCAGTGGCCTGGGCGGCTCATCATGAGTGGGCTTTGCCAATGGATGGCACCTAGAGCCGCGGCCCTCTGGTGGTCACCCTAGAGTTGTCCCTGACCCTGTTAGTGGTCCGGTCTGATATTGGTGGTGCCTCTCCGGACGATGCATTGCACAGTGTATGCTAAACGTCTCATCTGCCTCCAAGACTCCTGAGATTACACAAAAGCTAAAGACAGATACACTCTTACCTTGGGCCTATATGCTGGGAATGATGGCTGAGACTGGAAAGCCCCTCAAGCTCTCAAGTTTGGAAATGAAGGAGGGATGCCCACTTTCCAACAACAAGCAGCAGTGACCTGATGGCAGCATTCTATCTACAGATGCACCAGAATGACCTACAGTAAAAACTCTCTGACAGTGAACAGTTTAGTCCTCTCGCTTGACCAGATTTCACATCTTGCTGCCCCTGGGCCCTCTATCTCCATGATGTCTTGGCACTCTGGGGGCACTGGTTCATGTCGTCTTCACCCATTGACACTTGCTTTTCCTTACCCCGTAGATTGACATTCTCTGAGAAAGACGTTTTCCACTTTTCTCAGGCGGTCTCTGAAAGCCTCTTGAGCTCTCCACTATCAATTTTTGAAGTTGACCAGATGTCACTGCCCAGCCTCCTTTCCCACTGGTCAGCCTGAGGGCATTGCTGGTGAAGGCATGAGGGACCGTGTGAGATATGCCACTGGGTCCTTTGCTCATCTGCCCTTCTTTCTCTTTCAAACGCCATCTCTGCTGTGAGGAAATATACCAGCATCCAGAGTGGGTTCTGATGTAGTGGTAGGCTGCTTCTGCTGCAGATGCCACACTTCATCCTCCCATTTCTGGGTTGGGCCCTGGACACCCGCAAGCAGACCAGTTTACTGGAAGTCCTTCATATTTCATGCCGCTGTGTTACTGCACGGACCACCATAATCTGGACTCCAGCATGGCCAAGCCATGCCAGGGATATCTGCCCACGTGGCCCCTACATCTGGGGAGCCGTGACTTCTGGGCCTCTTTCACCAGGTTCCACTCTGACTGGCTCTAGGGACAATACCGAAAAAAAGGGGAGAACCCAATCCCTCTACCCTGCCTTGGGTAAATATAATATCAGCACAAAAAGAAGTGGCAGGTAGAGATAAATTAAATCATGAATTACACGAACAGTCCTATATTCTGTTGCTCATGAGTTTATTATTTACTCCAATTTTATTTCTAATGAATTACTCAAAAAGCATAAAAGGATGAATGGTAACAAAAGGATTAGCCACCTTACAAAAATTATATTACACTAAATGACACTAGACATAACAAACGCAATAAATCCAACTGAGAATTTATCATTTTTAAAAAACAAATCTTAAATCAATGCCCTATACATTTGAATAGTGGTCACTGTTTGTACTTCACAAGTGATCCACTTTTATCTGCTAAGTGACTAGGCTTTTCACTGCATTCATTTATCACCACTTTGTGCATTTCTTTCACACAAACATGATAAAATGCATCTCAAATATTTACAATAAAGTGCATTATTTATCAAGCCCAATACACTTGCAAAACAAGAAGATCGACGCGTTTCGGCCTGCTGATTAAAGGCCTCATCAGGATTGGGAAAGGGCAATAGTCATTCTTAGTGTCAGGGATTCACACCAAAAAGCCGAGATTTCATCTCTTTTCTCCAATATCTTTCAATGGTGTACACTTGTACCCGTCTGCAAAATGCTGTAACCATCGGCTTCCGTGTGTGCAGGGTCCGCGGTTAGCGCTGGCTATTTCGCGCGTTTGTATCAGCACCTGAGGCTGCCGCGTTATGTGTATCATGTTTGTGTGAAAGAAATGCACAAAGTGGTGATAAATGAATGCAGTGAAAAGCCTAGTCACTTAGCAGATAAAAGTGGATCACTTGTGAAGTACAAACAGTGACCACTATTCAAATGTATAGGGCATTGATTTAAGATTTGGTTTTTAAAAATGATAAATTCTCAGTTGGATTTATTGCGTTTGTTATGTCTAGTGTCATTTAGTGTAATATAATTTTTGTAAGGTGGCTAATCCTTTTGTTACCATTCATCCTTTTATGCTTTTTGAGTAATTCATTAGAAATAAAATTGGAGTAAATAATAAACTCATGAGCAACAGAATATAGGACTGTTCGTGTAATTCATGATTTAATTTATCTCTACTTGGCTCTAGGGACAATGCAGACAAACTGGACTTTGTTACAGCGATAGCCGGGACCTGCACCTTACTGGAAACCAAAGTAGATGCGATGTCTGTTGAACTCAAACTACTAAATTATGATCACCCTAAATTAGATGAACATATCTTTTGAATGGAATCAATGCTCTTGACCTGAAATCCCCTAACAGTGGTACATACTACCCTCAGGGACCTCCTATTCAGAGTGAGGATAATAGAGGGCACAGCAGAGGAAGGCAAAGGTCATGCCCGCAGGAGAAACCTTAGGACTCTGGGCCTCCCAAAGGGGGAGGAGGTTAAGGACCCAATCACTTACATCAAGATTTGAATTAAGTAGTTCATGATTCTGCATAAACTTCTCGAGAGGGCACAGAGAGACCCAAAGCATTCCCCACCAACCTGGACAAGCACCACATCTGGTGGTCTCCAAGATTCACAATTTTAAAGACCTCGGAAAGATCAGCCATCGGGCCGGGGCACTGGAAATAGACAACAGCTGATTTCTGCTGTTTCCTGACTACACAATAGCAGTCCAACATCAGTGCTTCTCTTTCCTTGTCATGCAATGCAAACTACGTAATATAGGTCTACAGTACTCCCTATTTCTCCCAGCCAAGCTCAAAGTCATTGATGAACACACCACCCACTTCTTTGAAATCCCCTCCAAGGCATGGCACTGGACCAAACAGAGGGTGTTCTTGACTGAAGGAGTAGCACTTGGAAGTGACTCCCTCAGAGAGCAGGGCAACAATGCCCTATTCACTGTGCTACTCCCCTTCCAGTGAAGTGAGCTTCCCTAAGACTCCCTCAATCAGCAGAGGGCCCATGTTCTGCACTGACCACTGCCTTCACCTTTCATCATCATCACACCACTCCAAAGAGGACTCCGGAAGAGTCTTCCAGAGAGGTGGACTCTGCAACACCTTTTCAATCAGTCCTGGAGGAGGCTGAACCTCCCATGGCAACCCCACAGATGGCAGATGATGTTTTCTGACCTTTGCTGCAGGACTGGGCCCACCCTCAAACAGCTGAGCTCCCCTGCTCCGATGCCAATCTGGGGTAATTTAAACTGTCCTCAATTTTGACTATCCAATTCCCCCTTGGGGCTTTCTCTCTTGCTACAGGGCCCTATGCTGTCACCCTTGACATTACCTATTGTCTGGCCTCCCCTGGCATTGTTGGTTCCTGGCTGTATGTTATTTGGAAAGGGCACCATTTGCCTCCTGTTTTTGCTTACAAACTGTTTATTTTTTGCATATTTCAGGGGCGTGATGGTCAGCTTCAGGTTTTAGTTACTTGCCCTATTGGGCAGGTACGAGACAGCAATATTTCTCCAGGACATGCTTTCCTCCAGCGCTTGCCAATGCCTCCTAGTCGCCACATGAGCGTGGTATGGCTGAGCCCTCCAGTTGAGGTCACTGTGCTCAGCTGTGGCTAATCATTATGCTGGCTTTGCCTACCTTAAACATAGAAACCCCATATTTAAATGCTTCAAGAGGCACTTCACTTATCCCGGAACGGACAGGACCTTAAAATGTAGCAGAATATCCTCAGCATACAATGATATTACATGTGCAGCAATATGCACGCGTACACCCTAGCCATTGACATAGTCAGAACGTTGCTGCTGCCAGCTTCACTACAAGAGTGAACACGCAGGGGTGGCAGGAACAATCTGTTGGCCATGACTCAGGATCCAGGATTCAGGAGCCAGTGTGTAATCTGGCTTTGGGAGTGGTATACTATAATTGTACCCACTCTAATATACCACTTCCAAAACCCATTCCCTCTAGTACTGTTAATAAATACTCCTGCCACAATAAATCAAATGCCTTTTCCACGTCCACTGATATAACAGCTGCCACCTTATCATGATTGGCATGCTCATACGTGCCATTTATCAATCGTCTAATAGTCATGGCTGTGCATCTGGTCGGAACAAAGCCTGTCTGATCATGATGTACCAGGATAGTCATCAGATGAGCTATACTATTCGCTACAACATTAGCCAAGATCTTATAGTCCATATTTAACATAGAAAGGGGCTTATACGATTTGCCTGACTTGCCTTTGGAAGAGGCCCAATTATGGCTTCCCACATGCTTGTTGTTAACATGCCTGTACTTAACGCTTCCATGTGCACTTTCAATAATTTAGGTGCCAGCAATGAAGCACACTTACTGTAAAATTCTGCAGCGCCTTATACCTATAAACTCTAGATTGGTAGTTTAATTTCAGCCATTAATGAGCCATCCCTAGACTTATGTCCAAGTCTGCCATCTTCTGCCCATTCAAGGTAACAAGTTTGGCCTCTGCTATGTACTCCTGCATTCAAGTTTGTGTAGCACGCCCGCATTTCTTTATAGCTGCTGATAACACTGCCTCGCTCCATCATTGATTTGGTCTAATGTAATAACCACCTGGAATGTGAAGGTGTGCAATGCTGTCGTGGGTATCATTTTCATTACCCTGTGCATCAAGCATGCCAACATCCTGCCAGGTTTATTTCTCTCACTGTGCTGACATACTAATTGCTGCTTATAATCTAGTGAAACAAGTCTAGACAGCGTATCGTTGTAAGCATCCTGATGAGGGAAGTGCTCTCCTATGTTCCATTCCCTGCTGACTACCTCACTTTTTTATTTAACAAAGTAGGTTTGAAACCTACTCAGTTAGAGTTTGTCATGCCCCATGTCTATAGGCAATGCACAACACCTCATTTATACCTTAAAGCCATCCCATTCTTAGAATGCATCTTCAATCAAGTCTTTGTTATGATTAAAGTATTCTGATAAGTGTCAGCTAACACTCTCAGCATGTACTCTATCCAGTAAGGCCACCAACTTCAACTTCTAAGTCTGTTATATCCACTATTTAGACAATACAGCAATGGTGTCTGATCTGACAGAGCACAGACATGGATAACTTCTGTGATAAATCCTAGGTTGCAAAAGTGTGGTATGAAATATGATGTTGATCCTAGCATACAGCTTATGTGAATATCAATAGTGAGATATTCTCTTTGCTCTGGTGTGTTGCACCAGGTGTCTATTAACCAGGGGAGCTCCTCCGCAATAGCGGAGGAGCGTCGCCCCACTGGCTAAGAGCCAACAGCTGAAAAATAAAACAATATTTGAATATCGTTTTATTTTTCTGCCGCTGGCTCAGCCAGCAGGGGCAGGGCGGGGCTGGGCCTAAGGAGCTGGGAGGGGGGATGAGGACTTGTGTGCACTAAGTGCGCATGTGTGTTTTGGATGGCTAAGACAGCCATTCAAACACACATGCACGCTGAGGTTTCTCCAGCCCGGCTGTGTACACAGCCGGACTGGAGAAAGTGCACAGACCCCAGGGTTATGTCTGACAGCAGTCATTGTCCCTTAAACCCCTCCTGATGCTGCTTACATGCTATGTTTAGCAGATAAGTAGAGCCAGGATTGCTAGGGAGCCCCTTCTGGTGTCCCATTGAACATTGGGACACCAGTACAGGAAAGGAGGACGAACGAGGCGACAGGAGAGGACAACGGCGGCGACGAACGGTAAGTTTAAAACAAAAAAAATATTGGCCCTCTTCCACTTCTGCTGTGTCCCCAGCCCCTCTCCTTGATACCTGTGGCAACCACCAGTGCTGTTAACTGCCAGGACTGTATCAAATTACATAATGCTGCTGTACTATGAGTAGGTGGCACTCCCAGTGGGGTCGGATGCTATCTGTCAATATCAGTGCTTGGTAGGTAATTAAAGTTTCGCACCAAACAACAAGCTGATCCATTTGTGACTACATAAGGGGGTGTACTTATCCACAAAATCCCGCTGTCTCACAGTGGAGGCATACAAATTAGCTATCACTAGTTTCCCACTATCCAAAGACCTGTCCTTGTCTACCTTTTTTTTTTTTTTACAAATGGTAGAGTCAACCTCACACATATAACTATCCCTCTCACATATGAAGAACTCAATAGTATAACTCAATTAACCTATCCATGTCTTCCTTAGTTTAGTTCCCTCCTCATCAATGAGCTGTGTATTAACTGGCAATGTCCATATTCAATCTATGTAGATAGTTATGCACTTTATAACATTTTATTGTATTACTTGTAGCTCTTATGTCCCAAGACAGGTTCCAGTATCTATGTTCGAGACCTGTCTTTAAGAGTGTCACAGCTCAAGGGGTACCAAACCACCACACTAAACTACCATACTACATTGCCCGTAAATCAGCTCTGCACTAATAGCAACAGCCACCTCATAGTTCCATCCATCTAACCCGCTCCCCCTACCTCCTATTCAGGGCACAGGCGCAAGATTCTTCAAGTCAATCACCGTCTCATTTTATAACAAATTAGGTAAACACCCATACTGGAAAAGCTAAGGAATTACCTTTGTTCAAACAACCTAACTGAACATTTTTGAGATACTCAGGCAGCCGCTTATGTGTCCCTGTGGTATTGGGATGGGAGACTACAATTTCACATACTTCTGTGCCCTAGACTTCAAAATGGATGCAGCCAAATCGGCCATGCCCCCCTACAACTCCACAGGGATGCATACTTGTAGCATTCTTCACTGTATTCACTCAGACGGTCCCTATTAACATGATCCATCAACAAAGGGATACTTCTTCATTACCCATAGACTGTTGATAGTTAGAGCAATATCTATGATGATGATACAGATTCATCACATCAGCATGTTAACTCTTCCTGATTTTTTGTCCCTTTCGTGCATATCTTCTCATCCAGCCCTAAGGTAAAGCATCTACTGTCATAGGTGAAACTCACAACAATTCCATTTCTTGCTCTGCTTTACTTTGTTTGGAATCTGCTTCCAAACTTAAAGGGGGGTAGGGGCAAGACTGGCTGTGGTCTACTTGTTGTTGATCTCTCCACTGCAATAGTTATTTACAGTTTTGATTTGTTCAATTTTGCCTTGATTTGTAGGTGGCATGTTGGGAGTCATGTTATTCTGTCACTTCCGTTGTCTATTCTGGTCCTTATTAGTTGTCTCTTCTTGCAGAGTCAAATGCAACTCTGCCGCTTTCTGTTTGATCCATGCTATTGTATCCTGGTTCAAAAAAGAGATGTGACTTCTCCTTGTCAGCATATTTTTGCTGAATAACGCAGCATATATTCAGTCTAGGACTCTTAAATGTTGCTTAACCAAAGTGAAAGCCATATCCTGCTTTTGCACTGCTAAGGTATAATATGGGAAGAGGGACCGCTCCTACCCTCTATGTCAGATGGCCCATCTCACCAACTGTAGCGGATTGTCTCTGCTTCTATAATTTAACAAACATAGTACTATCAGGCGGAGTGGGGCCCCCGGACGAGGTGGGGCCACTGGCACTCTGTGTGCACGCTCAACTGAAAAGAATTTCAAGAGGCCTCAGGCCAACATAATTCCACACTAGTTTCCTCAGTTTTCTCTAGCATCCCCACTATTATAACATTGTTCTTCCTGGAGCTGCCTTCAGAGACTTCTGTTCTGTGTTCCAGTGCTGCCACCTTTGTTTGTAGCTCTGTCATTTGCTTCTGCATCTCCTATGCTTTTTGGACTGATACTCACCAGTTCAGACTTCACTTCAGTCAACCTGTCTGACATTTTTACTGATCTGACAAAGAAGAGGGTGAGATCTAGTACCACCATATTAATTTTGTCCTTCAGGGCCTCTGGCATAGCTGTAATAACTTCGAATTTGGTATTCGATGCATTATAATTTATTATTGGAGTAGCCAGGAGCTGCAGGTGACTGGGCATCAGGCAATACAGGCACTGCCAGGGGTCTGCCATGCCCGCCAGGTTCCCTTTGGCCTTGATTCTAACCATGGATTTAGAGATCACTCCCACAGTCGCTGTTTACAAATGCAGTGTCTCTAAAAATGTATTGTAATCTCTTAAGGATGAATTATCTGCATAAGCCTGGTGCAATATAGCTGCACAATGAAGTGCCAGTTCAAATGGGTCTTGCACAATGCAGTCCAAAGTAGAGGAATCTGCACAACATTGTTTCAGCCCTACTGTTTATGCACTGAAATGCCCACATCTGGCTCCTGTCCTTGTTTGTATTACCAATAATCAATAGGATTAGCATTTGTTGTTCTCGAAGCATCCATAGCATTTTGTGCAATAATCTTAGTAATGGGCAACAGGTTTCCCTCTGTGTTTAGAGTAACTGTCTATTCGTGCCTACTTAGGAATGTCACGTCTAGGTGCAGCATTCTGCACTTGGTACCCCCTGCATCTGGTTAGAGAATCACCATAGCAGCAGGCGCGCTACCTCCGCTATGGCAGAGGAGCGTTGCCCCACGCCAGCAGCTGCAGCTGCAACCCTTTTACTACAAAATGATGATAAACTATTTATTATCATTTTGTTGTAAAAGGGGTGGGCCACGGCTATGATGGGGATGAAGGGGGAGTGCCCAGCACTCCCCCTCAGTGCGCATTTATGTTTAGCAAGTCATCTTGCGTCAGCAAAACATACATGCGCACTGTGCTCTCTGCAGCCACTGTGTTGCCGGGTTGGAGAGAGCAGTTACAGGCTCCCAGTCTGCCTGCGAGCGCCTTGGCTGGGCGCCCCAGGCAATGCCAGCAGCATGACAGCAGCATTCCGACTGGCTGCAGGGCAGACTGGGAGCCTGTGCCTGCAGCTGCAGCAGAGGAGCAGCGCGGTGGTGGTGGTGGCAGCGATAAAGGTAAGTGTTTTTTAAAAAAAATTAATCCCCCTCCCCCACATGTGAATCACCGCTCCTACAAAGCGCCATGAGCCACTCCTGCACAGCTTGTGTTAAAAAAAGTCTGCAGCTAGAAGGGAAACCTTCATGCTGCCACTCCCAGTCTCCAAACCTCATTCTCTTGCCAGATTCCATTGATTCTGTACATGGTTGCTCTTTCCTCAGCAACCAGACTTGTTGATGCTGCATCAAGGTTCAGCACTCTCCCTGATCCTCCTCTAATCTCCAGTGCCTCCACTTTTATTGCCTCCCATTGGAGGTCCCAGGAGCATCCTCAGCCACTGCACCACTATCTGTGACACTTTGCCATCTCCACGGTCATGGCCACTTGTTTCCTTCTTACGAAGGCCTCTCAATTTAGGGTGACCCTCATAAGCCCTTGCCATGCCCACATCCATGATGATACAGCCCAAACAAGCTATGGGAGCTTTCCTCCCTTGAGTTGTCCTTAGTCTCACCCCCCAGCCTGTCTAAGTGCAGGGACCACTCCTCTATATGTGTCAACCCAGATCAAGGGTCAAATGGTCACAACACTGTGCCATAAGTTGTGATTTGTTTGAAAAATGTTTTACTGTGAGTTTGAGCTTCCATTGTTCTTTTAAGTGTAAAAGAGATATCTTACATTTGCACTAGGTGAAAATGGCATAGGAATTGCTTGTGTATTTTGTGGGTGTGTGTGTATATGTGTGATTATGGTGGTGGAAGTGCGGGGTGATGGCGCATACTTGGGCCTTTTTGCCTAGGGTCGCCAAAGACCTAGGGCCGACTTGTCAAGCACTTCTTTGAATAGTTTTTTACTTAATGTTTTCTTGAAGACTAGTACGCTTGGCATTTTTTTATTACAACTGTGAGAAATTGGGTTGTTGGTTGAGGAGGGTGTGAGCCCTTCTCAAGGAACAGCTACAATCCTTATCCGAAAGTAAAAATCTTCACCAAGCTCGACATCAACAGGCTCCCTTTGAACAATGACAACCTCATCATCTTTTCCAGTTCTGAGCCTTTTCCCACCATCATTAACGGCTTCACTGAGACTTCATCCAGCAGATCCCCAACGATGACAATGTGTCCTCAGACACATCCTGCTGCCTTGCCCCGCTGAACTCTACCTTTTCCTTGACACACACACACTAGTGCCAGAAACAAGAGCTGCTTCCACTGTGTTTGTCTGCGTTTTACTTTTCTCCCACAATAGGATTCTTATTTGAATGAACTTTATGTTGTGTGTCGGGGAATAATAGCATCATTTGGCTATTTTCATAACAAGTGTAACAGGAAATGGATAAATTATGCAAGATCACGCCGGCACAATGAACACTTCAACTAGCCATAATCTCTATGTGAAATATTTGAAGTGCAATTAGTTTTAAAATGTCTCTGCCTCCACATTATTGCTTTTATATACTTGATAAATATATTTTGGACGGTCTTTTCATCTCACTGTGGCATGTTATTTTTTATTAGAAACAATGGCTCCTTCTCATTCTTGTAAACACATGCGTGTGAAAAAAATATTTTATTTTCTTCTTCCTGACAGTATCATTTTTTTACATCACTGTGATGCATAGGGATGTACAGGGCCCTGACAAGTTGTCCTTAGCAAACAACACAAAATCTTCATACATAATGAATTAAAAAAGAAAACTGAAAGTTCAAAGTGCAATGAAAAAATACAAACGGTGAAAACATCACAACAATTTACTCTTAGATATGACAATTAATAGAAATTGATAGCCTGATTAAATTTAGATTTTCAGATGTATGACTTAATTAAGTGTTCAAAAAGAGTAACTTACACTTTGCACTATATTTATCACAGTTAAAAACTTCCCATCGGTTCAATCAGAGTGTGTGACTTACGTACAAGTGCCTAACTTTGGTACTCTTCAGTTGTACTTGTGGGCACCCATAAGGGGTGTTATGGAAGTGGTGAGGGAAATTCAATACAAATGTGGTGTCCCATCCTCAGATGACAGTCTTTAGGTATTTAATAAGATTTGTGTGGGTATTTCGCACATTTAGCTCTCCAGTTAAGTTACAATGCAAAGTAGAGACGTAATGACAGGAGAAAGTTTAGAAAGGAGCATGGCAATCCTACTTTCCATACGTGAGAAACTGGAGAAAACAATATATGTTACGAAAAGTAGCTTTAAGTGAAAGAAGGAAGGATTCCTAAAGATAATCTAGAGTGTATTAAATAACATAACACTAAACCAGTGTATTTTTACTTGGTACAAAATTGAGATCTTATATTTCTGTGGGGTAGGTGTACCATGTGTAGAAACTTGCCCGCTCTGCTTTACTCCTCAAGGGTGATGCAGTCCCTGTCACTAGAAGGACACCTGAGTTGCAGAAGCTGCTTGATAATTCTGTCAGCTTCATTAAGGCCTGGGGGCTAACAGTAAACCTATCTAGAACCCACAGTGTGCTTTATGGGACTAGAAGGAATAGGAATAGGTCCTTTTTTATGTTAACAAAACTAAAACCACCACAGTTCAGACTTTTCCATACTTGAGCATGTTCTTGATGAAAGCTGCACATGGATTTTACTAGGCACCGTAACAATAGCTAAATCTGCTTGTAGTGTGGAGGCACTTTTTAGGTATATTATATACTGAGACCCTAAACCTCTTAGGGAGCTTATGGCAGTGTATAAAGCTAAATGTCTAGCTATAGTAACTTACAGTTCCGAGGTTTAGGGACATAAGGATTGTCCCATTATAAAGAGAGTTGAAAATGGGTGCTTGAAAAGATTGTTTGCAGTTCCTCAAAAGCCCTCTACCCACAATTGCCTCATAATTATGTAAGTGGTTTTATTAGACTTCAACCGCTCCTTCTGTGGTTGTCTATTTGAACAAACCCTGAACTGATTTTAATCGCAAGGTCATTATGGATGCATGAAACTGGACCAAGTTACCAGACTCCCTTGTTTAATGTACATAAAGAATACTAGGAGTAGACTTGGTATACAAGAATTTTATACCAGCCCTGATGCCCTCTTACTGGCCTTTAAACAAACTTTAAAGGATCATTCCTGGAGCAGGAATAGGAGTGAAATGGTCTGCATGGGGAGCACCAAAAGTCCAGTCTTCCACCACAGCTCCATAAACTCTGGACTTGGTATGGAGCTGTATCTCACCTGGGTTAAAAATTATCAGCAGGTTTTGTTGACTAGGTTGAACCTAAGCATTTAGCACCTTATGATTGTCAGAGAGCGTAACCTGGCTGTGCCATTATGCCTCTTAAAACATGAATTGAAAGGGTGGTTGTTTTTCTGCTTAATGAAAAAAATGTGTTTTAACGTCGTGCACAATAAATTATATGAGCTAATTGCACAGATGAATGCAATGCTTTACGTATGCCATATTTTATCATCATTTGAAAGAATGCTTATGTTATAGTGTTTTTGAAATATTATTCCTTATAATCATTATATATTTGATATAAGAGACATTTAGAATTTATATAACCCTAGAGTGTATTCTTGTTAAATTAGTTGGCGGGAGTGAAGGCCCATATCATTTTTGTGTTTTAACCTTCAATGTGTAGTCTGCCATTGAATGTTTTTCTAAAGCTGCAGGTGTCAGGATCTGAGACTGAGTTATTAGGGAGCTCACTCTTCAAGATGACAAGCAAAGCCCAGCGGAGTGCTTATTGAAGCTATGAGGAGTACTCTGGACTGGCAGCTGTAATATGTGTGAAATTCCAGAGCATGAGGGTGACTAAGTTCGATCTCAAAAACCCAGAAGGTTGCAGTGTCCATTAGCAAGTATAATTTGTGATTACGTTTTTGAACTGGGAAAGGTATTTGCCAATGAAATCATCCTTGGAAGAAACGGGATTCAAGTGTGATTTATTTAATGGTAAGATTCAGATTCCCTCTATCCTTAGCTGAGAGCAGACCTTACTTAGATACTTCTCTTAAACTCTAATGTTTGTGGCTTCAGGCCACCATACCTGTCTTGATGAAAACTTCTCCAGGTGTTCTATCATGCTAACTACTTTCCCGAACCCATAGAATATTGACATAGTTAGGAACTTTGATTAAATAGTTAGGCAGGAAAACTTGGATTCGCACGCTATGCATCAATTGTTTTTTCCTCATTTTCTTCATTGAATTATTCGTCTTTTATATCCTAGTTAATTTTCATATTGTACAACGTTTCGATTCACCTTTGGTTATACTATTATTTTTAGACTCATATATGTAAGCCTGACTTTGTGTCTAAATAAAGCCCTTTGAACTATAATTTGGTCTCTGATATTGACTGTGTGACTATCGAATTACACTGTAATTATTTAGAATAATTTGATGCATTGTCTCCTCACACTTCACATTCTGCAGCACACATAGAAGTGCCAAATCACCATTTTAGATTGTTTATGTGCAGGAAGGGGCACCTTCCTGCACATAAACAATCAATCCCCTCAACGCAGGCACCCTTGCACTATGGTACACTATGGTGCAAGGGTGCCTGCGTTGGCTCTTTCAGCTAAATTGAGTGCTGGCTCAGGGGGAAACACAGGGGTGCCCCCTATTTTAGTAAATACAGCGCATCCCTGCTTTTCTAAAGTGACGCAGCGCGGCGTTGAAAATTTTGCCGCACCACTTTTTAGTACATCTGGCCCCTACTTTGTGTGAATGTGAGGTGATTGGAATAGTAGATCTTATTGTGCAGAGTGAAGCTATATTGATCTCGCTGATGCTCTGCAGGTCGAGGTTTCATCGGAAGAGATTGTAAACTCTCGATTTGTATGGTGTATCTTAATTCACAGAGTGAAGCTATACTGATCTCATTGATGCTCTGCAGGTTGAGGTTTCATTGTAAACTTTCTTGTGTGTTTGAAACCATGGGCCCGATATACAAGGCCCTAGCTTTACTTGTGCCACATTAGCATAATTTTTTTAATGCTAATGTGGCTCAAAGAGGCAAAAATCATCATTCCATATTTATATGTGGCACAATGCATGTATTGCACCACTTTGCGACCCCTTGCGCCACATATGCCTGTGCCAGGCATAATGTATGCAAGGGGGCAGGGTTCCAGCATTAGGAGGCATGCACAAATGGTTCAATCGTATCTATCAGATTTCATTGCACCATTTTTGGCATCATTTTTAATGTCTGCTAAAAGCAGGCATTAAAAGGACACTCCCATTGAAATCAATGGGTCTTCTTGCACTTTGCCCCACTAGCGTCAAAATATTTGACTCTAGAGGAGCAAAGCACCACAATAGCGTAAAAAAGGTTGATGCTATTAGCCTTACGTGTGCCATGGTGCACCGTATTATAAATACAGTGCACCAATGGTGTTGGTAGGTGGCGATGGGGAGGGTACAAGACATCTGGCGCATCAGTACTGATGCACCAGATTCTTGTAAATCTGGGCCTATCTATTTTAGTAGAGCAGACAAAGGTTTTGTATTGTGTGTGTGTGATATTGTGGAGAGATCATGCATGCAGATATTAAAAAAGCGGCTGCTGTGAGAAGCGAGGTCTACATTATAGTGTACTACACTGGTATTGGTTGGTTGGTGTAGTGTTGCACTGCTATTGGTGGACAACATCATAAGGTGCACCGCTGCCATTGGTGGTTACGTCAAAGCCATGAATTGTGGATGCAATATTGTTCTAGTTGAATAGAAATCTTGTTAAAATTGTTGAAAACAGAAATGTTTTAAAGTTTTGCAAGATTTGTGCAGTGGCAATGCTCATATTCCTAATAGAGAAGGCAAAGTTGCCCCTCCCGGTGGTATCCCTGGTCATTATATGGCGATTAATGTAGGCTTCATACATGTGTTTGGCTTGGTCAATAGTTCAAGATTACAAAAAGGATTGCCCATTGAGATTCCCACAATACGGCACATTTAATTTAAGAATTATTGAGAATTTGAGGAGGGTGCTGTATGAAATGTAACCACTTCCTAGACCTGCACAATATAAAGCACTTAATGCACGGGAAAGTGCTGCTCATGCAAAGGAGAGGGAATGATACCAAGGCAGAGCGAAGAAAGCTATACATTCTTATGCAGATGCTAGATGGGATGCTGTGCAGAAAAGGTGGAGATCAGCTATGATAGAGGGGGGTTAAGCTATATCTGGCTTTGACCACAGATGTGACCAAGGGAGAAGTGGAAATAAAGACCATTAGAAAGCAAAAGGAGAAGAAGCGAAAGGAGCCCGATGACATGAGCATAGATGAAGATGCCGATTCTAGAGACAGTTTTTGGATGTGCTATTGTCCAAACATCTACTCCCGTATAATGAAACTAGAGGTGAGAGTGGGAACAATGGTACTGGTGGCAGTGGCATAATTGATGAGCTTGCATTCACATGCAGGGACATCACTAAGTGAGTGGGTCAAGTTCATGATACATTGGCAGAATTGGCTCAGAAATATGAGGTTGACAAATAAAACTACGGCTCTGCAAAGGAGCTATCAAGTGTTTTCAGTGAAAAAGACATTGCTGATATGAGAACTCCAGGGCTAAAAACTCAGAAAAAATAATTTATTCAAAATATTAGGAAATGAAACAAATTAGATAAATGGGAGACTCAATTGGCGAAAAAGAAGGAGGAGAAACCTTCAGGTGAACCGATTCCGAGGGAGGTGCTGAAACTTCACTTTGAGAGAAGTACCTGGTAGAGGTTATGTACATGTGCCCTGGAGCAGGGGTGATCTTGCATAATTTACCAATGATTTCCCAAAATTACGAGGGATGCTTGTGGAATCGAGAAGTTGAAAGATTTGTGAAAATTTCACAAGTGTTGTGGATTGATTTGAATGCGTTGTTTGACATTGTTGTTCTGAGTGACCTGTGGACAGAATGTAAGATAGCTGTTCGATGGCCTGAGGTGGAACCATCTAGAAATGCATTGACATTGGGTCCTTCACCACTGATAATGAAGAAATATCAGGAGGTCATGACACTCCTGAAAGGGAATGTGCCTCCACAGAACCTTGATTGGGTAAAAATTGACAGAACAACTCAAGAACCAAAGGAGTCAATTCCTGCATATTCTGAGAGGTTGTTGCCAGCGTCCAAACAGTACAGTTATATGGAAACATTAGAGGCAGAAGATAAGGGACATTTCGTGTTGAGGATTGTGACAGGGTTGAATCCAGAGATAAGCATGATGATCCAGCAAAATTTGATCTGCTGGCAGAATGAACCTATTGATGAAATTTTACATTACACAAAACATTGCCGTAATGAAATAGAGATGAAGCAGACAATACTGAAGGAAAAACTGATGGTTGCACAAATGAAAGCCGCACAAAGAACTAGCCAGATGTCCTCAGCAGTAAATTATATGGGCACAATGCAAGGTGTATACCAGCAACCACAAACTCCAATGCAACGTAGAGGCCGAGGAGCCCTAATGAATCAGAGTACATGGATGAATGTAAATAGTCTAAAACAATCAACACAGGGTCACGTCTGCAATGGAGTGGGACAATAAAAGCAGGAATGTTCTTTAAATCCAGCTAATTAAGCCCAAAATGCCAGATTTGCACCTTATCAGAATAATAATTCAAATCAGATGCAGGGCGTGCAAAGATCTAGAAATCAAAATGTCAATGTGCCCCAGGCTCACATAATGCAAGTTCCTCAACCTCCGATGTCACAACAAAATGCTGTTGGGTTACATCAGAGTATGAATCAGGGCTTGAGAATGAATGTGAATTTGATGCAGGATAGTAATCCATTTCAACAATTTCCCCTGTACAATTTAAATGAAGGAAACAGCTCCGATCAGCAAGTCTGACGGTGCCTGATGGTGGTGGAAGGCTCCGTACTTGGCACAGACTTAGAGGTGGACCCGATTGGACCATTTATAGACAGTGAAGTGGATATCCATCTTGTGTCATTCTTGGTCGATACTGGTGCTACCCATTCTACTTTGAGAACAGTAGAAGTCCCAAACCTACCCTTATCGGGAAAACCAATCCAAGTTGGTTGTGTGGAGAATAAAGAAATGACTGCTCAAGAAACTACCCCAGTTAAAATAGGATCTTTTGAGGATAAAAATAAGTTTATCATATATGATCACAGTCCAGTGAATCTCCTTGGAAGAGAATTACTCACAAACTTAAATTGTGTTATCTTTTGCACTCCAGCAGAAATAGAAGTGCAAACCCATGATGAAGATGCTGTCTTTCAGTTGATGTGAAATGAACCATGTTGCATGAAGATAACTCTGCTAACACTTGATAATTTGCTCTCAGGTTTGAGAGAAACTGTTAAACATGAGGTTTGGGATTTTACGGGGAAGGTTATCGGGCTGATCAAAGGTGTAGAACCTGTCTGAATTTCTATCAAGCCTAATGCTGAATTCCTGAGAACCCTGCGATATAATTTGACGCCAGAAACGATTGCTGGCATAACTCCTGCTATTGAATCAATGATACAGCAGAGATTTCTGAAGGGGATAATGGGAAACCCTTGTAACTCTCCCATTATGGATCTTCAGAAATCAAGTAGCAATATAGGATTACAGGACCTGAGGAAAATAAATAACACTGTGTTCCTTGTTTCCCCATCGTACTGAATGTAGCTGTAATACTGTTCCAGATTCCATGTGAGGCTGAGTGTTCATTGTCACTAATTTGTGTCAGGCCTTCTTTTCAATATTATTGCATGAGGACAGTTCCATTTTGCGTTCCGACTAGGAAACAGGGTCTTAACGTGGTTTTGTGTCCCACAATGTTATACTGAATCTATTGTTAATCAGATTCTAAAATAAAACAGAGAATCTTCAATCATGCCTACAGTCTTGATCCAATATATTGAAGTCCTAATGGTGGTGTTGAATACTCAAGAAGCTTGTGAACAAGACACTATTATGTTGCTGAACCACTTGGCTGAGTATGGACATTAGGCGTCACTAGGAAAGTTACAATATTGTCAAAAAGCAGTCCAGTATCCTTGACACCACTTTGAAAAGTGATTGAGGTGAGTGTCGCAAGAGAGGATTTTAGCCATTCTGAAAAAGAGTCCGCCAACCATACAGAGGAAAGTTAGGATTTTTCTGGGAATGGTGGACTACTGTGGACAGTGGATACCCAACTTTTCCCTGATGGCCAAGTGTTTGCAGAGGCTGACACAGAAGGATGTGTCCGATCTGGCACCATGGGCTAACAAATGTCTTGGTGTATTGTTGAGAGAATGCCTCTATAGTGTCCTGGTTCTGGGGGTGCCCAATTATGACTATTTTCTTTTGCACTTTGAGTGGCATAGGTTTCCACCACATTAGATCCTATTTCTTCTGCATTTCCCAGCTGCCTTAATCAGAAGCCACAGTCAGCACAATTATTGAGAGGTATGAAAATATTGTTATGGGTCACCTGCTGGCCGTATACGTCCCACATTCTGTAGAAGTTTAGCTGACCAGAAGAAGAACGCAACATCTTACTAGCAGTTCACTTACAAAACATGAGCAGGTGATATTGGCTGCAGAGAATGTAACTATCCAATTTTGTGGGATTTTGAATCCTGCTACTCTGCTGCCAATATTGAATCAAGAAATTGTTGGAGCTTGTGAAGGAGACCATGATTATCTTGATGTCACTGAACTTTGCACGAAACCGAGACCAGACATCCGAGATGAACCATTACCTGAATCTGATCATGTCCTTTATGTTGATGGTTCATGATGTTTAAGAGACAGTTGAGGAAGTCTGAGTGCAGTTAATGCTGTCTGTATACCTTCGGAAGTTGTTCTCTGCCCAAGTAGCTGAATTGATTGTTCTCACAAGAGCATGTTGTGTTTCCGATCAAATGAAAGTGACAATCTTTACTGGTGGTCAGTATGGCTTTGGTGTTGTTCATGACTTCGGACAACTGTGGTCTCAGTGAGGCTTTATGATGTCTTCTGGATCCCTGATCTGGAACGGCAAACAAGTGAGAAACCTTCTCGACACACTACAATTACCTGAGCAGATTGAAGTGTTTAAGTGCTCTCCACATCGTTATGGAGATGATTATGTAACCTTAGGCAATAGGCATCATGACAAGGTTGCAAAAAACTGTGCACATAATGTTTGCACATTCAAAGGTGAAGTCACAAATGAGGGAATGGATGAGACTAACCTTAACCTCTTGTTCACAACAGTTGATGCCTGGGATGAAGTGAAAAGGCTTCAGGAGAAGGAGTCTGAGGAAGAACAACAAAGTTGGGTCAGAGCAGATGTGTCAAGAGAGAAGATGACATTTGGATTTCAATGGATGGATGATCGGTATTGCCAAACAGCCTGTTACCTCCCGTGGCTAGATATTTCCATGGTCCAGCTCATATTGGGAGGGATGAAATAGTGAGATTGTTTAGACAGACTTGATACAATCCTACATTTAGGTTGATGACTGAAGCATTGTGTCATAGATGTGTCATGTGTCAGCAGTACTTTGTCGGCTAGAGAACTGCAGTTACTCTGAGTCATATAGAGAGGTCAGGAGGACCTTGTAACAGAATACAAATGGACTTCATTGAGATGCCTGTGTGCAATGGATTGAGGTATGTTTTGGTTGTAGTGTGTATCTCTTCCCGTTGGTTCGAGGCTTACCTAACTAGGCGAAATGATAGCCTCACTGTAGCTAAGCTGTTATTGAGGGAACTCATTCAGACATTTGGTATTCCAACCACTTTGGAATCAAATCAAGGAACTAATCTCAGTAATGAGGTCCTGAAATTGTTGTGTGCAGCTTTGCAAATGGAGCGGTGATTAAATTGCAATTACAGAAGAGGTGCAGTAACAGATGTAAATTATTTCTTTTTTTTCCAATTTTCTTTTCCTTTGCTTTCTATTGCTAGTTATGTTTATCATATAATACAATCAGGAATATAAGTAATAAAATGCAAATAAAAACATGGCAAGCAAGAAAATACAATAAAACATAGACAAGGCAAATTACACATGCATGCAAGCAGACTACCTGAAAGCTTTTTTTTGAGAGTTTGAGATTAAAATTTGTAGACAACCTGAACTTGATTTCCCAAGTAGAGTTCCATTTACGATCCCTGGGTTAAATGTAAATGATGTACTGATGGATTGGTATGTTGGAGCCCATCACCACCTTCCACAGGATCTCATTGTACAACTTTTAGGCATTAGGAACACAAATAATGACCCTGGAACATTTCAAACCATAGAGAGAGGAAGCAGGATGCGGAGAACATCCTTAAAATTAAGAATGTAAATTATACCAAAAGAGACACTTTTCAAATATGTCTTTGAAGTGACTCTTTTGGACAGAAGAAAAGCACTGGCAAAACCAATATGTCTCATCTAAAAAATGTTTTATGAAAGCAAAACTAATTCTTAAGGTTTCATGTAACTCTACATTGATTTTTAAAAAATCTTTATAAAAGGCTTATCTTATTTTCCAAACACTTTTTAAGCTGAAAACTCTGAACAAAATGTAAACGAATACGGAAATTTCAGAATGAAAAGGAAAGTGCTTGCCAAAGTCTAATTTACTTAATAAAAGACTCAACAGAATCAAACACTAGAACCATTTGGTGATCAGCAGCCGCCTAGCGAACATGTTTATGGACCTCTATGAGAACAGACATTTCATTTTCAGTCAAGCTTTGAATACCCATTGTCTCAAATGCCAGCTATGTAAATGAAAAAGCCTCCCCCAGCACCATGAATACTGCATTTATGTGCCAAGGCCCGGGTTTTCAATGCAACATGTGTAATGCATGTGATAAAACAAAGCCATCATAATAAAGGCTGCTCTTTAGACAACCCATGGCAAAAAAGAATCTGATTTGATGCTTTTACAGAGGCTTGGCGAGGAACACTGAGAGGCAGGGGGTGAGGATTTGATGGTGAAGCAGCACATGGAGAAGAGAGCAAAACAACTAATTTACTCCTTTGGAGTGCTCACAGAAAAAAGAAAAAAGTAGTTCCCTGATGTGAACTATGGAAGGGTATAAGACGTCATAAGAATGGTAAAAAGGCTGCACTCCAGGAGAGAGTCATACAAAAGAAAGAAAGAAAGCCATAAAAAAGAAGCAAGCAAATGTGATTGACAAGAAAGCCACCCAATGATAAGTAATGGGCTGACCCATGGGCCAATCTAAGCATTGATATTATCAAAAATTGGGGCTATTTACATAGGCAACTTGCACTTTATGAGCTATTTACAGATTCAGGTTTACTCTTAAACTTTTGAATAATTTAAAACTTTTGGCTGTTTATCATTTACGAGTGTAAAGTTACTCAGAAGTGGCCAAATTTACGAGTGTAAGTTACTACTTCCATTATTTTCCATGGCAGTGGTTGGTTATGTGTTGTGCTGGAATTGCACCAGCTCGGATCTAGAACACATTTACTACTGTTTTGGTCCTGTTATTTACTACCACGTACTATACTTACCTTAGTGAGCATATCCCTATAGACAAGATAGGAGATATGGAGGTGAAGATTTACACTCATAGGTTTTTGGATTGCATTTGTCTATTGAGTAAGTGGCACTACTGTAGTACAAAATGTGGTTTATGAATCAGGCCCAATAGCACTTCCACAACACACAGCTAAAAGCTGTCTGCAGGCAAGACCTAAATATTGCACCCACTAATATGACCCAGAAGTTCATGTGCAACTTGTTTTATGGCTCTTCAAATTTTTATTTAGAGCATGTATAAAGGAATCATTCCCAAAGGATTGTATGTGATGTCATCTACAAGAGTGAAAGTTGCTTAGACTGTTTTGCCTATTTCACTCAGAACCCTGAGGTGGTAAACATTTCCATGTTCATAGACTGTAATGCACTTTTTAATATTGTACTTCTCTGCCATGTCCTCTCATCACCCCTACAGGTTTTGTCGATTTTCACCTTCACCTAGACTAATAGTGTCTTTCCATAAACAAACAATAATAATGGCTTCTTACCACCACCCCACCTCCCTTTGTGTGTGCTGCCAATTTTAAATTACCTGACATTCTGACACAGTCTTATACTACCCACTTCACATATTAAAACAAATACTATACCTTTTATAATCCTCCATTGTTTCCTTGAACAGACTCCCCTCTTGTCCTCTTCCCTCCAACAAAACCAAGCCCCTGCATAACAGCCTAACACAATGGGTGCTACCAGCTCAAGTAATGCAGCTTGCCTTCCCACTGCGCAAGTGCCTCATTCTTCATTGCGACTCAATATTCCTGATCCACGGCTGTGTCTTGTTGGTGCCTGGCTTCGCAAAGTAGGAGAATCATCGTAAATGGGTTTATTACACTGCTAAACAAAAACACAGGAACCCCCTTCTATTTGGAGCACATCCTGCTATACTAACGCATGTTCTTACATGTGCAATATTATTTTAGAGAGCATGTTGGGGTAGTTTGTAATGTTCCTCCGTCCCATCACCCCTCCTCTGGGTAACTAGTATTTCCCTCTCTGAACCAGCCTGCCTGTGGCACTCTCCTCTTCAACTGAAGGTAGGGAACCAACTGGCTGTCAATGAGTTGTCACTGGTAGACTCTGAGCCGGGACCACCATTGGAAGCCCTCAGTCTGTAGACCATGCACCACGGAACTACAGGATACTGAACATTGGAAGGACGCACTCTTAGTGTCAGCACTCTGATTTTTGCAATTCCAGAACATGCTTCCTGGGGAACCATGGTAGTCATAAGCAAAAAATAGCAAAAGAAATGTCCCAGAGATGCTTAAATGAGGAAAAAAACACTGCATGCCAGGGTCATTTATTTTTTACTTCTCAAAAATGAATCCTCACTTTGAGAGTAGGTTCTAATAAACAAAAAAAATTGCTGAATGGGCCACTATGATATGGTTGCAATAAATGCTACCTATGCCCGCAGGGAACAGCCACTGAAAATGATCCACTTACCCAGATGAAAATGTTCTAATTAGTGGATGGACTGCATGAAGAAGGGGGTCAGTTATACCGTGGCAAGAGGAGTACCAGTCAACCAAGACGGTGTAGGACTACCTACCATTTTTTAGAGATCCTGGCCTGCCTTGAGGGTATGAGTATATATAATGCACCTTCCATTGCAGTGGATGTTCAGGATGCACAGATGAACGCTAATTCTTTTGCTCACTTGACATTCTGTGTTTTTTAAGAAACTCCCTAATGCTTTTAGAGATTTCTCCCTGCAAGAGGGTAACAATTTTTCCCTGCCTTGCACCATAATGCCTCCCATGGCACGCCGTGGCGTGTGCATTGAAAAGGCCGGTCTATAAAGGGCACTTAATTATAATGGCAATAGGCGGCTGACTCTATGGCAGATGGGGCACCGCCTTAGATTGGCGGCCAGCAGACCTGTGGTCAATCTTCGCTAACTAGGGAAACCAATAATAAACTGGTTTTGCCTTAAGGAACCATACCTTGTATTTAGAAACTTGAGGATTATGAAATGCATGCTATCCATATGAGAGTAGCAGGAGCACTGTCAAATCAGATTGCTCCACGTCTTATCCAGCCACAAACACCATTTGCGCTGTTTCCGGTATCACAAGCAGGAGAAATGATGCCAGCAGATTACCACTGCGTTTTGCAAAGACTAGAATTCGTGTTATACGGATCCCTAACACATTATTACATCTCCCTTTCAATTTGTAAACACCTTTTCTCCGACAGCAAGGCATTAGAAAGTGTGTATATTGACAGTGCGACAGAAAGGTCCATTTGCTGAAGGCACCTGCACAGTTGCGTGTTTAATCACTTGAAAAGGTCCTTTGATGTAAATGTTGCCTCCAGTGCTCTCTTCATTGAGGCGGATTTTCAAAGGTCAGATGAGACACAGCCAGGTAATTTGCAAGGCAGGGGCTCCCTGGCCTTATTTGTTTGTCAGGGGACACTTTGCTTCAGCGGCTGCGTGATCTGCCTGGCCTTTGACGGGAAGCCTGATTTCTCAAGCAAACCTGAGCTGACGGCTTTAGTTCTCACAGGTTGGTTCCGTTAAGTGCCCTTCACTCTGCCCACCCAATCACGTGTTGTCATTGCAAAGAGGACAAGTTGCATTTTCTCATAAGTCATTAACAGTTTAGTGCCTGGTGAAAAATACACTACACCACATACAACATTCTCAAATTTGAAATGTGAAATTGTGCATGACTTCTTGTTTTATTTATGCATGGATTTGCCAGTGATCAGCATCTGTATGCTTCACCCCTAGCAGAAAGACACCTTTGGCTGTGTTAATATAGAGTGAAATCAATAAAAACAAAAGTTAAGATAGTGGTGGGTGCAAACAATGTAAAAAAAAAAACTCAAGATAGTCTAGGTGATAGAAGAATCAGTGGTGAAGGTCATCAAGGAGCAGACCACATTTTTAGAAGAAGTTGATCAGCAAAACAATAACTGCAAACAAGCCTTGCGCCTGGGCGAAGGCAAGGGACTAAAACCACTGTCCACAAATGGCCTCGGAAGGTGGAATGATGTAATTTTAAGTTTTAGATTTTGGTGATCCTAAAAAATTTAGGTCCACTAAGAAGAGCGGTGTTGGAACATTTTCAGTATCGGTGACCATGGATGTGCGGGACCCATTTGATAAGCACAGTTTGTGCTGATGGTATGATCAAAAGCTTACCATTGCCCTCTCTTGAGTAAATAAAATCCGAACAAAAATATGTTACACAAGCTTGACATGGCAGTGCAATGTGGCCAGTGCTGCAAGGGTGTGTACTGGTACCACACTCCCAAATGTACTAATTATGTTTCAAACACATTGCATGTCATATAGTTCTAGGCTACTATAGTGACTGACATATTGTATTAAAAAACTCTCTGGTGCTCATAGAGTTTTCTCCCCCTGCGACAGGGAACCTTTTTTTCCTTTACCCTGCCTCGTATCATGATGCTTTGCATGGCAGTCCTGGGCAGGGAAAATGTGCATTAAGATGACCATGCTATAAAATGTAGACTTACGTATACTGACAGCAGGAAACTCTATATCAACCACCACTACACCACTCAATGATATCAACCCATCACCATTATTTATTTTTTCATGCTTTAATATTACGTTTATATTGATGAACATTCTTAAAATCTTAAAATGTTGTTTTTGTTGCTTTTGGTTTACTACTATTTTTTATTGTATTGGTAAAGTTTAAATACACATGCATTCGTGTGCATATTAGGTTTGATTAACAAAATGCATTTTGTAGTACCTAGAGTTGTACAACAGTAATACTTCTTACCTACTACAAATTTCAATCCTCAAATCTACAAGTGTAAATATTCACCTCCATCTTCACCTCTCCTTTTTTTTCTATGAGGAGAGCCTCAAACATTTAGGGCCCGATTGCGAGTTTGGTGACGGTTTTGCCTGTCTGTCAAACTTCCGATGGGGAGGTTGCCTCCATAGTGGTTACCTCCCAGCCAGGCCCATTACGAGTTTCCCACTAGGTTGGCGGCTGGAATCCTGAGGATGCAGGGTGCACTAGCACCCTCGCAATGTTCGCAAAGCAGACAGTGAACATTGCGAGGGTGCTGGCCAGGGGGGCCCCTGCACTGCCCATGCCAAGTGCATAGGCAGTGCAGGGTCCCCCCTGGAGCCCCTGCACCCATTCTGTGCCAGCCTTTTCATAGCGGTGTTACCGATATGATATCGCTGTCGGAGATCAAAGTTGTAATCCCCAGGGCAGCGCTGCTTGCAGTGCTGCCCTGGTGGATTAGGACAGCCGCCAGACAGCTGGGACAACTAATCTTGGCTGTGCTGGCGGTCCGACCGTGGCATGAGCGCCGTTGAATAATGTGGCGTTTGGACCGCCGCAATGGCTGTGGTCTGAACGCCACTGCAAGTCTGGCGGTCAAGAGACCGCCAGACTCGTAATGACAACCTTAATTAGTAGTAAGGTGGGAAAGACCAGATGGAGCTGCTGGGAAAAGGGTACACTTACTAGTAATTGGGATGAGTTTAGGGATAAATGTTCCCTATACTTTACCATAAGAAATCGTAAAGTGTTTAAAAAAGGATTGTCAAACTTGAAAAGAATAGTAAAAATACATTTTCTTTCAAACATTAATGTACATTTTTATTTAAAATATGTATTTTAAATGTAGACCGAAGTACAAAATAAAAACAGTAACAGCACTGTTAACTTAATTTTAATTAAAATTGTAATTCTTTTGAATATTTTGCAATATAATAAATTAAATTGAAATGATTTTCACAAATTTAACTAAAAACAAATCTGATCCCAGAAAAAATATTTTAGTAGGTATTACAAAAATTAAAAGTGATATATAGAATTAATGTAAAATAATATTACGTTTGTGTAAAAAGTAGTTGCATTATTTTTAATTAAAAAATGGTTATTTAAATATTGTAAAAAAATGAATAAATATGTTATATTTTATATAGCTTTTATGAAACATTGCAAAAAATGTAATACTATTGTTAGCTTGTTGAACTAATTTTATTTCAGTTAAAAATTGTTTTCTAAGGTGTTTTACTTAAAGTCACTAACTCCATTATTTTCCATGGGAGCCTGCTGCAATATCGGTGGTTGACTGGGGCTGAAATTATTTCTGCTCTGAGCTGGAGTATATTTACTGTTCTAGGCTCTTTTTGGCTGTAGTAATACCAATGGGCTTACTCTTTTGTTGGGGGAGATGCATGTCCCTCCCTGAAACACTCCCTAATCCACGCTAATCCTTCCTACTGTTCCCTAAACCCCTCCCATTCAGTAATGTGTGTCCCTTTTTCCAGCTGCTCCCTGATCCCTCCAACATTTACTACTAAGCAGTAGATGTATATGTTGGAGGATCTCCCCATAGAAAAGATAGGAGAGGTGGTCTTGGAGATTTACACTCACAGGCTTGTGGAGTGCATGTTGTATTAAATAGGTTACTTTAAGTACTACAAAATGCATTTTGTGAATAAGGTTCAATGTTTCTGCTCACAGATGAATGTGTTATTATGCAACTTCTAGCTGGATTTATGATCACTGAGGAGTACAACAAAGAGATAGGTGGAGTGCTTGAATTATTTGTAGCCTTCATTACAGGGGTAATGTTGCAGTCCATCATTTATTTGCCCACCGTTTATTTCCATAATATATTTGAACCATGTGCAAATCAGCCTTGTTCTTGCTCCAATAGGAACAATCCAGCTAAAAGTGCCAGAATATGAACACAAACAATCCCAGACCACTCTCCTCTTAATTAGGTCTCATCCATGAGGTATAGCTAGAGTCCTGCAGCACGATTTATAAGTAGGCAGAAAGTAATTGGAAATCAATATGCTTTTCTAAATACAGTTCGTATAAGTTATTTACAATCTGATCTTAACAGGTTTCTACCTAGCTCATTAGACAGGAGATGCCTGAGGCAACCATCACAGAATGACATGTTCGGTCTCTGTCTATTATTCTCTTTGTGGGAGTGCCACCAAGAAGCAAGGAAAGAAAAGGTTATCTCAAACGCACCCTTTAAATTATGGCATGCTTTAGGGCTACACATGGCATGCACATCCTTTAGGCCTACACATGTAATTTATGACTGTATTAATGGACATTTCCACGAGACAAATGTGAAAATTACTCATGCTTCAATGCCCCAATGTGGAACTTAGGAGTGCATAGTTTCTGCTTACATTAAGCACATTATATATGCATAAATTGCACTTCCACATGCATAACCATGGCCACAAAATGAGTTATATCGCTTCTCTCACCCTGTGATTATGCGGACAGCATACCTTTGAAATCTACATTCTAGGTTATATTTGAGTCTATATGTGTGTGTGTGTGTTTATGTGCACTGCTGCAGATTTAGTGAACAGTAACAGTAAAATCATTTGCACTTTTACCAGTACCCCAGAATTATGGTCCTTGTAATCAGATGTCAGCCAGGGACCATTGACATTCTGCAACTTCTGAGCTTACAGTACTGATTGGCATGCTCACCTTCTAGTGCAGCTTCTCCCATTTTCAGTTTTCCACATTTTACTTGTATGCCTCCATGACGAGGCCTTATTCAAGTACAGAACCCAGAGGCGCACACTTAGGCCCTCATTACAAGTGTGGTGGTCCGAGGACGGCCACACATGCGTTGATGGTCGGACCTTCACATTCCAGGTGGTCCGACCGTCGCATTACAACCCTGGCAGATGGTCCTGTCTAAAGACTTCTGAACCCACCAGGAACATGGTTTCGGATGTGGTGATGGCAGCCTGAGTTGTACTGAATTTAGTGCTGTCTGGCTGATTATAACTGAACATTCCACCAGCCTTTCCATGGTGGGGACTCTGCCCTGACAGAAAGCCAGTGCCGGGGGTCCCTCTGCCCAGTACCATCTGAATGCACACTGTCTGCTTTGCAGAGGAAGCTGGAGTGCTACGATATTTGCCTCAGGATATTTGCCTCAGCTCCTTGAATGGAGCTGAGACCAATATTGTGGCACTAACCGTTTTTTACAATGTTCTTACCGGTCAGCATGGCGGGATCATTGTAATACGCTGAAGGGAACGTCTTCCCCGTGATCATGGCGGTCCCACTGTGGGACTGCCTAATTCATAATGAGGCCCATAGTGTTATTTCCTTGCACAGAAATTGCCAGTCATTTCTAATATCTAAGAGTGACCTTTAGCAATAGATCTCAGTACTGAATAATCTATTAGCATTGTGCATCTGAGATCTTCATTTCACCTTCAGAATCCCTTTAAACAAACAGAGAAGGATAGAGCCTTTTCAATGCACATATTGTATGCTTTGTCAACCCACCAATAAAAAGTAAAGACCCTATTCTAAAATGTTTCTTACATTCAATTTGACATATTTTTAATTTCCAACATGTGATATTTAGCCCACACAAGACATTATCATTAGTGATGAAAAACATTTCACAAGGGAACTCTTTGTTTTCACAGAGAGACTGATTCTTGTGCTGAGAAACAACTGAGGAGGAAATTTCACACTTGGGAGGCGATTTATATCACGGTGGGCCACCAGCCGTTCCACCATGTGGAAGGGGTAAATTACTCCAGCCCCATGGTTGATAGGTCGCCCGCCTTATTTATAAATGACCAGCAAGCAGGCGGTCATTTATAAAGCCTTTCCAGGAACTACGGTCACAGAAATTCCTGGCAATGCATATTACTCTGTTACAGGGCTGCATCAGCAGGATGCAGCCCTGTAGCACAGAGTAATTATTTTTTTCTTAACAAAAAGAAAATACTGAAACAGGATTGGAATTGGAAGTCTTAAAACTCTACTCCAAGTCAGTATGGGTAGGCCTGGAGACATTCTTTGCATTGTCCCTTTAGTGGAGCACGAGATTTGCTGCAGTCCACTAGTGACATTTAACTTTCAGGTCCTGGGTCAATTTCTGTACTATATACTAGGGACTTATTGGAAAGTTAAATATGTCAGGAGTGTAGTACATTTTGACATACTTCACGGGTCATAGCACATGCACTGGGCACTGGACAGAAGTGCCCCAGTATGCAGAGTCCAAACAACAGCAAAAAATTTAGCAAAAAGTAAGGGTGACCAGGCAAAAAAGGGATCCTCCTATATGTACTGAGACTAGAGTTTCAAAAATCAGTTTGAATTGCCAGTGATTTTTTACAACTAAATTTGATTTTGCAAACCAAATGAAGCATTAATAGGTCCGTTCTCACAACAGGGAGCTATAGTGGATTGCAGACCAACCTGCCTAATTCATGCAGGCCACAATCGGCAATCCACCATGACTGGGTGCAAGGACAGGAATGGTAGCCTGAAAGGGCATCAAACCACCCTGCCCATCTTTACAGTTCAACAGTGAAAACATTTTTTAAACATTCCAATCTCTTTAAAGGAAATGGGGAAGAAGGTTATTTAAAACAAACTCACTTTAGAAACAATTAAGTGATAGTTAGCAGCGGTCCCCAGTGAAGAGTCACCCCCATCCATAGAATAGTGCAATGCCTAAATGTGTGAATCCTGGGCACCCTTTCTAGAACACTATTAGACCTCTGAAAAGCAGAAAAATAACTGCACCTGCAGTTGAGACCTACAAGGTGAATCCTAAGGGATGGACCTGCTCTCATTTGTACCTACGAACAAAGAAGTGAACTCTAAGGGTCAGTTGGTTGATTTCCTGTTAAGCTACAGAGACACCATAGCTGCAAAAAGCCCACTTCTCTGGAAGGGACCAGCTAATAATATCAACTAGACCTGCCCAAGACCATCATGGTGGCTTTTATTGGAGTGAGTCCTGACCACCCCAATTCCTGTTCCTCAAGCCCTGGAAGCCTTGGCTGGTGTCTGTGTGTACTCATCATGCTTGACCCTAAATCCCTAAAACCAGAAACCTTTTAAAGTCTTTTTGCTTGGAGAACTGACAGAAGACTGGGACAAACTTTCAAAGCTGATTTGCTGGGAGTGCATTGCCGATGGGCCTTACTTCACCACATGCATTGGCATGTTCTTCTCCATACCAGCAAATCTGCTCAAGTGGGAACAATGCCAACCAGCATCTAATTACATTTAACCCTTTTCTGGAGCAGCCTGCAGTCTTGCTCTCTTGAGAAAAAATGACTTCCAGAAATTAGTACGAGTCAAAAGGTAGAAATTGTCACCGGATCTGAAGCTGAGAAGCATTAAATTTGATTGACAAAGCTTCCTGGGAGCAAAATCTGGACTTTTCCTACTCAGAGCTTTTCCCGCCTTGCCAACAGCTTCACTGAGACTCTGTCCTCAACAATGAGACACTCTTCGGATACAGTCTGCAGCATTGCCCCGCTGAGGACTCTACATTTTTTAAAATTAAGTACAAAGGTACTTCTTTTACTGGGATCAGCAGCATTGCCCCAGTGAGGACTCTACATTCCTGAAAATTAAGTCCATAGGTAATTCTTTCACCAGGACTAACTTGGTCCTCTTATCTGACCCACGCTGCATTGCCATTGCCCTAAAGCCTTACCCATGTCTATGTCCACCGCAACCAATTACTGGCGGTTAGTGCCTTGCACTTTTTGGTGCTATTTTTATTTAAAACTTTAAAAAATAAGACCACTGGATCCACTTTTTGTATTCAGTGATCTTCTTGTCATTCTGTTCTTTAAAATATTTTATATATTTAAAAATTAGAGTAGAATTTTTTTTCTGTTGTGTTTTCAACATTTTAACTTTTTTGGTACTCATAAATGCTTTACACGTTTTCTATGTTACGACTGTCTGTTCTGTGCCCTAGATACTAGGGACTGATCTCAGGGTTCAATTACTGAAACCTTTACTGGACCTAACAAGAATAGTGCCATTATTACTTGTGGTGAATTACCATCCACCCAAACTAATAGTCCACTTTCTCACAGTACAGCAAACCTCTACAATGTCCCTATGTCCTTATTTGCGACTTCCCTAATGTGTGGCTGCAAATCCAAAGAGGGAGGCTTGAAAGGAGAAGAAGACTTGCATCAGTGCATTTGCTTTCCCTCATGGAGAACAGTTTAAAAAAAAAACCTTTTTCTCCAAAAAATCTTATTTAAGAACACATTGACGGTGCAGGCAGTGGTTGTATGGGACAGCTTTACTAGAGGCCACTAACATGATTTCCAAAGGGGAAACTGACCCATAGGGTTACCTTATCCTAGATGAATCAGTCTTGGGGGTCAGTAAACAAACAAACCATTGTTTCATCCCTTTCAGATTCCACATTAGGAGAGGAACACCTTGTTTTGACCTATCTTTGGAAAGGATTGATCAACCCTTTTATAAGTTGGGGAGACTTTGTCGATCCGTAAAAGACAATCTGTGGTCACACAATCTCAGTTGTGTGCATCACAGGGATTTTTATTGTAAATTGATTTTGTTTGGATACATTTACAGTATTTTCAGCATAACCCACAGAAGTGAGCTGAGTGCAGTAGTTAGGATACATAAATCCATTTACAGATGTAAACCTAATTATTATGCAGTAAATGGCTACATTTACATCTGGCAGCTAAAAGATACCTATCAGGCATTCTTGGTTTTAGTACTGTGCTATTCTCCACCAAAAGTGTGTAAAAATGCAGCAGTTAAGCCCGCAGAAGGGATGTAGGTTGAGAACAATGTGTGTTTTACCTTATTCATGATCAGCCACACATTTGTCAGTATACCAGCATTGTGTACTCCTATCCATCAATATCTCATCCTGAAACAGTGAGAGCTTTTCTCCAGGAAAGGGCTAGTGTAACACTCCTAGGGTGGGAAGGGGAATGGATCAGAACCAAATTGGGCTGGGTTGTTGTGGAAGTGGTTTCTCCATGGAAACAATGTTTTCCTCATGGCCAAACCTGGTGTTATGTAGACCTTTGACTCATGCTGGTAATTTTTGGCATATTGCGTCTATACAAGGAAACATAGTGCCCACTTCAGGTATACATCTGCCTTCTCTTAATGTTGATAATACTTGACATATTGCAGGCACCCATGAATTGATGGTGTCCAACTGTAGTATAAAGCTGGCCCAAGCATAATGGTGGTTATTGCAAGCGTAATTCCAGCTTATGGCGGGCATTCATGGAGTGCCACCCTTTCCATAATACTGGCTATATGTTAATGGTGGTGATTATTGGCACATTGTTTGAATCCAATGCAGAAGGTCCCGAAATTAAGTTTATGGTGATAGAAATCCTTGATATATTATGTGCATCCCTAGCAGTATGACATTAGAGTATTTTATTTAATTAAAGTAACACATTGATGTTTGGGGTCCAAAGGTACATTTACTAAAGTTTACGGCTAGTATAGTAGACTAGTAGACAAGATATGTTTGTTTCTTGAAAAAGGTCGTTCTTCTGTTTCAAGGAACTTTAACTAATGTAGCAAAAATAAAAAAAAATAAAAAACTTGTATTTGATTGTAAAATGATTTAATATCCATAAACTGACCAGTTTATGCATTTTGAAAAAAAATATGTTTGATTTGTAAAATGTATTTATGAATGAATGTTTCTGGTAGCTAAAATGCATGGCTTATTGTGCAAAAACTCTAAAATGGTGGTGTGTAAAAACTAGCTGTCTGAAAAGATACATAACAGAGGTAACAGAATAACTACTGGGTCATACCATGAGAGGGACAAGGAAGTGGCGTTGGAAGTGAGAGGTAGGGAGTGGAAAAGGATGTAAGCCACTTGCCTCATTCGGTTTCATTATGAGAGCGAGGGTAGGGGCTCACATTCAATCTGAGGGGAATAATAAAAGTGACACCAGGGTCAGTGAGAGGGTTTTCATCAAGAGGTATTTGTAACCAGCTGGTTACATGCTGAAGGTATTTTAAAAGCCGAGCCCCAATATTTTGTACCCTAATATTTTAATCACCTCGAAATGTATGCATCACCACGCTCCTTGACATCAGGCCCAACAAATTAGCAGAGTAAATAAAAAGAGTGATTGGGACAACTTAATGACTGGGTTCTAGATGAATGGAAAGTTAAAGGGTTTCATTACAAATTTCAAAATAGGAAATATAGAAGAATTCAAAATATATATAAATGGAATAGAGGCTCAGTATAGAGTACATAATCAGAAAAACAAAATTATTCTAAGATCCAATAAGCAGCAAAAATCACAAAGATCACATCGCTAATGGACAAGGAAGACTACCCTCAATACATTACTAGGGTCCCTAGTAGGTTAGAGAAGTCATCAAAATAACCAGTCAGAATTCTGTTAGGAAAACAAAAAGTCTCAAGGTTTTAACTGTCAGATACATAAGGAATATCAACATTATTCCTAAGGGAAAGAAAATTGGACAGAGTCCTGTGAGGAGGGTGATCCCCATGCAGGGATCCACCCGCTACACACTAAGGAATTTTTGTTTGGGCAGGGAGCAGCCTCTTAGGCAAGGGTCACTCCATATAATGGTGGCAGTACTTTGCCCGTATTCTGCCCCCTCGGGTGCAATTGGCCTTATTTTTCAGGCAAACTGACCCCAGGGAGGTAGAAAACCACTAGACACCAGGGATTACTCTCTCTTTTTTTTTATTTGTACGGAGTGGGGGCTGCCCATCATGGACATGGCCATGCCCCCCACCAAAAAAAAGGGAAGCAGTCTTACTACTCCTCTGGGGGGACATATGAGGGCTATTACCCCATCTGCCCTCCCTGAGGGAATAGAAAGCCCACTAGACACTAAGGATTACTTTTTTTCTTTTTTATTTGTATCAACAGCGCTTTCCATCATGGGCATGGCTATGCTCCACCATCCCCCTTAAAAAAGTGGAAAAAAGGGAAACAGTCTCTCTGCCCCCACGGGGAGGTGGAGCACATGAGGGCAATTACCCCACCTGTTCCCTAGGGCGGCAGAAAGCCCACTAGCCCACTAGACACCAGGGATTACTTTTTTTTTTTTGCAGGTATGAGGGCTGGCCAGCATGGGCATGGGCATGCCACCACTGCCTCAAAAAAGAGGAAAAGGGGAACCAGTCCTTCTGCTCCCCTGACGACCAAAGCATCTCATCCCAACGGTAAGCAACAGGACATTTGATTTTTTGGGGGTGTTGTTTTTACATATTAGGCCAGGAGAGTTTGTCTAAATCCCAGTATCATCTCACTTGCAATGGTGAATAGCTGCAGGTTTTGGGCTTGTGTAGTCTACCTAAAAAAAAAATCTACAAACCCAGACAGTTCTGAAACCTAGACATCTGGGGGAGTCCAGGGTGGTGTGCTTTGCATCCATCCCACATCATTTTCTTACCCACAATGCCCTGAAACCTCAAATGTTGACTAAAAACCACAGATTCTTCCTCACATCTCTGTGGTGGAGACTTTCAGAATCCGCAGGAATCCAGAAAATGCCAACCACCCAGTATTGCTTCACTTCTGGTGATAAAAATGCTGTGCCACTTGTGTGGTTGGGCCTAGTTTCAGCGCCAGGAACTAATCCAACCAATGTCAATAGGAAGCTCCATATAAGGGCTTCCATTGTCCTTGGTTTGATCCGTTCCTGTCATTGGCAGTAGGCCCACCCACGCAAGCGGCACATCATTTTTATTTGCACAAGTGGTAGGAATTTTGTGGATTTCTGTAGATTCCGGGAGTTTCCATCACAGAAATGTAAGGAAAATGCATGATTTTAGGTAAAGTTTGAGGTTTGAAAAAATGTACAGGTTTGGTAGGTGTCCCTAGGTGCCAGCTGAGTTAGGGCCCTAAAACTACAGCTACCCACTTTGCAAAAAACAGGTCAGTTTTGCGTAGAAAACTTTGATGTATCCACGTTGTGTTTTGAGCCATTTCCTGCCGCGGGCACTAGACCTATCCACACAAGTGAGGTACCATTCTTCTTAGCAGACTTAGGGGAATACAGATTAGTAGAAAAAAGTGCTAATACCAATTGTATTTCTCTGCATTTGCACCTTCCATATGTAAGACAATGTGCAAAAAATAAGTAATTTTGAGAAATTCCCTCTGATTCACATGCTACAATGGGTACCCACAAATTCAGACATGTGCAAATAACCACTGCTTCTAAATTCCATTTCAGAAATACATAGGTTTCCTTGATGTCTACTTTTCACTATTCAGATTTTACCACATGAATTGCTTTATACCCGGTACACTATAAACTACCATTACAAGTTGCAGCTCAGTTATTGGCTCTAGGTACATCAAGTTCTTGAAAAGCCCACAAACCCTATTTGAACCATCAACAAGAAGGGTCAAGCAGATGTAATGGTATATAGCTTTTGTGAATCGATTCGTGATGAGAACATGCTAATGAAAACGTTGTCACAAATGCCTGTTTGTTTCCTACTAAATGTCAATTTGTTTATTTCTACTTTTGGTTTCTTTGAGAAAATCTTGAAGGAGCTACACAAATGACCCCTTACTGAATTCAGAATTTTGTACTTTTCAGAAATCTTGCTCTCCGGGATCCACAATGAGGTTTACAACCGTTTCCACCACAAACTGGAAGGAGGTTGAAAGTACAAAAAAATAGGAAAAATGGGCTATCTCCCAGTGAAATGCCAAAACTATGTTAGAAAATGTGGTTTTCTGAATCAAGTCTTTCTGCTCCTAAAAGCTGGGACGATGATGATTTTAGCAATGCAAACCTCATTTTCAGGAAAAAGCACACACTTTCTTCTGCAGCAGGTTTTCACATTTTCCTCCACATAAACAAAATTTAGCTATATTTTGGCTAATTTCTTGGTTTGTTCCAGGGGAATCCACAAACCCTGGGCACCTTTAAAATCTCTACCATGTTTGAAAAAAAAAGAGTACTAATTTGGCATGGATAGCATATGTGGACAAAACTTTATGGGGGCCAAAGTGTGAACTACCCGAGATAGTTAAAAAAAGGCTTAGCACATGGGGGAAAGCCTAGCAGCAAAGGGGTGAATGGTATTAAAATCTGATTAGCGCAGATGTGTTTTTACTACAATTGAAATTCTATGAAGCCTTTAATGTTTCCACCAGGTCCTTTTAGCTAGATGATCAGTCGTAGAATCTGACTTAGAATTAGGCCCAGGTGGAGCTCATGGAGTTCTACTCCGCAGAATTTCGCTGAGTTGGCTTAAAATTCTGTGGAATTTTGTGGAGTTCCGTGTGCTGCGGAGTGCCTCCTTTCCAGCTGGCACCCTGGCCCAAATGCACCCAATCTCAGAAACGCTAAGCAGGGGTGGGCCTGGTTAACCGGACCCAACTCTGCTAACTGTTTACGAGATCGGGCACATTCTGATCAGGGCTCTAGGAAGTAAAAGCTGCCATTTCAGGCCTCTTGTGCTGACACACAGCCCACCTGTCTGCAGCCTGCTACTCTCCACACCTGCACACTTCCCTTTACCCAACTGCCCTCCTTCACAAACTTGCAACGGAGGGCCAAGCACACCCCCTGTATTGCACCAGCCTTGCAATTGCTTCCTGTGCACCTTCACACAGCCTCTAAACGCCCTTTCTTTAAAGCCCATCACCAGCAGCAGCAAACCAGCTCATTTTTCAAGTGCAGCTCTGATGGTAAGATTCCTTTTTTCCAAGGACAGACAGCCTCCTCATATGCAAATGTTGTCCATGCCCAGTGCCGGCCCTCATGTGCACTTAGAAGAGAAAGCGTAACGATGTTCTTACCTGGGTTTGACTCCCACACTCCCCGTTACCAACGGCCTGGCTCTCTGCCTTCCCCTGCACCCTGATCTCAGCGGGGCTGCTGAGGACAGTGTAAGGATGGAGGCCTGGATCCAGAGCTAGTGCAGCCCTGCAGCTTTCAGCAGCTCCAAGCCAACGTCAGGTCTAGTGTGCACGGCAGCCCAGTTATGGGCCAAATAGTGCAAGCACAGACTGTCTGCGCTAGCACTGTGTGGCTCATAACTAAGCTGTATTGCGCATGCAGTGAGCTCCACTCTGTGCCCAACCTAACTCAGAATGTACTTAAAATTGGCAGGATAACATTAGAGGGTGTAGAATTTTGATTTGAAGAAGGATGATGTATTAATTTAAAAAAAGGTATTTATTGTAAACTGCCTCTAATGACTATGGCATTTCTACCAATATTTAGAGAAATTGTGCTATAACATTCTTTTTAACACAATTTTCTCAAAGTTGCCTTAATGAAGGTAAACATCAAATATGCCTGGAGATGATCAGGCTTCCTAGGCACAAATGAGAGCTCTTTCAGTGCCTATGGCTTTTTTGCCACCTTAGAGACTACTTAGAAGTAAAGCAAACTTAATCGGATATATCCGATATAGAAAGTGTTCTGAGATTGAGTGTGCAGTGCTAATAGGGACAGGTACTTACACCTCATCACTTACTCTTTTCCCCTTACCTACTGAGTACTACAGCCATTTTTCATCCATCCCTTATATATTTCCATAGCTTATACTGACAGTGGAGCCCTTAGACCTGCAGTGTGCCCCATCAACCCTAGTACCAAAACGTGACTCCTCCTTCATATTGATTCTTTGGAATCTGGACTGCCACAAGCTCTTAAAGTTCTTTGAGAACTAATGGGTGTTGGAGCATGAAAACTGTAAAAGAATCAGTTGAGAAGGATTAGTGGGGGAAGGAGGGGATACCAAAAGGCACCTCCACTCATGTCTGGCTTTTTATATATATTATGTATTTTTACATATGTTGCTCTTCTAAATTACTGCTGTGACAAATTTGATATATATTGACTACTTTTATGGAGCTTCTAGAATGCTACCCCATTGCTCCATAACATATAGGATGCTTAATGATGGGGAGAGTGCATATTGAGTTCCAGCTGCCTCTAAAGTACCCCCTGAAACTCTGCAATTATGCCTTCTACTTTACAATTTCCCAGGTTTGCCATCTTGTGCACACTACTGCCTGATCTATGCTGTCTTCCTGTAGCGAAAATCAGTCTTTAAACATGTTTTGTCTGTGCAAAATGCCATTTATCCACAGAGTCTGTGTAGTGTACACACCCCTTGCCTCAAGCTCCCTGCTAATGATTCTTGGTGAGATTTGACCTATAATCTTCACAACATGCATGACTTTATACGGCTTCATATGGAGAGAGAAGATTTGCTGCATTGGCCTCAGCAGCGTGAAAGTAGGTAGTGAATACTTTTTGCCTTATTTTCATTTGATACATTTTCAGAATATATTACTTTTGGTGTTGTCCCTTGAATTGAAAAACTACGCTTTGACGCTTTGACTCAATTGCTAAGATACACTTTTCTCCCTCTCTCTCTCTCTCTCTCTCTCTCTCTCGCTCTTTCTCTAACTTTTAAAATTCACTGCCTCATTACAGTTTTGGCTGTCCCACCACGGGACGGCCAAAGCGTGGGAGGACGCCATCGCCATGCCGGTGGAGTTCCCCTGTCATATTACAATGCTTCCGCTGGGCTGACCTCCTGTTTAGGATACATGTATTCAACAAGCTACAAGGGGCCATCCCTACAACTGCCTAGCTGACCGGTAGTCTCTCGACTGGACCTTCTGTTGGCTTCTACCTGACCCTCCAATGAGTCTCTGGGGGGCTTTATGACTGTACTACTGTTTTGGGTTTGAACCCAAAGGTCTAAAATCAGAAATTTGAACATTTTGCCCAGGATGAACCTAGATGATGCATTCCAGTGGTTCCCAAATTTTTTACTCTTGTGGACCCTCACCTCACCATTATTGGAACCCGGGGACCCCCACTTTACCATTATTGGAACCCGGGGACCCCCACTTTAACATTATTGGAACCCGGGGACCCCCACTGATCCATTATTGGAATCTCAGGACCCCTCCACTGAGTCATTATGGGAAGCTGGAGACCCCGGCCTAAACTTTGTTAATCATTTGAAACGCAAAACAATACACAAAACATACAGAAACAAGCATTCATCAAACACATACACACATTATAACACATTTTATTTAATTTGCAAACAAATATAAAAAAAAAAATCAATAACAAAATGATTTTAACAGGAATGTTGAAGCTTTTCTAAGTCCAATTGAAGCCACACATCATCCATACTATATTCTGTTTGGTGCACCAGCACTGCTCCCACTAACAAATGAATACATTTTTAGCCTCTAATTGAAATTTCTTTACATTTACAGTACATTAAAAAAATTTCAATTGTACATGTAGCCACTTTATTTATATACACTTTATTGATCTGTTAATATTAGTTAAACTTATAAGGAGTTGAGGACCCCCTGCGGAGCCTTTGTGGATCCCTCAGGGGTCCCCGGATCACAGGTTGGGAACCACTGGTGTTTTCAAACCACACTACATTGTGGGCAGCATTAAAATTAGCCTCGGGCCTCATTACGACTTTAGCAGTCTTTTATCAAGACAGCCGCGGTGGCGGCCACCAAAAGACCGCCATTGTTGGTTGTATCCCACTCACTGTAGTAAGAGTCCACAAAGTATTCCACCCCAAAACAGCCACAAATCTGACACCGCCAGGACATAGGAGGCCGGTAAAGAGGCGGTTGCACCACCTGCACTGCCACGCCAACAGCTTTCCACCCACCACATTATGGACCACAATTCAGCACAGCGGTCCTTCCATGGTGTAAAACCATTGGTGGTCCGAACTGCCGCACTCTGCACACACTTCTGTCAGAACACACCACCACATTGCACAGTTTGAATACCCCACACCGGAACCACATCCACACACCATGCACACCTACTCACAGCCCTATATAACACAACCCCCCCACAACACACAATCCTTTGCACACTAACAAATTACACAGACCCAGAGAAGCCACAATTCAAACTTAGAGCATATATACACCATAGGCACTCATACACTTCACACTCACCACACACAGCACCACCAACACCATACATACATCACAACTAAACACAAACACCACCACCTACCACCACACCCTGCAAAACACTCCCACCTCACCAAGCAGCTTACACTGCAACCTACACACATAACACCCCCCACAACACAACCACCATGTCACGCCAAAAGCACCCACGCTTCACCGATGAGGAGTTGCGGGTCATGGTCGATGAAATCCTCAGGGTAGAGCCACAACTTTTTAGCACACAGGTTCAGCAGACCTCCATAGCAAGTAAAATGGAGTTATGGCAGAGAATAGTCAACAGGGTCAACTCTGTGGGGACCCATCCATGAACAAGGAAGGACAGCAGGAAGAGGGGAAACGACCTACGGGGTAAGGTGCGTTCCATGGCGTCCAGGCATCAGCTGGCAGTAATGAAGACTAGCAGTGGGCCCCAGAGTTCAAGTCGTGGGAGGAGAGGGTCTTCTACATCCTGCAATGAGGGCCTGACTGGAATACCTGGAGGACTGGACTCTGGTGAGTAACTAACTCTCCCCTGCCAGTAAGTCGTTCTGTCCAACGTGCTTCCTCACCACCCAATCACTCCATCTCCCACTCCTGCATGCCACACCACCACCCACCCCCAATGCCCACACACTCCCTGCCATGTATACGCTTAGCTCTGCCATTAAAAATCACTACAAATCCCACAATTCACTAGCCCATCCACCACAAAACCTGCATTGTGCACGTCACATCACACGTCTTGCATGTATGACAATTGCACTAGCTACAGCAACTGGATGCTTTGACTGAGGACCACTACATGGCAATGACAGCAATGTTAAGGCACTACACAATGGAAAACTAACGCAGACACAGCACTGTCACCAATCCAAAAGGGCCACTAATCCAGACACACTACCCTGAAATGGACCAATCCGGGCCATCACAGGTATACTCCATGCACAACAGGTACAGACTGGACAAACAACCTTGTATCCACACATACCCACCAACCATTTGTACACCATTCTGTAATGTACAGCCAATCCCAATCACATACCTAGCAAGCCAGAATGCCCATCAGCTAACAAGGCAAACCTGTCATGTAAATCATTACACAGGAACACAACCAACCCACGGAGCAAAAGTGATCAGGCCTGATGCAAACAAGCCCAAGGAGCATGGTACACATGTCTCAATCCTCCTTCCACAAACAGTTTTAGCAGTGCTGCACCTGTCAATGCCATTGCTGGGAGACAAGGCAATCCACTGTATGCATCAGACTTACTGACAACCAAACACACCTACAACATGTAACTCTCTCTCACTCCATCTACAGGTACCCCTGCCACAGCAACAATGGAGAGGTTACCAGAGACTGCCAGCCCTCCTCAGGATGAAGGCCTGTAGTGCTTTCCTCTTATTTAGTTTCTAAGCACTAACATAACACAACAGAAATGCACTTCTGAGGTCAAAGAAGACTTTTATTGTTGTTAATTCTTCCCCAACCACAATATTTTATGTATGACGAATTAGTAGCTTTCAAGTCCGCGTTAATCAAACAAAATATATCAGTTTGCAATATACACAGCAGGTTATATTTATAAGATATTGAATGCAAAGCAAAACAAATACTTCACCGTGTGGGAACTATTCACAGCTTCATCTTTCTAAGGTCTGCAAGCTGAGGACCCCTGTCAGCCGCGAGAAAGAGAGATTCATCTACCCACACGGGATTGCTGGCAGCTGGCGCCAAGCTCCAGCACGAGGTCCGGCAGATTCGAATCTGACCCTCTGCAGCCTGTTACATTCGTTACAAAGGTGTGCCCCCTCCTCTCAGACCTGGGAAACTGAGCAAGCCTTTTGGAGACTGGCCAGGTCTCCAAGACTACTCCTGTTCCCAAGCTCAAGCGAAGAAAAAACAACACCCATGTACTCTCTCTTATCATGTCTAGTCTACTGTGAGAACAAAACATCTTGGTTCATCTTGTGCAAAAACACAGCTTGGAAAAATACAGCTTGGATTCTCAACTGCAATGTCTAACTCCACGTTAAAGGCAATGGGCAGCTAACCTAAATATCAAATGCAATGTCTAGTGTCATGTCAAAGCCAATAAGCATCTAAGCTGAATACAAAATGCAATGTCTTATATTATGTCAAAGCCCATAGGCAGCTGAGCTGAATACAAAATGCAATGTATAATATCATGTCAAAGCCAATAGGCAGCTGAGCTGAATACAAAATGCAATGTATATGATATCATGTCAAAGCCAATAGGCAGCTGAGCTGAATACAAAATGCAATATATAATATCATGTCAAAGCCCATAGGCAGAATATCTAATAGCATGTCAAAGTCAATAGGCAGCTAAATTGAATACATCATGTCAAAGCCAATAGGAATGCAATGTCAAAGCCAATAGGCGGCTAGACTGGATACAGCATGTCAAAGCCAATAGGCAGAATACAGAATGTAATGGCTAATGCAATGTCAAAGCCCATAGGCGGCTCAACTGAATACAGAAAGTAATGGCTAATGCCATGTCAAAGCCAATAGGCAGAATACAGACTAATGCAATGTCAAAGCCCATAGGCGGCTAAACTGAATACAGAAAGTAATGGCTAATGCCATGTCAAAGCCCATAGGCGGCTCAACTGAACAAAACATATCATGTGCTACTGGTGAACATTGAGCAACTAATATGCGCAGTGGTGAAACACAAAGTCATTGGTCAAAACAAAACTTATCAAATGGCAGTACATTCCGCCCTTTGACCAATTAATTTTTGTTTCACATATCTCTTGTTTCAAACAAAAACAAAAAACATCAGCACAAAAAAAAACATTATCAGCCAATCAGATTTGAATGATCAAAGCAATCCCTGTAAAGCAATAGAAGTGGATTAACACATTGATTTCATAACCTTTCACATCAGATACATCTACATAGAAAAGACTGGGCAATTTTTATACTCTGAATGAGTCTCTAATTCAACAGTGTTAGCAATTTGATGTGGCATGAGTTCCGCTCATGTAAAGAGGCACGGTCCACCTGAAAGGTTTGCTGGAAGATAAGCAAAAGTCAGAGTTCCATACGAGAAGGGAGAAAAAAAAAACCACAGCTTAATTCCGGTGGAAGAATGCAATCAAACAAGTTGAACTTGAACTGAAGGCGCAGTTTGCGCAAAATGGATCCATGGTGCTGGCACTTTACTCAGCCAGGTTCAGGTTGGGGATTCGGTCCCTTCCCCGACCCCACACGCACACACCGGAAGGGGGACCACACAGCACACTCAGGGACAGTGGCGAAACGTGGTAGGATCTGCAAAAGAAACAAGTATGACTTTTCTTGCAAATAACATTTTTCATTTAAACTGCACCCTTCCTCTTTCTTTCCCTGTTTTATAATCAGCAGGACGTTTTTGGGGCCCTTTGTTACATTCGCTGCAGGTTCTGGAGGATCACTTGGGGCTTCAGCCCACACATCAGTACTGAGGTTTTTATCTGCTGCGCCACAGCTTCCCTTTTCTTGCACTGTCAGAAGGGCTGGGGCAGACTCATTCTTTACCAAACCTCCATTCACTGCACTTTTGTCAATTTGGGCCATTCTGTCTCCAATTTGTTTGAATGAATCAGATTCTTTTCTGGGTATCAGCATAATTTCGATTTTTCCTTGGTAATTTGCAGCAATCACTCTCCCTAAAACCTGATCAATTTGCCATTCCTGTCCTGGTAACGTTCCTCTCCCCAACTGCTCTGTGACTGCTTGCATGACAAATTGCTTTTGTGCGTGCTGCACAGTTTTTATCAAATCTAGGGGAATGTGCATCTCTCTCATCTCTGCCCACCTGTAAGTGGCTTTTTCTCTCAGCTGTTCACATTTCTGGGGCACCCACTTAGCCATCCCCACTAAGGCAGAATTCTGGGTGAACACTTCTCTCTCTGAATTTTTCTCATTAACATCTGCAAGGTAATTGAACCAGTTAGGTGCTAAAACATTAGCAATGAACCAAAAATCAGCGCAAAAATGACACATCTCACGTAGTTCTTGCTTTAAAATCTGACACACATTATACAACGCTGTTCCTTCTACTGTGCCAGAAAGCAACATTTCAGTCAATGAATCATTAGTAAAACAAACATGCTTTTTATCTTCAGTAGACACGAATTCAAATGGTGCACACAATTTCATCAGTAATTCTTTTATCTGTGGTACTCTAGCCCTGTCTTGCAAGTACCAGATCCATTGTATGATTCTAGCTAGGGGCACTATTTTCTTCCCTTGTTCTTGATTTACATGTACATAAGTATTTCCTTCTTGCACTGCGCAAAAACCTAAAGTCTGCATTATTTCATTTGCCAAATCACAAGCGCGCAGCTGCATATCATTTTTCACAGTGATCATATACAAAAGTGTTAGGATTTCACTCAAATGAGGGCTATTCTTTTTCCAAAAATCTAACAAGCTAATGAAACTCGGGGTGTCTTGCTCTAAAATCCTTCGTTTTACTTGTGCATTTTGCAACGGTAACTCGTAAATCGCATTCTGGTCTCTCTCGTCCGTGTTATCAGTTAAGGAATGCATTTTGTCTGCCAAAAACCCTGGCTCACACGAAAACTCAGTGCAGCTCGGAGCTGTCTTAACCCCCTCATTACTGGAATGGGACAAGAAAGATTCTTCAAAAACAGCCCTTTTATAACTTTCAGTCGGGCTAATTTGCTCACGTAAATTCCTATTTTCATGTTCCAACTTCCTACATTTCTCCTGCATTTCTCTGTAAGCAGATAAAGGTATCCAGACCTTTCTGTCATCATTACTTCCAAAAGACACGTTTTCTACATATATACAACAGGAATTATTTCTCAAAACATTATCAGGCCTTTTAGCTACACATGCATTTTCTTCTGTAATTCCCCAAACAGAAAACAATTCACAGTTTTTCTTAGCACCATCAGGCAGTTTATCAACACATGTATTCTCAGACATGGTCTGCCGTGCTACTGTGATTCTCCAAACAGAAAACAATTTCTGTAATTCTCCAAACAACAAAAAAACAATTACACTTTTAAAGTGTGCACTTAGAAATCTACTAACTCGTCAAACCCCTTCTTAATCACCTCTTAATGACCGACCCCACGACTCCAGGTACCAATTGTAGTGCTTTCCTCTTATTTAGTTTCTAAGCACTAACATAACACAACAGAAATGCACTTCTGAGGTCAAAGAAGACTTTTATTGTTGTTAATTCTTCCCCAAACACAATATTTTATGTATGACGAATTAGTAGCTTTCAAGTCCGCGTTAATCAAACAAAATATATCAGTTTGCAATATACACAGCAGGTTATATTTATAAGATATTGAATGCAAAGCAAAACAAATACTTCACCGTTTGGGAACTATTCGCAGCTTCATCTTTCTAAGGTCTGCAAGCTGAGGACCCCTGTCAGCCGCGAGAAAGAGAGATTCATCTACCCACACGGGATTGCTGGCAGCTGGCGCCAAGCTCCAGCACGAGGTCCGGCAGATTCGAATCTGACCCTCTGCAGCCTGTTACATTCGTTACAAAGGTGTGCCCCCTCCTCTCAGACCTGGGAAACTGAGCAAGCCTTTTGGAGACTGGCCAGGTCTCCAAGACTACTCCTGTTCCCAAGCTCAAGCGAAGAAAAAACAACACCCATGTACTCTCTCTTATCATGTCTAGTCTACTGTGAGAACAAAACATCTTGGTTCATCTTGTGCAAAAACACAGCTTGGAAAAATACAGCTTGGATTCTCAACTGCAATGTCTAACTCCACGTTAAAGGCAATGGGCAGCTAACCTAAATATCAAATGCAATGTCTAGTGTCATGTCAAAGCTGATAAGCATCTAAGCTGAATACAAAATGCAATGTCTTATATCATGTCAAAGCCCATAGGCAGCTGAGCTGAATACAAAATGCAATGTATAATATCATGTCAAAGCCAATAGGCAGCTTAGCTGAATACAAAATGCAATGTATATGATATCATGTCAAAGCCAATAGGCAGCTGAGCTGAATACAAAATGCAATATATAATATCATGTCAAAGCCCATAGGCAGAATATCTAATAGCATGTCAAAGTCAATAGGCAGCTAAATTGAATACATCATGTCAAAGCCAATAGGAATGCAATGTCAAAGCCAATAGGCGGCTAGACTGGATACAGCATGTCAAAGCCAATAGGCAGAATACAGAATGTAATGGCTAATGCAATGTCAAAGCCCATAGGCGGCTCAACTGAATACAGAAAGTAATGGCTAATGCCATGTCAAAGCCAATAGGCAGAATACAGACTAATCCAATGTCAAAGCCCATAGGCGGCTAAACTGAATACAGAAAGTAATGGCTAATGCCATGTCAAAGCCCATAGGCGGCTCAACTGAACAAAACATATCATGTGCTACTGGTGAACATTGAGCAACTAATATGCGCAGTGGTGAAACACAAAGTCATTGGTCAAAACAAAACTTATCAAATGGCAGTACAAGGCCCCAGGAAGGACAATGCCACTGAATGTCTGGACAGAGATGACCTACCTTGCCCATCTGGGACCCCTGGTCAGTCTACCACTCCTGCCTCACCCTGCCCACAATAACCCCCCCCCACCTTCTGGCAATGACAACTGAGCCAACCCTTCATCCCCAAACCTGTGCCCCAAGAACTGGTTAATCAATATTGTGCCCCACAGTACAGGGACATGAGTTGACCTTTCACAACAAGAAAATGGGAGGTGTATGTTAACCATTTTGCCCCCTATCACTCTCTCTCTCTCTCTCTCTCGCCCTCCCTCCCTCTCTCTCATTGTGTTCATCAGCATCATCTGGTGGAGGAGAAGGGGCACAGTTGAGTGTGGAAACAGCAGCCCACAGGACTTGGGAAGGTGGCACCACCGACACTGAGGCACCCGTTGGATAGAGGGTGAGGGGAGTGCCACAGGGAGACCAGATCCAACACATCATTTTTGGAATCCTTCTCCAGTGGACACTTCCTGGCTGTGACGGATCCATCGGGGACCACCCCAGCACCATATTTGTCTGCCAACCCCATTACTAGCACCGCCCTCCCAGTTGCTCCCCACACTGTTGCCCGCACCTGCTCATCCAGTAGGGTGGGTGTCACCTTCACCACAAGCACCTCTGCCCCTACCCCAGTCAGCCATGCTGCCCTCAGTGAGGAGGCTATTAACCTCCTGAGGTCCATCTCAGTGGGTCAGAACAACCATCGTGAATGCCATCCAGGGGCTGGTAGCTCAATTGCAACAGAGCAATGCGTTCCTGGAAGACATTTGCGTTTCCCTGGCTAGCCTCGAGAGATCCTTTCTGGCCACCTCACTGATGGCAGCCAATGTCCCTTTGTCTACCGCCCCCCTCCACCTAACTCTTCCTAATCCCAAATCCCTCTCCCTGCACCCATCCAGAGCACACATTCACACAGGCATGCATCCACCTCAACAAACATGGTTAGCACTGACAAACATAAGCACCACAAAACCCACCACCGGCATGCACACAGACAACACACACCTGCAGACACAACAATATCCAATCCCTGCACAGACTCCCCCACCACCCCTTCTTCACAAACACTACACCTGACACTCCTGCAGGCAGTGCAGCATCATTTGCAGATCCAGCCACCAGTCCCATCTTACCCACAGTCACTACAATATCAGACCCTCAGACATCCACCCCAGTCACTACATCCGTACTCACCGCAACCACAAACCTCCCCGTGCAGAACATGTACCATACCTAAAGATACCAACCCAACAGACAGTCACCCATCCAGCATGGCACCTCCTAGCACCTCCTCCCCTCTCCCAAGACACCTAAATGCCCGCACTCAGACATCCAGCACATACAAGCATTCCACGTACGCACCTGCACCAAAGACACCCACAAAGACACATCTAACGACCATTCCCTCTCCCTCCACTCCCAAAGCCATTCCCCATGACCGCCCCTGAGTGCCTAAGAAATGTTTCCTGTATGAATTGTCCCTGTTACCTACCTCTCTCCCACCCCATGAGACCCCAGCACCCTATGTGTCCCTCCCCAAGTTGAGCCCTTCCACCTCAAAGTCCTCCCTTACCACCCCTGCAATTGCCCCTGCCACTCGCCCTGCAAAAAAATCAGTCCCCCAAAGCCAAAGCCCCCCCTCCGAAGGCCAGACCCAAGGACCGCACCCAAACCCACACCCAAGGACCCCCCTCACAAACCCAAAGAACCCCCCTCCCAAGCCCAACCAACCCGCCCTCCCCACTGAGGTGCCTGCCTCCCCCCTGATACCCCTACCCTGTGGAGGTCATTTTGCTGCCAGGAGTCAAGATGGGACACAGTGAGGTGCCCATATGCCTTTGGCACCTTGAACATTGGACTTGCCTATGGGTTATTATGTTCATACTTCAATATTTCTATTTATTTTGTTTACTTAATACCCCTGGGCCAACTAGATGTTGGCATCCATTGAACAGCACTTGTTCTACATTTCTTTCTCCATATCGGATTTGTGTTTGTGATCCTTAGTTTGTGTGTGTGTTGGCTGTGTGTGCTGTTGTGCATGGCCTGCATGTGTGAGTGAGGCCCTACCATCAGTCCCGCTGTGATGGGTGTGTATTGTGTGTGTGATATGATTGTGTAGTCATATGCATGTGTGTAGCTATATTGTGTATTGTTCGTGGTGCGATGTGCTGTGTTAGTGTTGTGTGCCATTGTGTGGTTGTTGTGTGTGTACATTTGTGTGTGTGGTATTTGCTATGTCCTATGCGTTGTGTGTTGTGTAGGCATAGTGTGAGAACACATTTGTTGTATGGGTGTGTGTTAGTGTTGGTTGGTTGTGTGGTGTTGTTACGTGTTGTGTGTATATGTTGTGATGTGGATGTGTGCAGTAAGAGTGGTTGGCAATGCGTCTGTGTAGATGTGGTTCTGTGAATCGGTGGTGTTGTGTATGAATGTGTTTGACAGTGACGGTGTTGTGTGTGTGTGTGTATGTCACTTGTGTGTTGGCCGTGGTGTGTGCAATTCGTGTTTGCATGTGTGTAGTATGTGTGTGCGTGTGTGTATGTCAAAGTGTGTGTGTATACGTAAAGGTGTGCGGGATGTGTATGTGTGCCCGTTGCAAGGTGTCCCAGCTGTATGTGTTGTGTGTGGGTGTGTAATAATGGCTTTCCCTCCAGTGTGTGCTAGGTGTGTGTACTTATGGTTGTTGTCTTCGTCGCTGGATCATTGTATGAGCCGAAGCAGTGGCAGGACTTTGACTTCTGGTTCCATGGCAGCTCCGGTAAGCTCTGTGTTCCTGAAGGTGAGTGTTTCCTTTTATATCATTTGTTTCCGCCAGAGTTTTGGTGGCGGTGCAACCACGGCAGTAACCCTGGTGGTGTGCAGCCTCGTAATCTGTCCGGTGGAAACCTGTTCCCTGCCGGTCTGAAGTGCTTACTGACATCTGTGGCGATCAGACCGCACTTGTGGTACTTGTGGTGTATTGGCTTTATTCAGTTGGGAAGACCACCATGGTCTTAATATGGTGATCTTAACCACCAGGCCATTGGCAGTACGTCTGCCGTCACCAACGTGGCGGTCCCGAGACCGCCAAACCCATAATGACTACCTAAGTTCTGTTGTTTGGCAGCCATTGACAATTATTGGCACTTTGGGGGTCATTCCGACGGAGGACAGCGGAAGCACCGGCAACAGGCTGGCGGTGCTTCCTGGGCGATTCTGACCGCGGCGGTAAAGCCGCGGTCAGAAAAGGGGAGCCGCCGGTTTCCCACCGGTTTCCCGCTGGCCCAGGGAATCCGCCGCCATGGGGATTCCGACCCCCTTCCCGCCATCCTGTTCCTGGCGGGAACGGGTGTCGTGGGGCCCCTGGGGGCCCCTGCACTGCCCATGCCACTGGCATGGGCATTGAAGGGGCCCCCTAACAGGGCCCCATAAAGATTTTCAGTGTCTGCTTTGCAGACACTGAAAATCGCGACGGGTGCCACTGCACCTGTCGCACCCCTTCAACTCCGCCGGCTCCATTCGGAGACGGCTTCATTGTTGAAGGGGCTTTCCCGCTGGGCCGGCCGGCGGTCTTCTGACGGTCGCCCGCCGGCCCAGCGGGAAAGCCGGAATGGCCGCCGCGGTCTTTTGACCGCGGAGCGGTCTTTCGGCGGGAACCGCCTGGCGGGCGGCGACCGCCGACCGCCGCGGTCAGAATGACCGCCTTTGTGTTTTGTGTTTTTTTGGCACCGTTTCTTCTTAAAACATTAACCATTCAAATCTCAGGATCCCTTTAATTGGATTTTGTCATTTTGGTGTCTCTCATTTAGTAAATTTTACTGTATTTTTCAGTTTGGGGATTTTTATTGTTTTACATTGTAACTCCATTACCATTTTAGCACTCCATAAATGTTTAACACATGGCCCTCACTACGAGGTTGGCGGTCATGAGACTGCCAGCTTCGCAGTGGCGGTCCTTCTGCGGTGGAGCCAGCAGTAAGGACCGCCACATAAATAGTTGTGAGGCTTGGCAGACGCCAAGCCTCCACAACCGCGCTGGCCCACCGGTGTGGTTGCACAGCCGCGGCCGGCGGGGAGCACCTCCAACCCGACAGCAGGCCCCAGTCTGCCGTCCGGATTACGATGTTGCACACTGTCAGGCTTTCTATGGCAGCCACCCCACCACTCAAACCCTGGCGGCCTGGCACCCGGTGATAGGAATCTTCATTCCTGGCGCCAGCACACACAAATACACATGTCCCCACACATCCATACATCCCGCCACGCGTCCACACTCAAACCCCCCACCCCTTCACGCTCACAAGCATTGACATACACACACATGCAGCACACACATACATGCACTCAGACACCCCCACTCACTCGCATTCATCCTCACAGACACCCCCATACATGTGCAGTCATCCACACAAACACCCCCATACAAGCGCACACACATGCATACACACATTCACTCGCAGACATGCACGCATTCAGCACCCCTCTCCTCCTCCACAAACACGCCCACACGCACCCAGACACACAGACCCCCCCTTTCAGACGCCCACTTACCTTCTCAGTCGAGGAGGATGTCCGGGAAGGGATGGGTCCTGTCGGTCTTCCCTCGCCACCACCACTACGCCAGCAGGACTCCGCCAAGCTGTATTACTGCTTTTAATACGGCGGGTATAGTCCTGCTGGTGTAGTGATGCCTGCTAGGGAACCGCCTCTGCAGTGCAGACCGGCAGCACAACTCCTGGCTGCTTTCCATCTCAATATTAGCGGATGGCAGCCAGCACTCGTAATATGGCGGTCATATGGCGGGTTGGGCTTTGGCAGTCAGTGTAATTGACTGCCAAAGTCCAAATGAGGGCCATTGTCTCTAAGTTAAGCCAGTCTAATTTGTGCCCTAGCTACCAAGGAGTTGATTTCAGGTTATAAGTCACTTCAGGGATTCACTCTTCGAATACTACCAGAGGTGAGTACTTAACTCCCCACCCCCCTACCCCCGCCGAACTAATAACCCAGTTTCTGACAGTCTTGTTCAGAGGTAATACAACATTTTTCAAATAAAATAATAAAACAACGTTCATACAATGAGAGTAATGATGGGGTACCTTAGTTAGGCTAATAAAATCAGCTACTTGCAAGCACTCCTGAATAAGCAGACTGCTTTGTCAGCTGTGCATAAGAGCATGACAAGTGTATCGGTTCGGTTGTGAAACTTTGTAAGTAAAGGCTTTCTTTAGGACAAAACGGTAGCAACATGTTGCTTTTAAAAGAAAAATGTTTTTTAAACTATGCCTGGCTAGCATATAAACTCAAGACAAAATAAAATGATAAATAGAAGGCCTTAGTGTCAGCTACTGAAAGTTTGTTCTGACAAATTTAAAATAATGAAAGCTGCAGTCTATTTTATCATTTTCGAAAATGCACAAACTTGCCATTGACAAACGTTAAGTACCAATGTCTAACGACCATGCATATCAGAATTTACAGTTGCAATGCTAAAATGTCCCCGTTGTGTCAGAAAGATTACTAAAGTACTGCTACGATGTGAGAATATTTTACAATGATCTAAAATGTTTTAAAATGCCCTTGACATAAGAGATAACAATAAGCTATTGTTTTCTCGATGTATTTATTGCAAAACTCTACACCTCTTTTTTTATTGTAAGAGAGCATTCATATTCAAATTAGGAATTTGCTGTGATTTTTTTGGGCTAATTCCTCATTGGTATTGTTTCCTCCAGTCCTCCTTTATAGTCACAAGGTTTGTGGAGTAAAGACTGAAACTTCACACACTCCAATACAGCACTAAAAAGTCGTTAATAATATTTACAGCGTTAGTTACACAATATCCAATCCATCTTTAGCCTGGGTGTTTCTTATAACTTCTTGGTGGATGGGCTGCTGGAGCCGGTAATCAATGAGAAGGTCAATTAAAAAGCGAATGGTTTACTTGGTTTTGTGATCATGTAAGGAAGGGCAAAACGTCTGCAGATTGGTTATTAAAACATGCTCTTTAGCAACGCGAGAGTGATAATTTGAAATCTGATTTTTTTATGAGATCTATATGACCAGATACAAAGAAGATATTTATTCCAAAGATTTAGGAGCCACTAATTTCTGTTCCGGGGCGGGCCTTAGGTATCTTGGTGGCTGATTGACATGATGTAAATGGACATCTTATTTCTGAGAGCACCAATATTAATGTGAGAGGGCTAAAGCTTGCAGGGCGCTGAGGTCGATTACAAATGTAAGTTGTTGAACAAAAATACATAAAAACAGTTTTATATATCATTTTAGGATCTCTTAAAAAGAGCACTGTGATAGCTGCATCCAGTCCTAGCAGTAGTTAAAAAAAAATATTTTATTTATAACTTTTCAGATAATAGACAATCCAGAAATGCGAATACAGTCATTTATACAGTTCTGCTTGTCTCGGCCATACACGTTTTAAAGATTTGGTGCAAACGTGACAACGGATCAGATATCATAATTGTATGAAGAATAACTAGACTTATACAGCGGTCGTGTGCAAGTATTCACCAGTGGGTCAGAGGAAGAGCCCTACACCCTGTGAGTAGCAGATAATTACGAAGTGGTTGTCATATATCTTTTGGGTGGGAAGCAGAGGGTTGGAATGTGGCGTACACTTCACTTGCTGTATCGCAATAAGCCAGGCTACCAAGCCATAATTTGGCGGTAGGGGAGTGTCGAGCACACTAGTGATGTGCCACTTCATGCATCGCCAACAGGACTGTGATGGCCCTGAACCAGCAAACCGGCTTAGGGATGTCATGCATGTAACCCAAAGGGCCGAGAGCAGGTGCGGCCCGTCCTTTAGGGTGGAGGGGCCACGCCCCCCCACCTTTTGCCCCTCTTGAAGAGTGTCTGTCAGGCTGAGCAAAGGTCAGCCTGACAGACACTCTTCATGTTCAGGTCAGGCAGCCAGGAGTAGACATTCACGATTTGTGGAGACTCCTGGCTGCCTGAGCTGAACTTTGCTGGGCTGAAGGTGGTCACAGCTCCTATGGGCGTGACCTCCTCGGCTCAGCAAAGGTGCCTCGAGGCCCTCCCCCGGGTGATGAGGAAAGCGTCACCCATTGACTTCAACCTGGGTGCTTCAGGTTGAAGCCCTGAAGCGCCCAGGGCGAGTGTCTATCAGTGACACTGTGTCGCAGAGTGGTGTGGGGTCAGCAGTCTCACTTACCCCATCCCACTCTGTGACAAGGCTGGGACTGCAGCAGTCCCAACCCTCCTGGGACCTCTGGGGCTGAAGGTAAGTGTGTGTGTGTGTGTGTGTGTGTGTGAGATCTTTTTAAATGAATGTTTGGTTCATGTGTGTATGTTTAAATGTTGATGAGTGTTGTTAATGGATGTGCGTGCGTTTGTGTGAAAGTGTGAGTGTGCTTCTCGCCGGCACCCCTCCCTCCTAAAACAGCTGGGTGCCACTGGCCATGACAAGACTACGAGTTATAGGTAGTTCTACTATCTTGGTCAGCATGGTATATATTGACTGCGAGTAGATGGGCGAAGTCCACAATGGGGTTGGAGCATCCTGGACAAGGGGGGGATCTTGTGGGGTCCCGGGGCACAAGGAAACTTGGTTGTAACATCTATACTATGAATGAATTTAAAGTGAATAAGCTTCTAGTGGTAGTTAGGGGAGACCAGACAGGTCTGTGTGCAGCAGGCGGACCATATCTTATAGCTGAATGTGTGACCCAAGTCAGATTCCCAAGCCTGTTGGAGTTTAGCATTGCGGGAGGGGAGTAAGGCAAGAGATGTGTGATATAGTTTGTATACAAGTCAACATCTGCTTTAAGAGCTAGTGATTGAGGTCACTGGGAGAAACTCAGGAGGAGCTAGTGGGTATGATGTGGTCGTGGTGCGGGTGGCGCTAAGAAGGCAGCGAATAATGAGACTGTCCATCAGGTGGGAGCTGGAAAGCAGATTACATCTGTCATATCCACTATGTGACCTGCCGGGAATAAATCAGCAAAGGTGTGGAGCATACGCTTTTCAAGGGTGTGGCTCACTATCACCTTGTTGGTGATGGGCAACCAAGGGTTGAAGGAGAGAGGCAGCAATGGGGAGTATAAGAGACGGGACTTGAGTAACCTGAGCAGCCTTTACAGCTGGTGGTGCAGAACGGTTGGATATCTGCAGAATCCAGTGGGTGTCCAGCAGGGATCAGGAATGTATGTGGGGATGGAAACGCTAACTCAGTTTCTGGTATTGCACAAGGAATTGGTGTATAGGGATGAAACCAATGATAGGCATATTGACTCTGGGCTACCAGATAATAAAGATGCATGTACAGCACTCGGAATCCCCCACTCTTAAATGACTGCTCAAATGCATCACCTCCCCTTGCGCACCGTCCTGCCCATATCACAATACAATGTGGCAAAGATCTTGCTGGTAAGTGGGATGGGGATATTAAGAAACAAGTATAGAAATCGTGGAAGTATGACCATTTTTACAATAGCAATGCACCCAGCCATCGAAAGGCGAAGACGTAGGCAGGGCCATAATTAAGTCTGATACCTGTTCCTTATCTCTATATAGCAGAATACCAAGATACCTAACCAAGCCAGCTCATCAAGACAATGGAAACACACATTGGAAGTGTGCAGTGGAATCAGTGAGTGGAAATAACTCAGGCTTGGACTAGTTGATGCATAGGCTTGAAAGGGTTCCAAATCGAGTGATTTCATGCAGCAGTGGTGGGAGATTGTCAGCCGGGTGCCTGACAAAAAGCAGAACATTGTGGGCATACAATGATAGAAGAAGTGGGCCATTGCGGAACTGAATCTCTTGATGTCTATGATTTTCCTGGAGATGGCAGACCAGTGGGCCCATTGCGATTATGTAAAGAAACTGAGAGCACGGGCAACCCTGCCTGGTGCCCCTCATGATAGTGATGGGCCCAGATAGTGAGGTATTAATGCAGATGCAGGCTGTGGGTTGGGAATATAGCAATTTAATCATGGAGGTGAAGTAAGACGGTATGCCTAATTTGGCCAGAGTGGTGTGTAGAAAGGGCCATTCCAAAGAATCAAAAGCCTTCTTTGCAGTGGGAGTGTCCGCTGAAAGCTGACTGGGAGCAGAGAAGATGGTACGGATCTTCAAAGAGGTTGAGCGGTGAGGGACAAAGTCAAACTGCACCGGTAAGATAAATTGGCCCGTGAGTAAGGAGAGCCAATGAGCGAGAACTTTATCAAGTATTTTATTATCTAAATTTGAGAGCGATAGAGGTCAATATGAGCTGCATTTGTGAGGGTCCTTGCCGGGTTTAAGGAGTAGGGTAATTACTGCTTCGTGCACTGATGGTGACAGAGTACCCGCCTGCAGTGCTTCTGTGTACATGGCCAGAAGACGGGGTGCAAGGAAATGCTCTAATTGTTTATAGAAAATGCCGGTAAAACCATCTAGGCCATGGGCATTAGTGCTATCTAGAGAGTCGATGTCTTGTCTAATTTCATCATAGGTGATAGGCTCGGCTAGGAACTGTTGGTGGGCCTTGGTCCTCCATACCATGGCCACCTCCTCAAGATATAGGACAAAGAGGAGGTATCACCGGAGAGTCTAGTGGTGTATAAGTGAGTGTAGTAGAGTGGAAGATGAGTCAGGATGTACTCACATTTCGTGACATGGACGCCTTCAGTCTAGCTAGTGTTAACCCAGGTCGCTCTCCCTCTCTGTAATGGTGGGACTTAGGTTCCGCGAAGTCACAATATTTCTGTCAAAAGGGAGACATGCAGTGTAGATAACAATGCATTTTGGTATGATGTGGCCTGTTTATCTAATGTTATCAATTGTGCCTTGACTCGTTCCAGGTGGGAATGAAGGTCCCGCATGATGCCCGACCTCTTGGAGATGCATATACTGCGAATGTATGCCGTAAATGCTTCCCACATGGTAGATTGAGTGGGAAAAGAGTTAGTGTTTAGTGCAAAGTAGTTGGTTATCGCTGATCAAAGCTCGGAGCGGAAAAGGTCATCCTGCAGGGCCATGATGGGAAACTGCCATTGAAATTCAATGACACTGTCGTATGGTAATCAGAGTGAGATGGACACCTGTGCATGATCTGAGAGAGTGTGCATTAAGTGGGCAACATCTTTCAGCCACGGGGTGAGTGAAGAGGATAAGAAGCAATAGTCAAGCCAGGACCATGTGTCAAGCGATGTTGAATGATGTGTGTAGGCTGGGGTGGTGGAATAATGCAGGCGCCAAGAGTCTCAGAGCATAAAAGTGTAGCAGATGTTGCAGACTATTTGCACCAATTTGAGTTTGTTCACAGTGGGCTTGGAGATGGAGTCCAAGTGAGGGTCCATGAGAAGATTAAAGTCCCTCCCTGGGATAATGTGATTGTAGTCCATGCGTTTAAAATGGGCCATGAGGGAGCTAAAGAAGTCAGGGCTGTCCACATTGGGTGCACAGATGTTATCCAAGAGAATCCAGTGGTTCTCCAGGATCACGTTAAGCAGGACATATCGGCTGCCTTCATCTATGGAGGTCGTCAGCGAATGAAATGGAAGATTTTATGTATAAGGGGGCTGACTCCCCTAGAGTAGGAGCTAGAACAAGAGAAGTATCAATGAGGCCCCCAGGTGGATGCGGAAGGGTGAAGTTTACCCAGGATAGATGGGTCTCTTTAAGGAATGCCACCTTCACATTGTGTCTGGTGAGATAGTGAAGTACTTGCCTACCCTTGCGACAGTCATTAAGGCTGCATATGTTCCCAGATAACAAAGACATGTCTAGAAATGGGTTACTATAGTTATGTTACGTAAACATGGTTGGAGCTGTATGGAGTTATGGAATGTGCACCAAGAAAACTAGTTTATTTGACAGCTGAGGAGTGTTAACAAGGAACATGTAAAGTCTAAATCCCCCGATCCGCCCAACCACCCACACTGGGCAAAAGGGAGCACAGCTGTTCCCGTCCAACATTACCCCAACAAAACATTAGAACCAAACACAAGAGGGTGTGTTCAGAACTGGGAAGCGGCAATGCCACGGCATGATGGGTTTAGGTGTATGATAATATGAGGATGCAATACTGGACCAATATGAGCAAACAAAGAAGAGTGCATACCACATCATTGGAGTGAGGCAGCGGGTTAATGACCGATGTGTTGGGGGTCAGGGCAAGAAGTCAGGTCATCCCTAGTCTGATGGAAACAGTTCTGCACTGGAAGTGGGCCCAGGGTCCTGCATTAGGGGGGTCTGGGGATGTCCTCTGTAGCAAAGAAACAGGCACATCGAAGATGCAGGTTTTTACATGGCCATCAACCCAAAGGTGTGCTGAGTACAACATGCCATAATGAAGTCCTAGTTTCCACAGAGCCACCTTGGCCTCAGTGAACCTGTGGTGGGCCTCCTGTACAGCCATGGTGAAGTCTGGAAAGATCAAGATGGTGGTGCCCTGCCACTGTAGCACACCATGATCACGCACCAGGCGAAGTACAGTCTTGGTCATGGTAATTCAATAGTCTGCCCATGATTGGTCTTACTGCAGTTCACTATGGGGGCGGGGGTCCAGGGACTGGTGCGCCCATTCAACCATGAATGTAGATGTGAAAGGCTGGCGATTGAAGAGGTCCTTGAGTATGCGTTCCACGGAAATGTCAAGACCCCCTGTGTCCGTGGATTCCACCCCCCTCCACCCCCCATTATGCAGATGTTATTGTGTCGCTCAGAGGCCTCCAAGTCCTCATTTTTTATGGCCACTGTTTTGAGATTTTTTTCAAGCTTGTCTATTTTTTTAGCCACTAATAAGGAACTGTCCTCAACACTTAATAGGCGCTCCTCCGCTGCCTCCAGCCTGGTCTGATTGTGGTCCAGGCACTTCCCCATGCGGTCAAGTTGGCCAGCTAGGGTGACAAGTCTGTTATCAATTTTGCGAAACCCCACACGCTGCTCCTTTATGATGGGATCCATTCCATTGAGTGGGGTGCCCTCCGCGGTGTCAGTGGCTCCCCACTCCATCTCGGTGGTGAGGGCTTCCCATCCATGGCTTTGGTGGTTGTGAATTGGAGTTTTCATTAGCGATTGTCCTCATGGACAATGGTGGCAAATGAACGAGGTTCGAGACTCCCCTGGTCACAGCAGCTGGCAGGGGACAAGAAGAGGAGCAGTTCACAGCCCAGAAATGAGGCTTATGTATAGAGGACAAAGTGGGGGCCATAGAGGCGTGAAGCACTGGTGAGAGTCAGGTGGCAAGGCTTGGTCATGGCAAGAAGCGAGAAGGAGGCCTGGCCCACGAGAGCTGCCGGCTTGGTATAAACAGCAGGAGGGGGGAAGGTGGCAAGAACTTAAGCTGAAGTAAGCAGTGCAGCCCAAAGGTGGGATTCCCAAATATGTAGGCATTGCCCCCTGGGCAGACGGGGGCTTATGTGATGGCAGCACATGGCTTGGTAAGGAAGGGCTCACCTTACTGTCTGGGAGGCCCAGACTGAGGTGGCAGCGAGGCACCGCAGCACCACCAGCGGAAGTGGGCACGGCCGCAGCGGCAGACACTGCCATGCTGCAGGCCCCCTCGTGCGTGGACCCACAGGCTCCATCGGTGCCACAGAAGCTGCGCCCCCCGGGAGGGAACAGGTTTCAGGGGTGAGGCAGAGGGCGCCTGGAAATGGGGCCACGCGGCAGTGGCCCAGTGAGGCCCGGCTGCGTCAGGCTCACCTGCAGCCCCTGTTGCCGCTAGGCCTCTGAGGCAGGCAAACCTGCCATTTGATCACCACACTGGAGTGAGCTCCGCAGTCTAAAGTAGTCACTCAAAAGCAGCCCCATTAGTCACAGCCCATTTACCCAGTCTGGCACTTTGTGGATCTCAGCCCACATGTTGATGGGGGTCCAGTAACGGGAAAAGATTGGGCCCACTCCACTGGAGCTTCAAAGTCGAGCATCCATCTTGGCTGCCGGCTCGGCCATGCCCTACAGTCTTAGTAGTAGTTTCCAAAATAATAGTATGTCATTGTTCAATGAAACAGTTACATGCACCTGATTGGGACTATTGTTGTTTCTTAGTAGTCCTTATCTTGGGGCTATAAAGCTTCTAATATCTTTAATTCCAGAATTCCTTCCAAATCACAAATTGTGAAGATACTGTAAAGGTGTTGCAGTTACCAAATTTCGTGATGTCTTCTCAACATTAGCTCTGTAAAGATCCACAAGGCATTCATCTAGTGCTGTTGCATCCATTAGAAGGAGTAGAAGACACCACATCGGACACCATAATTATTCTGAAAGTGTTTATGGTTTATGGATTACACATGGATATTTAAATGTAGACCAGAACTAATGGTCAATTTAATGTTTGACCGAAGAAGTTAAGTTCAATAGGTTAGCGGAGGACAGTACCTCCGCCACTTGGATGGTACTCTGTCAGTAAAATTTAGAGATCCCTGGTTGGCCTGTGGTCATCTCTGTACCTTGAAGGGGAGATTTCCTTCAATGAACAAAATGTTAGGTGCTGATGGCTCTTCACCAAACGTTTAACTTTTTTTATTTTTAAAAAACAAACTCCCAAAGTGAGCATTTGTTTCTGAAAAACAAAAATACTGATGACCCCCACAACATGATAGTTTTTTCCCAAGTAGCTTGGGTGCTCTAAATAGGGTTGGCAGTATGATGGCTTTACTCTGGTGGCTCCTTCTCTCTTGGGTCATTGGAGTAAGCTTTCCATCGACAGAGACAAAAGGGGAAACACTGATGGAAAGATTGTGGTCTGCCCATCTGTAAATAAGTTTGGCAGACAGGGTACTCCACCTAGTTTGCAACAGATTACCTTGGTCACCAAACTCTAAATCAGCCCCTAACTCTAGGGTAAAAAACAGCTACGCCTAGACAAATCTTCATGAAAGGTTCTGTGTACTAATTTCTGCTTCCATCATGGCCACAGACATGGAAAATGGACCAGGTTGTGTGAAATTACATTTCCTATCTGGATATTTTCTTCATGAAGATTATTATTGAAAAATACTTTAGAAACTCTACCAGGCTGTGAATATCAATTGAATGTTTTTCTGCAGATTGATTTGTTTTATCAGAAATGCTTTACTCACGAACATGAAAACAAAAAAGCTATGTAAACCTTTGCTTGTTTGCCATTTTCAGTGACAAGCAGAGCAACTGCATTCAATTCCCCATTGTTGTATTCCTAATTAGTCTCTGCAGCAAGGCATATTAAGTACTCATTGCTGTATAGGCAAGGACTGTTAAGGAAAACACAAGAGTTATGTTTATATAAAGAGGTAATCAGAAATTAAATGTAAATGAAAAGAAGGGTGTGGCTGAGAGTCCCACAAATCACAACCACATTTGTTACTTTCATAAAATTTTTTAAATCTTATAGAAGTAGAAATTCTTAAAGAGAGGTCTATGTATGCTAATTTCCTTGTTCCCAGCTCATCATTAAAATCCCCAATGGGTCTCCCATTTGGAATAATTGCTATAGATGTAAATAGGAATGTGCGTTTTTGGGATAATATGTGGTTTCGAAGTCTCTCTGGGTTGGTTCCTTTCAATCAGTATGGGTTTAGAAATAAAGGTCAGTGTGGGCAGCTGCTGAGGGAGTCTCTGCCAAATGTTTAGTTTGATTGCGGTGGGTTTTGTGAGGGAGAATTGGAGGATTTTACAGACACTGGATCCCTTCTTTTCAGTGCCTTATAGTTGAGCTCCCAGGGATAAGGGCATTCATTACACCTTAATATCAACTCAAGAATATTGTTGCATAATAATGTACTTTCTAAAATGTCATGGCTATAAAACCATTGTGAGACATAGGGCCGCATTACGAGTCTGGCGATCAACAGACTGCTAAACTCGCGGTGGCGGTAATGACCACTGTCAGTTTGGCGGTTCGACGGCCAAATTAAGAGCTTGGTGGTCAGACTGTCTAATGACCGCCGTCTCTGCCAGGAACAATGCTCCCGATGGGCTGACCGTGGTGCAGGTTGGAATCAGCCAGGGGGGCGCTGAACTCAGCGCCACCCTTCTGATTACAAGCTGGTTCTCTACCAGCGTTTTCATGGCGAATTAATTGCCATGAAAAGGTGTGGGGGCTGCGGGGGGCCCTGCACTACCTGCGGCATGGGCAGTGCAGGGGCCCCCCTGCCCAGCACCCTCATAGTGCGCATTATGAGGGTGCTGGTGTAACCTGCAACAGCAGCATTGCTGCCTGCTTGATTACGAGCTGGCGACAATGCTGCCGCCACTTTCCCGCGCGGCTGACGGGCAGAAACCTTGGTTTCCACCCATCATCCCATCGGCAAAGTCATAACGCGGCCGGCGAAGAGGCAGCCAGAAAGGCAGCAACCTTCCTGGTGGAAGGTCAACGAACGGGTCTTCTTGTCCACCGAAGTCGTAATCAGCCCCTTAGCATTGAAGGTAAGAGTATCATTTGTACAAAATATTCATGTCAATAATTTAGTTTTGTTTGATATCATTGTTAGTAAGTTTGTTTTTGTTGTACATTTGTAAGTTGAATTCTTATGTTTTAAATGTATTGGTTTTTTTGTAGTGGTGTGTGTGTAAGTTCCTCCATGTTATTTGTAGTATTTTTAATTTTATAAAATGGTTTATGTATTATTTTTAAAAAAAATGTATTTCTATGTTATGGCATTTTGTATGTTCAAATAATTGCATTTTATTATTTTAATTCTGGTTTATTGTTATGAGATTTTTTTTTTCAGGGATTGTTGGTTTTGCAGTCGAGTAAGGTGGGAAGTATTTGGCATATAATTTACGGTTATATTTGATCTTTCTTCCAATTTATGGGTGTGTTCATGCAGTGATTTATTTAGTTCATTGTTTGCATAGATTTTTACAGACTCTTGAGTTTTAGGGGAAATGGATAATTAGTATTTTAAATTAAATTGAAGTTAAATTGCATAAGTGATTGATTTTTTTTTTTTCCATTGAATAAATATGTGGAATTTGTAATTTGTTCATTTGTTAATCACAATTATAGTTAAATGTACAATTTCTATTAAGGGTATGTTGGTGGCTTTTTTATAAACGTATTTTATTTTATAATTTCGAGATTTCAATTCAGATTTTTACATTTTTTTAAAAGGATCACTGAAACACAGGCTGTTCTTTCAGTTTGAAAACACTTTTTTCTGGGGTCAGAATGTATAGTGCAGAGGGTCAGTGGGTTATAGCTTAGCCAGAAAGTACAATCTATTGAAGTGAGTACAAATATCTCCCCTTTTACTAGAAACTTCTAATTTTCTACCACCTTTTTTAAACTATTGTGCTTCTGCTAATTTATTCTTAATTAGTTTTTTACTCAGTCTTTGACTACAGGGAGGTACGTTCTCTATTTCTTTGTGGAGCACTGACCCCTTATTCATACGGTAATGTAAAAATAATATTGTCTGCTTTTTCTCTTCTACATGTGTGCATTAATACGCCTGATTGCGGTGACTCACCCTGGTGCAGCATGTTTATTGGGACTTTTGAAGTCTTCCTTATCTTAACCCCTTCTGTGCCTTGGACGAGGTCACCTCGTCCAATGCTACAGTTCCCGTGTGCCTTGGACGAGGTCACCTCGTCCAAAGCACGGGAACTTGGGGGAGCGCTAGCGCGCCCCCCCTGTGCACCACCCTACCCCCCCCAAGGTGGGGATGGAAGGGGAAGACCTTCCCCTTCCACCCCCCACCCCCACCCACCCCCTCTGTGACGTCAGCGCGCGAGGGTGCGCTGATTTGTCACAGGGGCCTTACCAGAGCTTCCAGCGCGATTGAAAGAGAAATGCTCAGCATTTCTCTTTCAATCACGTGGGGGAGGCCCGGAGGGGCTTCAAAGGGAACGAAATGTATTTCCTTCCCTTTAAAGTCTCTCCCAGGGTTTCAAAAGCCGGATTGCTTGCAATCCGGCTTTTGAAACCCTACTAGACACCAGGGATTTTTTTTTTTTTGGAAGAAAGTGACAAAAGGGAGCGACCCCTTGGGCAAGGGTCGCTCCCAGGGGGGGGCATTTTTCGGGAAGGCCTTTTCTGCCCCCCCTTTGGGGGGCAGAAACCTCTAGGCACCAGGGATCATTTTTTTTTTTTCTTTTTGTTATGTTTTTTTTATTTTTAGGTGGGGAGCGACCCCTTAGGCAAGGGTTGCTCCCCTAGGGGGCAAATTATATTTATGCCATTCCTGCCCCCCTTGGGGGCAGATTGTCCTATTTTGATGAGGCTAATCTGCCCCCAAGGGGGGCAGAAACCACTAGACACCAGGGAGTTTTTTTTCTTTGCGTGAATTTCACGCAAGGGGAGCGACCCCTTAGGCAAGTTTATTTTAGGCCATTTTTGCCAGGGCAAAGTTTTTTTTTTTTGTTAGTTTTTTTAGAGGTGGGGAGCGACCCATCAGGCAAGGGTCGCTCCCCTGGGGGGCAAATTGTACTTAGACCATTTCTGCCCCCCTTGGGGGCAGATTGGCCGATTGGCCGATTTTAGGTCAATCTGCCCCCAAAGGGGCAGAAACCACTAGGCACTGGGGATTTGTTTTTTGGCGCCAATGTCACGCAGGGGGAGCGACCCCATAGGCAAGGGTCGCTCCCGGGGGGGGGGGGGTTGGGGGGGCAAATTTATTTTAGGCCATTTCTGCCCCCCCTGAGGGCAGATCGGCCTATTATTTGGCCGATCTGCCCCCAGGGGGGACAGAAACCTCTAGGCGCCAGGGCAATTTTTTTTTGGTGTTTTTTTTTTGTTTGTTTGTTTTTTTAGAGATGGGTAGCGACCCATCAGGCAAGGGTCGCTGCCCTGGGGGGCAAATTATATTTAGACCATTTCTGCCCCCCTTGGGGGCAGATTGGCCGATGGGGCAGAAACCACTAGGCACTGGGGATTTGTTTTTTGGTGCCAATGTCACAAAGGGGGAGCGACCCCGTAGGCAAGGGTCGCTCCCGGGCAGGGGGGGTTTAGAGGGGGGGGGTTCAAATTTATTTTAGGGCATTTCTGCCCCCCCCGGGGCCGGCTGAGCTAGAGGCCAAAATCCACAGGTAGGCACTTTGCAAAAATCACCTCTGTTTTCTGCGAAAAAATATGTTGTGTCCACGTTCTGTTTTGGGCCATTTCCTTTCGTGGGCGCTAGGCCTACCCACAGAAGTGAGGTACCATTTTTATCGAGAGACTTAGGGGAACGCTGGGTGGAAGGAAATTTGTGGCTCCTCTCAGATTCCAGAACTTTCGGTCACCGAAATGAGAGGAAAAAGTGTTTCTTTGGCCAAATTTTGATGTTTGCAAAGGATTCTGGGTAACATAACCTGGTCAGAGCCCCGCAAGTCACCCCATCTTGGATTCCCTTGGGTTTCTAGTTTTCAAAAATGCGCTGGTTTGCTAGGTTTCCCCAGGTGCCGGCTGAGCTACAGGCCAAAATCCACAGGTAGGCACTGTTTTCTATGAAAAAATGTGATGTGTCCACGTTGTGTTTTGGGCCATTTCCTTTCGTGGGCGCTAGTCCTACCAACACAAGTGAGGTATCATTTCTATTGGGAGACTTGGGGGAACGCTGGGTGGAAGGAAATTTGTGGCTCCTCTCTGATTCCAGAACATTCTGTCACCAAAATGTGAGGAAAATGTGTTTTTTTAGCCAAAGTTTGAGGTTTGCAAAGGATTCTGGGTAACAAAACATTGTGAGAGCCCCACAAGTCACCCCATCTTGGATTCCCCTAGGTCTCTAGTTTTCAGAAATGCACAGGTTTGGTAGGTGCCGGCTGAGCTAGAGACCAAAATCTACAGGTAGGCACTTTGCAAAAAACAGCTCTGTTTTCTGTCAAAAAAGGGATGTGTCCACGTTGTGCTTTGGCGCATTTCCTGTCGTGGGCGCTAGGCATACCCACACAAGTGAGGTATCATTTTTATCGTGAGACTTGGGGGAACGCTGGGTGGAAGGAAATTTGTGCCTCCTCTCAGATTCCAGAAATTTCTGCCACAGAAATGTGAGGAAAATGTGTTTCTTTTAGCCAAATTATGAGGTTTGCAAAGGATTCTGGGTAACAGAACCTGGTCAGAGCCCCACAAGTCACCCCATCTTGGATTCCCCTAGGTCTCTAGTTTTCAGAAATGCACAGGTTTGGTAGGTTTCCCTAGGTGCCGGCTGAGCTAGAGGCCAAAATCTACAGGTAGGCACTTTGCAAAAAACAGCTCTGTTTTCTGTCAAAAAATGGGATGTGTCCACGTTGTGCTTTGACGCATTTCTTGTCGTGGGCGCTAGGCCTACCCACACAAGTGAGGGATCTTTTTTATCGTGAGACTTGGGGGAACGCTGGGTGGAAGGACATTTGTGCCTCCACTCAGATTCCAGAACTTTCTGCCACAGAAATGTGAGGAACATGTGTTTTTTTTTATCCAAATTTTGAGGTTTGCAAAGGATTCTGGGTAACAGAACCTGGTCAGAGCCCCACAAGTCACCCCATCTTGGATTCCCCTAGGTCTCTAGCTTTCAGAAATGCACAGGTTTGGTAGGTTTCCCTAGGTGCCGGCTGAGCTAGAGGCCAAAATCTACAGGTAGGCACTTTGCAAAAAACAGCTCTGTTTTCTGTCAAAAAATGGGATGTGTCCACGTTGTGCTTTGGCGCATTTCTTGTCGCGGGCGCTAGGCCTACCCACACAAGTGAGGTATCATTTTTATCGGGAGACTTGGGGGAACGCTGGGTGGAAGGAGATTTATGCCTGCTCTGAGATTCCAGAACTTTCTGCCACAGAAATGTGAGGAACATGTGTTTTTTTAGCCAAATTATTAGGTTTGCAAAGGATTCTGGGTAACAGAACCTGGTCAGAGCCCCACAAGTCACCCCATCTTGGATTCCCCTAGGTCTCTAGTTTTCAGAAATGCACAGGTTTGGTAGGTTCCCTAGGTGCCGGCTGAGCTAGAGGCCAAAATCTACAGGTAGGCACTTTGAAAAAAACAGCTCTGTTTTCTGTCAAAAAATGGGATGTGTCCACGTTGTGCTTTGGCGCATTTCCTGTCGTGGGCGCTAGGCATACCCACACAAGTGAGGTATCATTTTTATCGTGAGACTTGGGGGAACGCTGGGTGGAAGGAAATTTGTGCCTCCTCTCAGATTCCAGAAATTTCTGCCACAGAAATGTGAGGAAAATGTGTTTCTTTTAGCCAAATTATGAGGTTTGCAAAGGATTCTGGGTAACAGAACCTGGTCAGAGCCCCACAAGTCACCCCATCTTGGATTCCCCTAGGTCTTTAGTTTTCAAAAATGCACAGGTTTGGTAGGTTTCCCTAGGTGCCGGCTGAGCTAGAGGCCAAAATCTACAGGTAGGCACTTTGCAAAAAACAGCTCTGTTTTCTGTCAAAAAATGGGATGTGTCCACGTTGTGCTTTGACGCATTTCTTGTCGTGGGCGCTAGGCCTACCCACACAAGTGAGGGATCTTTTTTATCGTGAGACTTGGGGGAACGCTGGGTGGAAGGACATTTGTGCCTCCACTCAGATTCCAGAACTTTCTGCCACAGAAATGTGAGGAACATGTGTTTTTTTTTATCCAAATTTTGAGGTTTGCAAAGGATTCTGGGTAACAGAACCTGGTCAGAGCCCCACAAGTCACCCCATCTTGGATTCCCCTAGGTCTCTAGCTTTCAGAAATGCACAGGTTTGGTAGGTTTCCCTAGGTGCCGGCTGAGCTAGAGGCCAAAATCTACAGGTAGGCACTTTGCAAAAAACAGCTCTGTTTTCTGTCAAAAAATGGGATGTGTCCACGTTGTGCTTTGGCGCATTTCTTGTCGCGGGCGCTAGGCCTACCCACACAAGTGAGGTATCATTTTTATCGGGAGACTTGGGGGAACGCTGGGTGGAAGGAGATTTATGCCTGCTCTGAGATTCCAGAACTTTCTGCCACAGAAATGTGAGGAACATGTGTTTTTTTAGCCAAATTATTAGGTTTGCAAAGGATTCTGGGTAACAGAACCTGGTCAGAGCCCCACAAGTCACCCCATCTTGGATTCCCCTAGGTCTCTAGTTTTCAGAAATGCACAGGTTTGGTAGGTTTCCCTAGGTGCCGGCTGAGCTAGAGGCCAAAATCTACAGGTAGGCACTTTGAAAAAAACAGCTCTGTTTTCTGTCAAAAAATGGGATGTGTCCACGTTGTGCTTTGGCGCATTTCCTGTCGTGGGCGCTAGGCATACCCACACAAGTGAGGTATCATTTTTATCGTGAGACTTGGGGGAACGCTGGGTGGAAGGAAATTTGTGCCTCCTCTCAGATTCCAGAAATTTCTGCCACAGAAATGTGAGGAAAATGTGTTTCTTTTAGCCAAATTATGAGGTTTGCAAAGGATTCTGGGTAACAGAACCTGGTCAGAGCCCCACAAGTCACCCCATCTTGGATTCCCCTAGGTCTTTAGTTTTCAAAAATGCACAGGTTTGGTAGGTTTCCCTAGGTGCCGGCTGAGCTAGAGCCCAAAATCTACAGGTAGGCACTTTGCAAAAAAACAGCTCTGTTTTCTGTCAAAAAAGGGATGTGTCCACGTTGTGCTTTGGGGCTTTACCTGTCGCGGGCGCTAGGCCTACCCACACAAGTGAGGTCTCATTTTTATCGGGAGACTTTGGGGAACGCTGGGTGGAAGGATATTTGTGGCTCCTCTCTGATTCCAGAACTTTCTGTCACCGAAATGTGAGGAACATGTGTTTTTTTAGCCAAATTTTGAGGTTTGCAAAGGATTCTGGATAACAGAACATGGTCACAGCCCCACAAGTCACCCCATCTTGGATTCCCCTAGGTCTCTAGTTTTCAGAAATGCACAGGTTTGGTAGGTTTCCCTAGGTGCCGGCTGAGCTAGAGGCCAAAATCTACAGGTAGGCACTTTGCAAAAAACAGCTCTGTTTTCTGTCAAAAAATGGGATGTGTCCACGTTGTGCTTTGGCGCATTTCTTGTCGCGGGCGCTAGGCCTACCCACACAAGTGAGGTATCATTTTTATCGGGAGACTTGGGGGAACGCTGGGTGGAAGGAGATTTATGCCTGCTCTGAGATTCCAGAACTTTCTGCCACAGAAATGTGAGGAACGTGTTTTTTTAGCCAAATTATGAGGTTTGCAAAGGATTCTGGGTAACAGAACCTGGTCAGAGCCCCACAAGTCACCCCATCTTGGATTCCCCTAGGTCTCTAGTTTTCAGAAATGCACAGGTTTGGTAGGTTTCCCTAGGTGCCGGCTGAGCTAGAGGCCAAAATCTACAGGTAGGCACTTTGCAAAAAACAGCTCTGTTTTCTGTCAAAAAATGGGATGTGTCCACGTTGTGCTTTGGCGCATTTCCTGTCGCGGGCGCTAGGCATACCCACACAAGTGAGGTATCATTTTTATCGTGAGACTTGGGGGAACGCTGGGTGGAAGGAAATTTGTGCCTCCTCTCAGATTCCAGAAATTTCTGCCACAGAAATGTGAAGAAAATGTGTTTCTTTTAGCCAAATTATGAGGTTTGCAAAGGATTCTGGGTAACAGAACCTGGTCAGAGCCCCACAAGTCACCCCATCTTGGATTCCCCTAGGTCTTTAGTTTTCAAAAATGCACAGGTTTGGTAGGTTTCCCTAGGTGCCGGCTGAGCTAGAGGCCAAAATCTACAGGTAGGCACTTTGCAAAAAAACAGCTCTGTTTTCTGTCAAAAAAGGGATGTGTCCACGTTGTGCTTTGGGGCTTTACCTGTCGCGGGCACTAGGCCTACCCACACAAGTGAGGTCTCATTTTTATCGGGAGACTTTGGGGAACGCTGGGTGGAAGGAAATTTGTGGCTCCTCTCTGATTCCAGAACTTTCTGTCACCGAAATGTGAGGAACATGTGTTTTTTTAGCCAAATTTTGAGGTTTGCAAAGGATTCTGGATAACAGAACATGGTCAGAGCCCCACAAGTCACCCCATCTTGGATTCCCCTAGGTCTCTAGTTTTCAGAAATGCACAGGTTTGGTAGGTTTCCCTAGGTGCCGGCTGAGCTAGAGGCCAAAATCTACAGGTAGGCACTTTGCAAAAAACAGCTCTGTTTTCTGTCAAAAAATGGGATGTGTCCACGTTGTGCTTTGGCGCATTTCTTGTCGCGGGCGCTAGGCCTACCCACACAAGTGAGGTATCATTTTTATCGGGAGACTTGGGGGAACGCTGGGGGGAAGGAGATTCATGCCTGCTCTGAGATTCCAGAACTTTCTGCCACAGAAATGTGAGGAACATGTGTTTTTTTAGCCAAATTATGAGGTTTGCAAAGGATTCTGGGTAACAGAACCTGGTCAGAGCCCCACAAGTCACCCCATCTTGGATTCCCATAGGTCTTTAGTTTTCAGAAATGCACAGGTTTGGTAGGTTTCCCTAGGTGCCGGCTGAGCTAGAGGCCAAAATCTACAGGTAGGCACTTTGCAAAAAACAGCTCTGTTTTCTGTCAAAAAATGGGATGTGTCCACGTTGTGCTTTGGCGCATTTCCTGTCGCGGGCGCTAGGCATACCCACACAAGTGAGGTATCATTTTTATCGTGAGACTTGGGGGAACGCTGGGTGGAAGGAAATTTGTGCCTCCTCTCAGATTCCAGAAATTTCTGCCACAGAAATGTGAGGAAAATGTGTTTCTTTTAGCCAAATTATGAGGTTTGCAAAGGATTCTGGGTAACAGAAACTGGTCAGAGCCCCACAAGTCACCCCATCTTGGATTCCCCTAGGTCTTTAGTTTTCAAAAATGCACAGGTTTGGTAGGTTTCCCTAGGTGCCGGCTGAGCTAGAGGCCAAAATCTACAGGTAGGCACTTTGCAAAAAAACAGCTCTGTTTTCTGTCAAAAAAGAGATGTGTCCACGTTGTGCTTTGGGGCTTTACCTGTCGCGGGCACCAGGCCTACCCACACAAGTGAGGTCTCATTTTTATCGGGAGACTTTGGGGAACGCTGGGTGGAAGGAAATTTGTGGCTCCTCTCTGATTCCAGAACTTTCTGTCACCGAAATGTGAGGAACATGTGTTTTTTTAGCCAAATTATGAGGTTTGCAAAGGATTCTGGGTAACAGAAACTGGTCAGAGCCCCACAAGTCACCCCATCTTGGATTCCCCTAGGTCTTTAGTTTTCAAAAATGCACAGGTTTGGTAGGTTTCCCTAGGTGCCGGCTGAGCTAGAGGCCAAAATCTACAGGTAGGCACTTTGCAAAAAAACAGCTCTGTTTTCTGTCAAAAAAGGGATGTGTCCACGTTGTGCTTTGGGGCTTTACCTGTCGCGGGCACTAGGCCTACCCACACAAGTGAGGTCTCATTTTTATCGGGAGACTTTGGGGAACGCTGGGTGGAAGGAAATTTGTGGCTCCTCTCTGATTCCAGAACTTTCTGTCACCGAAATGTGAGGAACATGTGTTTTTTTAGCCAAATTATGAGGTTTGCAAAGGATTCTGGGTAACAGAACCTGGTCAGAGCCCCACAAGTCACCCCATCTTGGATTCCCCTAGGTCTCTAGCTTTCAGAAATGCACCGGTTTGGTAGGTTTCCCTAGGTGCCGGCTGAGCTAGAGGCCAAAATCTACAGGTAGGCACTTTGCAAAAAACAGCTCTGTTTTCTGTCAAAAAATGGGATGTGTCCACGTTGTGCTTTGACGCATTTCTTGTCGCGGGCGCTAGGCCTACCCACACAAGTGAGGGATCTTTTTTATCGTGAGACTTGGGGGAACGCTGGGTGGAAGGACATTTGTGCCTCCTCTCAGATTCCAGAACTTTCTGCCACAGAAATGTGAGGAACATGTGTTTTTTTTAATCCAAATTTTGAGGTTTGCAAAGGATTCTGGGTAACAGAACCTGGTCAGAGCCCCACAAGTCACCCCATCTTGGATTCCCCTAGGTCTCTAGCTTTCAGAAATGCACAGGTTTGGTAGGTTTCCCTAGGTGCCGGCTGAGCTAGAGGCCAAAATCTACAGGTAGGCACTTTGCAAAAAACAGCTCTGTTTTCTGTCAAAAAATGGGATGTGTCCACGTTGTGCTTTGGCGTATTTCTTGTCGCGGGCGCTAGGCCTACCCACACAAGTGAGGTATCATTTTTATCGGGAGACTTGGGGGAACGCTGGGTGGAAGGAGATTTATGCCTGCTCTGAGATTCCAGAACTTTCTGCCACAGAAATGTGAGGAACATGTGTTTTTTTAGCCAAATTATTAGGTTTGCAAAGGATTCTGGGTAACAGAACCTGGTCAGAGCCCCACAAGTCACCCCATCTTGGATTCCCCTAGGTCTCTAGTTTTCAGAAATGCACAGGTTTGGTAGGTTTCCCTAGTTGCCGGCTGAGCTAGAGGCCAAAATCTACAGGTAGGCACTTTGAAAAAAACAGCTCTGTTTTCTGTCAAAAAAGGGATGTGTCCACGTTGTGCTTTGGGGCTTTACCTGTCGCGGGCGCTAGGCCTACCCACACAAGTGAGGTCTCATTTTTATCGGGAGACTTTGGGGAACGCTGGGTGGTAGGAAATTTGTGGCTCCTCTCTGATTCCAGAACTTTCTGTCACCGAAATGTGAGGAACATGTGTTTTTTTAGCCAAATTTTGAGGTTTGCAAAGGATTCTGGATAACAGAACATGGTCACAGCCCCACAAGTCACCCCATCTTGGATTCCCCTAGGTCTCTAGTTTTCAGAAATGCACAGGTTTGGTAGGTTTCCCTAGGTGCCGGCTGAGCTAGAGGCCAAAATCTACAGGTAGGCACTTTGCAAAAAACAGCTCTGTTTTCTGTCAAAAAATGGGATGTGTCCACGTTGTGCTTTGGCGCATTTCTTGTCGCGGGCGCTAGGCCTACCCACACAAGTGAGGTATCATTTTTATCGGGAGACTTGGGGGAACGCTGGGTGGAAGGAGATTTATGCCTGCTCTGAGATTCCAGAACTTTCTGCCACAGAAATGTGAGGAACGTGTTTTTTTAGCCAAATTATGAGGTTTGCAAAGGATTCTGGGTAACAGAACCTGGTCAGAGCCCCACAAGTCACCCCATCTTGGATTCCCCTAGGTCTCTAGTTTTCAGAAATGCACAGGTTTGGTAGGTTTCCCTAGGTGCCGGCTGAGCTAGAGGCCAAAATCTACAGGTAGGCACTTTGGAAAAAACAGCTCTGTTTTCTGTCAAAAAATGGGATGTGTCCACGTTGTGCTTTGGCGCATTTCCTGTCGCGGGCGCTAGGCATACCCACACAAGTGAGGTATCATTTTAATCGTGAGACTTGGGGGAACGCTGGGTGGAAGGAAATTTGTGCCTCCTCTCAGATTCCAGAAATTTCTGCCACAGAAATTTGAGGAAAATGTGTTTCTTTTAGCCAAATTATGAGGTTTGCAAAGGATTCTGGGTAACAGAACCTGGTCAGAGCCCCACAAGTCACCCCATCTTGGATTCCCCTAGGTCTTTAGTTTTCAAAAATGCACAGGTTTGGTAGGTTTCCCTAGGTGCCGGCTGAGTTAGAGGCCAAAATCTACAGGTAGGCACTTTGCAAAAAAACAGCTCTGTTTTCTGTCAAAAAAGGGATGTGTCCACGTTGTGCTTTGGGGCTTTACCTGTCGCGGGCACTAGGCCTACCCACACAAGTGAGGTCTCATTTTTATCGGGAGACTTTGGGGAACGCTGGGTGGAAGGAAATTTGTGGCTCCTCTCTGATTCCAGAACTTTCTGTCACCGAAATGTGAGGAACATGTGTTTTTTTAGCCAAATTTTGAGGTTTGCAAAGGATCTGGATAACAGAACATGGTCAGAGCCCCACAAGTCAACCCATCTTGGATTCCCCTAGGTCTCTAGTTTTCAGAAATGCACAGGTTTGGTAGGTTTCCCTAGGTGCCGGCTGAGCTAGAGGCCAAAATCTACAGGTAGGCACTTTGCAAAAAACAGCTCTGTTTTCTGTCAAAAAATGGGATGTGTCCACGTTGTGCTTTGGCGCATTTCTTGTCGCGGGCGCTAGGCCTACCCACACAAGTGAGGTATCATTTTTATCGGGAGACTTGGGGGAACGCTGGGTGGAAGGAGATTTATGCCTGCTCTGAGATTCCAGAACTTTCTGCCACAGAAATTTGAGGAAAATGTGTTTCTTTTAGCCAAATTATGAGGTTTGCAAAGGATTCTGGGTAACAGAACCTGGTCAGAGCCCCACAAGTCACCCCATCTTGGATTCCCCTAGGTCTTTAGTTTTCAAAAATGCACAGGTTTGGTAGGTTTCCCTAGGTGCCGGCTGAGCTAGAGGCCAAAATCTACAGGTAGGCACTTTGCAAAAAAACAGCTCTGTTTTCTGTCAAAAAAGGGATGTGTCCACGTTGTGCTTTGGGGCTTTACCTGTCGCGGGCACTAGGCCTACCCACACAAGTGAGGTCTCATTTTTATCGGGAGACTTTGGGGAACGCTGGGTGGAAGGAAATTTGTGGCTCCTCTCTGATTCCAGAACTTTCTGCCACAGAAATGTGAGGAACATGTGTTTTTTTAGCCAAATTTTGAGGTTTGCAAAGGATTCTGGGTAACAGAACATGGTCAGAGCCCCACAAGTCACCCCATCTTGGATTCCCCTAGGTCTCTAGTTTTCAGAAATGCACAGGTTTGGTAGGTTTCCCTAGGTGCCGGCTGAGCTAGAGGCCAAAATCTACAGGTAGGCACTTTGCAAAAAATAGCTCTGTTTTCTGTCAAAAAATGGGATGTGTCCATGTTGTGCTTTGGCGCATTTCTTGTCGCGGGCGCTAGGCCTACCCACACAAGTGAGGTATCATTTTTATCGGGAGACTTGGGGAAACGCTGGGTGGAAGGAGATTCATGCCTGCTCTGAGATTCCAGAACTTTCTGCCACAGAAATGTGAGGAACATGTGTTTTTTTTAGCCAAATTATGAGGTTTGCAAAGGATTCTGGGTAACAGAACCTGGTCAGAGCCCCACAAGTCACCCCATCTTGGATTCCCCTAGGTCTCTACTTTTCAGAAATGCACAGGTTTGGTAGGTTTCCCTAGGTGCCGGCTGAGCCAGAGGCCAAAATCTACAGGTAGGCACTTTGCAAAAAACAGCTCTGTTTTCTGTCAAAAAATGGGATGTGTCCACGTTGTGCTTTGGCGCATTTCCTGTCGCGGGCGCTAGGCATACCCACACAAGTGAGGTATTATTTTTATCGTGAGACTTGGGGGAACGCTGGGTGGAAGGAAATTTGTGCCTCCTCTCAGATTCCAGAAATTTCTGCCACAGAAATGTGAGGAAAATGTATTTCTTTTAGCCAAATTATGAGGTTTGCAAAGGATTCTGGGTAACAGAACCTGGTCAGAGCCCCACAAGTCACCCCATCTTGGATTCCCCTAGGTCTTTAGTTTTCAAAAATGCACAGGTTTGGTAGGTTTCCCTAGGTGCCGGCTGAGCTAGAGGCCAAAATCTACAGGTAGGCACTTTGCAAAAAAACAGCTCTGTTTTCTGTCAAAAAAGGGATGTGTCCACGTTGTGCTTTGGGGCTTTACCTGTCGCGGGCACTAGGCCTACCCACACAAGTGAGGTCTCATTTTTATCGGGAGACTTTGGGGAACGCTGGGTGGAAGGAAATTTGTGGCTCCTCTCTGATTCCAGAACTTTCTGCCACAGAAATGTGAGGAACATGTGTTTTTTTAGCCAAATTTTGAGGTTTGCAAAGGATTCTGGGTAACAGAACATGGTCAGAGCCCCACAAGTCACCCCATCTTGGATTCCCCTAGGTCTCTAGTTTTCAGAAATGCACAGGTTTGGTAGGTTTCCCTAGGTGCCGGCTGAGCTAGAGGCCAAAATCTACAGGTAGGCACTTTGCAAAAAATAGCTCTGTTTTCTGTCAAAAAATGGGATGTGTCCATGTTGTGCTTTGGCGCATTTCTTGTCGCGGGCGCTAGGCCTACCCACACAAGTGAGGTATCATTTTTATCGGGAGACTTGGGGAAACGCTGGGTGGAAGGAGATTCATGCCTGCTCTGAGATTCCAGAACTTTCTGCCACAGAAATGTGAGGAACATGTGTTTTTTTTAGCCAAATTATGAGGTTTGCAAAGGATTCTGGGTAACAGAACCTGGTCAGAGCCCCACAAGTCACCCCATCTTGGATTCCCCTAGGTCTCTACTTTTCAGAAATGCACAGGTTTGGTAGGTTTCCCTAGGTGCCGGCTGAGCCAGAGGCCAAAATCTACAGGTAGGCACTTTGCAAAAAACAGCTCTGTTTTCTGTCAAAAAATGGGATGTGTCCACGTTGTGCTTTGGCGCATTTCCTGTCGCGGGCGCTAGGCATACCCACACAAGTGAGGTATTATTTTTATCGTGAGACTTGGGGGAACGCTGGGTGGAAGGAAATTTGTGCCTCCTCTCAGATTCCAGAAATTTCTGCCACAGAAATGTGAGGAAAATGTATTTCTTTTAGCCAAATTATGAGGTTTGCAAAGGATTCTGGGTAACAGAACCTGGTCAGAGCCCCACAAGTCACCCCTTTCTTGGATTCCCCTAGGTCTTTAGTTTTCAAAAATGCACAGGTTTGGTAGGTTTCCCTAGGTGCCGGCTGAACTAGAGCCCAAAATCTACAGGTAGGCACTTTGCAAAAAAACAGCTCTGTTTTCTGTCAAAAAAGGGATGTGTCCACGTTGTGCTTTGGGGCTTTACCTGTCGCGGGCGCTAGGCCTACCCACACAAGTGAGGTCTCATTTTTATCGGGAGACTTTGGGGAACGCTGGGTGGTAGGAAATTTGTGGCTCCTCTCTGATTCCAGAACTTTCTGTCACCGAAATGTGAGGAACATGTGTTTTTTTAGCCAAATTTTGAGGTTTGCAAAGGATTCTGGATAACAGAACATGGTCACAGCCCCACAAGTCACCCCATCTTGGATTCCCCTAGGTCTCTAGTTTTCAGAAATGCACAGGTTTGGTAGGTTTCCCTAGGTGCCGGCTGAGCTAGAGGCCAAAATCTACAGGTAGGCACTTTGCAAAAAACAGCTCTGTTTTCTGTCAAAAAATGGGATGTGTCCACGTTGTGCTTTGGCGCATTTCTTGTCGCGGGCGCTAGGCCTACCCACACAAGTGAGGTATCATTTTTATCGGGAGACTTGGGGGAACGCTGGGTGGAAGGAGATTTATGCCTGCTCTGAGATTCCAGAACTTTCTGCCACAGAAATGTGAGGAACGTGTTTTTTTAGCCAAATTATGAGGTTTGCAAAGGATTCTGGGTAACAGAACCTGGTCAGAGCCCCACAAGTCACCCCATCTTGGATTCCCCTAGGTCTCTAGTTTTCAGAAATGCACAGGTTTGGTAGGTTTCCCTAGGTGCCGGCTGAGCTAGAGGCCAAAATCTACAGGTAGGCACTTTGGAAAAAACAGCTCTGTTTTCTGTCAAAAAATGGGATGTGTCCACGTTGTGCTTTGGCGCATTTCCTGTCGCGGGCGCTAGGCATACCCACACAAGTGAGGTATCATTTTAATCGTGAGACTTGGGGGAACGCTGGGTGGAAGGAAATTTGTGCCTCCTCTCAGATTCCAGACATTTCTGCCACAGAAATTTGAGGAAAATGTGTTTCTTTTAGCCAAATTATGAGGTTTGCAAAGGATTCTGGGTAACAGAACCTGGTCAGAGCCCCACAAGTCACCCCATCTTGGATTCCCCTAGGTCTTTAGTTTTCAAAAATGCACAGGTTTGGTAGGTTTCCCTAGGTGCCGGCTGAGCTAGAGGCCAAAATCTACAGGTAGGCACTTTGCAAAAAAACAGCTCTGTTTTCTGTCAAAAAAGGGATGTGTCCACGTTGTGCTTTGGGGCTTTACCTGTCGCGGGCACTAGGCCTACCCACACAAGTGAGGTCTCATTTTTATCGGGAGACTTTGGGGAACGCTGGGTGGAAGGAAATTTGTGGCTCCTCTCTGATTCCAGAACTTTCTGTCACCGAAATGTGAGGAACATGTGTTTTTTTAGCCAAATTTTGATGTTTGCAAAGGATTCTGGATAACAGAACCTGGTCAGAGCCCCACAAGTCACCCCATCTTGGATTCCCCTAGGTCTCTAGTTTTCAGAAATGCACAGGTTTGGTAGGTTTCCCTAGGTGCCGGCTGAGCTAGAGGCCAAAATCTACAGGTAGGCACTTTGCAAAAAATAGCTCTGTTTTCTGTCAAAAAATGGGATGTGTCCACGTTGTGCTTTGGCGCATTTCTTGTCGCGGGCGCTAGGCCTACCCACACAAGTGAGGTATCATTTTTATCGGGAGACTTGGGGGAACGCTGGGTGGAAGGAGATTCATGCCTGCTCTGAGATTCCAGAACTTTCTGCCACAGAAATGTGAGGAACATGTGTTTTTTTTAGCCAAATTATGAGGTTTGCAAAGGATTCTGGGTAACAGAACCTGGTCAGAGCCCCACAAGTCACCCCATCTTGGATTCCCCTAGGTCTCTAGTTTTCAGAAATGCACAGGTTTGGTAGGTTTCCCTAGGTGCCGGCTGAGCCAGAGGCCAAAATCTACAGGTAGGCACTTTGCAAAAAACAGCTCTGTTTTCTGTCAAAAAATGGGATGTGTCCACGTTGTGCTTTGGCGCATTTCCTGTCGCGGGCGCTAGGCATACCCACACAAGTGAGGTATTATTTTTATCGTGAGACTTGGGGGAACGCTGGGTGGAAGGAAATTTGTGCCTGCTCTCAGATTCCAGAAATTTCTGCCACAGAAATGTGAGGAAAATGTATTTCTTTTAGCCAAATTATGAGGTTTGCAAAGGATTCTGGGTAACAGAACCTGGTCAGAGCCCCACAAGTCACCCCATCTTGGATTCCCCTAGGTCTTTAGTTTTCAAAAATGCACAGGTTTGGTAGGTTTCCCTAGGTGCCGGCTGAGCTAGAGGCCAAAATCTACAGGTAGGCACTTTGCAAAAAAACAGCTCTGTTTTCTGTCAAAAAAGGGATGTGTCCACGTTGTGCTTTGGGGCTTTACCTGTCGCGGGCACTAGGCCTACCCACACAAGTGAGGTCTCATTTTTATCGGGAGACTTTGGGGAACGCTGGGTGGAAGGAAATTTGTGGCTCCTCTCTGATTCCAGAACTTTCTGTCACCGAAATGTGAGGAACATGTGTTTTTTTAGCCAAATTTTGAGGTTTGCAAAGGATTCTGGATAACAGAACATGGTCAGAGCCCCACAAGTCACCCCATCTTGGATTCCCCTAGGTCTCTAGTTTTCAGAAATGCACAGGTTTGGTAGGTTTCCCTAGGTGCCGGCTGAGCTAGAGGCCAAAATCTACAGGTAGGCACTTTGCAAAAAACAGCTCTGTTTTCTGTCAAAAAATGGGATGTGTCCACGTTGTGCTTTGGCGCATTTCTTGTCGCGGGCGCTAGGCCTACCCACACAAGTGAGGTATCATTTTTATCGGGAGACTTGGGGGAACGCTGGGTGGAAGGAGATTTATGCCTGCTCTGAGATTCCAGAACTTTCTGCCACAGAAATGTGAGGAACGTGTTTTTTTAGCCAAATTATGAGGTTTGCAAAGGATTCTGGGTAACAGAACCTGGTCAGAGCCCCACAAGTCACCCCATCTTGGATTCCCCTAGGTCTCTAGTTTTCAGAAATGCACAGGTTTGGTAGGTTTCCCTAGGTGCCGGCTGAGCTAGAGGCCAAAATCTACAGGTAGGCACTTTGGAAAAAACAGCTCTGTTTTCTGTCAAAAAATGGGATGTGTCCACGTTGTGCTTTGGCGCATTTCCTGTCGCGGGCGCTAGGCTTACCCACACAAGTGAGGTATCATTTTAATCGTGAGACTTGGGGGAACGCTGGGTGGAAGGAAATTTGTGCCTCCTCTCAGATTCCAGAAATTTCTGCCACAGAAATTTGAGGAAAATGTGTTTCTTTTAGCCAAATTATGAGGTTTGCAAAGGATTCTGGGTAACAGAAACTGGTCAGAGCCCCACAAGTCACCCCATCTTGGATTCCCCTAGGTCTTTAGTTTTCAAAAATGCACAGGTTTGGTAGGTTTCCCTAGGTGCCGGCTGAGCTAGAGGCCAAAATCTACAGGTAGGCACTTTGCAAAAAAACAGCTCTGTTTTCTGTCAAAAAAGGGATGTGTCCACGTTGTGCTTTGGGGCTTTACCTGTCGCGGGCACTAGGCCTACCCACACAAGTGAGGTCTCATTTTTATCGGGAGACTTTGGGGAACGCTGGGTGGAAGGAAATTTGTGGCTCCTCTCTGATTCCAGAACTTTCTGTCACCGAAATGTGAGGAACATGTGTTTTTTTAGCCAAATTTTGAGGTTTGCAAAGGATTCTGGATAACAGAACATGGTCAGAGCCCCACAAGTCACCCCATCTTGGATTCCCCTAGGTCTCTAGTTTTCAGAAATGCACAGGTTTGGTACGTTTCCCTAGGTGCCGGCTGAGCTAGAGGCCAAAATCTACAGGTAGGCACTTTGCAAAAAACAGCTCTGTTTTCTGTCAAAAAATGGGATGTGTCCACGTTGTGCTTTGGCGCATTTCTTGTCGCGGGCGCTAGGCCTACCCACACAAGTGAGGTATCATTTTTATCGGGAGACTTGGGGGAACGCTGGGTGGAAGGAGATTCATGCCTGCTCTGAGATTCCAGAACTTTCTGCCACAGAAATGTGAGGAACATGTGTTTTTTTAGCCAAATTATGAGGTTTGCAAAGGATTCTGGGTAACAGAACCTGGTCAGAGCCCCACAAGTCACCCCATCTTGGATTCCCCTAGGTCTCTAGTTTTCAGAAATGCACAGGTTTGGTAGGTTTCCCTAGGTGCCGGCTGAGCTAGAGGCCAAAATCTACAGGTAGGCACTTTGCAAAAAACAGCTCTGTTTTCTGTCAAAAAATGGGATGTGTCCACGTTGTGCTTTGGCGCATTTCCTGTCGCGGGCGCTAGGCATACCCACACAAGTGAGGTATCATTTTTATCGTGAGACTTGGGGGAACGCTGGGTGGAAGGAAATTTGTGCCTCCTCTCAGATTCCAGAAATTTCTGCCACAGAAATGTGAAAAAAATGTGTTTCTTTTAGCCAAATTATGAGGTTTGCAAAGGATTCTGGGTAACAGAACCTGGTCAGAGCCCCACAAGTCACCCCATCTTGGATTCCGCTAGGTCTTTAGTTTTCAAAAATGCACAGGTTTGGTAGGTTTCCCTAGGTGCCGGCTGAGCTAGAGGCCAAAATCTACAGGTAGGCACTTTGCAAAAAAACAGCTCTGTTTTCTGTCAAAAAAGGGATGTGTCCACGTTGTGCTTTGGGGCTTTACCTGTCGCGGGCACTAGGCCTACCCACACAAGTGAGGTCTCATTTTTATCGGGAGACTTTGGGGAACGCTGGGTGGAAGGAAATTTGTGGCTCCTCTCTGATTCCAGAACTTTCTGTCACCGAAATGTGAGGAACATGTGTTTTTTTAGCCAAATTTTGAGGTTTGCAAAGGATTCTGGATAACAGAACATGGTCAGAGCCCCACAAGTCACCCCATCTTGGATTCCCCTAGGTCTCTAGTTTTCAGAAATGCACAGGTTTGGTAGGTTTCCCTAGGTGCCGGCTGAGCTAGAGGCCAAAATCTACAGGTAGGCACTTTGCAAAAAACTGCTCTGTTTTCTGTCAAAAAATGGGATGTGTCCACGTTGTGCTTTGGCGCATTTCTTGTCGCGGGCGCTAGGCCTACCCACACAAGTGAGGTATCATTTTTATCGGGAGACTTGGGGGAACGCTGGGTGGAAGGAGATTCATGCCTGCTCTGAGATTCCAGAACTTTCTGCCACAGAAATGTGAGGAACATGTGTTTTTTTAGCCAAATTATGAGGTTTGCAAAGGATTCTGGGTAACAGAACCTGGTCAGAGCCCCACAAGTCACCCCATCTTGGATTCCCATAGGTCTCTATTTTTCAGAAATGCACAGGTTTGGTAGGTTTCCCTAGGTGCCGGCTGAGCTAGAGGCCAAAATCTACAGGTAGGCACTTTGCAAAAAACAGCTCTGTTTTCTGTCAAAAAATGGGATGTGTCCACGTTGTGCTTTGGCGCATTTCCTGTCGCGGGCGCTAGGCATACCCACACAAGTGAGGTATAATTTTTATCGTGAGACTTGGGGGAACGCTGGGTGGAAGGAAATTTGTGCCTCCTCTCAGATTCCAGAAATTTCTGCCACAGAAATGTGAGGAAAATGTGTTTCTTTTAGCCAAATTATGAGGTTTGCAAAGGATTCTGGGTAACAGAACCTGGTCAGAGCCCCACAAGTCACCCCATCTTGGATTCCCCTAGGTCTTTAGTTTTCAAAAATGCACAGGTTTGGTAGGTTTCCCTAGGTGCCGGCTGAGCTAGAGGCCAAAATCTACAGGTAGGCACTTTGGAAAAAACAGCTCTGTTTTCTGTCAAAAAATGGGATGTGTCCACGTTGTGCTTTGGCGCATTTCCTGTCGCGGGCGCTAGGCTTACCCACACAAGTGAGGTATCATTTTAATCGTGAGACTTGGGGGAACGCTGGGTGGAAGGAAATTTGTGCCTCCTCTCAGATTCCAGAAATTTCTGCCACAGAAATTTGAGGAAAATGTGTTTCTTTTAGCCAAATTATGAGGTTTGCAAAGGATTCTGGGTAACAGAAACTGGTCAGAGCCCCACAAGTCACCCCATCTTGGATTCCCCTAGGTCTTTAGTTTTCAAAAATGCACAGGTTTGGTAGGTTTCCCTAGGTGCCGGCTGAGCTAGAGGCCAAAATCTACAGGTAGGCACTTTGCAAAAAAAACAGCTCTGTTTTCTGTCAAAAAAGGGATGTGTCCACGTTGTGCTTTGGGGCTTTACCTGTCGCGGGCACTAGGCCTACCCACACAAGTGAGGTCTCATTTTTATCGGGAGACTTTGGGGAACGCTGGGTGGAAGGAAATTTGTGGCTCCTCTCTGATTCCAGAACTTTCTGTCACCGAAATGTGAGGAACATGTGTTTTTTTAGCCAAATTATGAGGTTTGCAAAGGATTCTGGGTAACAGAACCTGGTCAGAGCCCCACAAGTCACCCCATCTTGGATTCCCCTAGGTCTCTAGCTTTCAGAAATGCACCGGTTTGGTAGGTTTCCCTAGGTGCCGGCTGAGCTAGAGGCCAAAATCTACAGGTAGGCACTTTGCAAAAAACAGCTCTGTTTTCTGTCAAAAAATGGGATGTGTCCACGTTGTGCTTTGACGCATTTCTTGTCGCGGGCGCTAGGCCTACCCACACAAGTGAGGGATCTTTTTTATCGTGAGACTTGGGGGAACGCTGGGTGGAAGGACATTTGTGCCTCCTCTCAGATTCCAGAACTTTCTGCCACAGAAATGTGAGGAACATGTGTTTTTTTTAATCCAAATTTTGAGGTTTGCAAAGGATTCTGGGTAACAGAACCTGGTCAGAGCCCCACAAGTCACCCCATCTTGGATTCCCCTAGGTCTCTAGCTTTCAGAAATGCACAGGTTTGGTAGGTTTCCCTAGGTGCCGGCTGAGCTAGAGGCCAAAATCTACAGGTAGGCACTTTGCAAAAAACAGCTCTGTTTTCTGTCAAAAAATGGGATGTGTCCACGTTGTGCTTTGGCGTATTTCTTGTCGCGGGCGCTAGGCCTACCCACACAAGTGAGGTATCATTTTTATCGGGAGACTTGGGGGAACGCTGGGTGGAAGGAGATTTATGCCTGCTCTGAGATTCCAGAACTTTCTGCCACAGAAATGTGAGGAACATGTGTTTTTTTAGCCAAATTATTAGGTTTGCAAAGGATTCTGGGTAACAGAACCTGGTCAGAGCCCCACAAGTCACCCCATCTTGGATTCCCCTAGGTCTCTAGTTTTCAGAAATGCACAGGTTTGGTAGGTTTCCCTAGTTGCCGGCTGAGCTAGAGGCCAAAATCTACAGGTAGGCACTTTGAAAAAAACAGCTCTGTTTTCTGTCAAAAAATGGGATGTGTCCACGTTGTGCTTTGGCGCATTTCCTGTCGTGGGCGCTAGGCATACCCACACAAGTGAGGTATCATTTTTATCGTGAGACTTGGGGGAACGCTGGGTGGAAGGAAATTTGTGCCTCCTCTCAGATTCCAGAAATTTCTGCCACAGAAATGTGAGGAAAATGTGTTTCTTTTAGCCAAATTATGAGGTTTGCAAAGGATTCTGGGTAACAGAACCTGGTCAGAGCCCCACAAGTCACCCCTTTCTTGGATTCCCCTAGGTCTTTAGTTTTCAAAAATGCACAGGTTTGGTAGGTTTCCCTAGGTGCCGGCTGAACTAGAGCCCAAAATCTACAGGTAGGCACTTTGCAAAAAAACAGCTCTGTTTTCTGTCAAAAAAGGGATGTGTCCACGTTGTGCTTTGGGGCTTTACCTGTCGCGGGCGCTAGGCCTACCCACACAAGTGAGGTCTCATTTTTATCGGGAGACTTTGGGGAACGCTGGGTGGTAGGAAATTTGTGGCTCCTCTCTGATTCCAGAACTTTCTGTCACCGAAATGTGAGGAACATGTGTTTTTTTAGCCAAATTTTGAGGTTTGCAAAGGATTCTGGATAACAGAACATGGTCACAGCCCCACAAGTCACCCCATCTTGGATTCCCCTAGGTCTCTAGTTTTCAGAAATGCACAGGTTTGGTAGGTTTCCCTAGGTGCCGGCTGAGCTAGAGGCCAAAATCTACAGGTAGGCACTTTGCAAAAAACAGCTCTGTTTTCTGTCAAAAAATGGGATGTGTCCACGTTGTGCTTTGGGGCTTTACCTGTCGCGGGCACTAGGCCTACCCACACAAGTGAGGTCTCATTTTTATCGGGAGACTTTGGGGAACGCTGGGTGGAAGGAAATTTGTGGCTCCTCTCTGATTCCAGAACTTTCTGTCACCGAAATGTGAGGAACATGTGTTTTTTTAGCCAAATTTTAAGGTTTGCAAAGGATTCTGGATAACAGAACATGGTCAGAGCCCCACAAGTCACCCCATCTTGGATTCCCCTAGGTCTCTAGTTTTCAGAAATGCACAGGTTTGGTAGGTTTCCCTAGGTGCCGGCTGAGCTAGAGGCCAAAATCTACAGGTAGGCACTTTGCAAAAAACTGCTCTGTTTTCTGTCAAAAAATGGGATGTGTCCACGTTGTGCTTTGGCGCATTTCTTGTCGCGGGCGCTAGGCCTACCCACACAAGTGAGGTATCATTTTTATCGGGAGACTTGGGGGAACGCTGGGTGGAAGGAGATTCATGCCTGCTCTGAGATTCCAGAACTTTCTGCCACAGAAATGTGAGGAACATGTGTTTTTTTAGCCAAATTATGAGGTTTGCAAAGGATTCTGGGTAACAGAACCTGGTCAGAGCCCCACAAGTCACCCCATCTTGGATTCCCATAGGTCTCTATTTTTCAGAAATGCACAGGTTTGGTAGGTTTCCCTAGGTGCCGGCTGAGCTAGAGGCCAAAATCTACAGGTAGGCACTTTGCAAAAAACAGCTCTGTTTTCTGTCAAAAAATGGGATGTGTCCACGTTGTGCTTTGGCGCATTTCCTGTCGCGGGCGCTAGGCATACCCACACAAGTGAGGTATAATTTTTATCGTGAGACTTGGGGGAACGCTGGGTGGAAGGAAATTTGTGCCTCCTCTCAGATTCCAGAAATTTCTGCCACAGAAATGTGAGGAAAATGTGTTTCTTTTAGCCAAATTATGAGGTTTGCAAAGGATTCTGGGTAACAGAACCTGGTCAGAGCCCCACAAGTCACCCCATCTTGGATTCCCCTAGGTCTTTAGTTTTCAAAAATGCACAGGTTTGGTAGGTTTCCCTAGGTGCCGGCTGAGCTAGAGGCCAAAATCTACAGGTAGGCACTTTGGAAAAAACAGCTCTGTTTTCTGTCAAAAAATGGGATGTGTCCACGTTGTGCTTTGGCGCATTTCCTGTCGCGGGCGCTAGGCTTACCCACACAAGTGAGGTATCATTTTAATCGTGAGACTTGGGGGAACGCTGGGTGGAAGGAAATTTGTGCCTCCTCTCAGATTCCAGAAATTTCTGCCACAGAAATTTGAGGAAAATGTGTTTCTTTTAGCCAAATTATGAGGTTTGCAAAGGATTCTGGGTAACAGAAACTGGTCAGAGCCCCACAAGTCACCCCATCTTGGATTCCCCTAGGTCTTTAGTTTTCAAAAATGCACAGGTTTGGTAGGTTTCCCTAGGTGCCGGCTGAGCTAGAGGCCAAAATCTACAGGTAGGCACTTTGCAAAAAAAACAGCTCTGTTTTCTGTCAAAAAAGGGATGTGTCCACGTTGTGCTTTGGGGCTTTACCTGTCGCGGGCACTAGGCCTACCCACACAAGTGAGGTCTCATTTTTTATCGGGAGACTTTGGGGAACGCTGGGTGGAAGGAAATTTGTGGCTCCTCTCTGATTCCAGAACTTTCTGTCACCGAAATGTGAGGAACATGTGTTTTTTTAGCCAAATTATGAGGTTTGCAAAGGATTCTGGGTAACAGAACCTGGTCAGAGCCCCACAAGTCACCCCATCTTGGATTCCCCTAGGTCTCTAGCTTTCAGAAATGCACCGGTTTGGTAGGTTTCCCTAGGTGCCGGCTGAGCTAGAGGCCAAAATCTACAGGTAGGCACTTTGCAAAAAACAGCTCTGTTTTCTGTCAAAAAATGGGATGTGTCCACGTTGTGCTTTGACGCATTTCTTGTCGCGGGCGCTAGGCCTACCCACACAAGTGAGGGATCTTTTTTATCGTGAGACTTGGGGGAACGCTGGGTGGAAGGACATTTGTGCCTCCTCTCAGATTCCAGAACTTTCTGCCACAGAAATGTGAGGAACATGTGTTTTTTTTAATCCAAATTTTGAGGTTTGCAAAGGATTCTGGGTAACAGAACCTGGTCAGAGCCCCACAAGTCACCCCATCTTGGATTCCCCTAGGTCTCTAGCTTTCAGAAATGCACAGGTTTGGTAGGTTTCCCTAGGTGCCGGCTGAGCTAGAGGCCAAAATCTACAGGTAGGCACTTTGCAAAAAACAGCTCTGTTTTCTGTCAAAAAATGGGATGTGTCCACGTTGTGCTTTGGCGTATTTCTTGTCGCGGGCGCTAGGCCTACCCACACAAGTGAGGTATCATTTTTATCGGGAGACTTGGGGGAACGCTGGGTGGAAGGAGATTTATGCCTGCTCTGAGATTCCAGAACTTTCTGCCACAGAAATGTGAGGAACATGTGTTTTTTTAGCCAAATTATTAGGTTTGCAAAGGATTCTGGGTAACAGAACCTGGTCAGAGCCCCACAAGTCACCCCATCTTGGATTCCCCTAGGTCTCTAGTTTTCAGAAATGCACAGGTTTGGTAGGTTTCCCTAGTTGCCGGCTGAGCTAGAGGCCAAAATCTACAGGTAGGCACTTTGAAAAAAACAGCTCTGTTTTCTGTCAAAAAATGGGATGTGTCCACGTTGTGCTTTGGCGCATTTCCTGTCGTGGGCGCTAGGCATACCCACACAAGTGAGGTATCATTTTTATCGTGAGACTTGGGGGAACGCTGGGTGGAAGGAAATTTGTGCCTCCTCTCAGATTCCAGAAATTTCTGCCACAGAAATGTGAGGAAAATGTGTTTCTTTTAGCCAAATTATGAGGTTTGCAAAGGATTCTGGGTAACAGAACCTGGTCAGAGCCCCACAAGTCACCCCTTTCTTGGATTCCCCTAGGTCTTTAGTTTTCAAAAATGCACAGGTTTGGTAGGTTTCCCTAGGTGCCGGCTGAACTAGAGCCCAAAATCTACAGGTAGGCACTTTGCAAAAAAACAGCTCTGTTTTCTGTCAAAAAAGGGATGTGTCCACGTTGTGCTTTGGGGCTTTACCTGTCGCGGGCGCTAGGCCTACCCACACAAGTGAGGTCTCATTTTTATCGGGAGACTTTGGGGAACGCTGGGTGGTAGGAAATTTGTGGCTCCTCTCTGATTCCAGAACTTTCTGTCACCGAAATGTGAGGAACATGTGTTTTTTTAGCCAAATTTTGAGGTTTGCAAAGGATTCTGGATAACAGAACATGGTCACAGCCCCACAAGTCACCCCATCTTGGATTCCCCTAGGTCTCTAGTTTTCAGAAATGCACAGGTTTGGTAGGTTTCCCTAGGTGCCGGCTGAGCTAGAGGCCAAAATCTACAGGTAGGCACTTTGCAAAAAACAGCTCTGTTTTCTGTCAAAAAATGGGATGTGTCCACGTTGTGCTTTGGCGCATTTCTTGTCGCGGGCGCTAGGCCTACCCACACAAGTGAGGTATCATTTTTATCGGGAGACTTGGGGGAACGCTGGGTGGAAGGAGATTTATGCCTGCTCTGAGATTCCAGAACTTTCTGCCACAGAAATGTGAGGAACGTGTTTTTTTAGCCAAATTATGAGGTTTGCAAAGGATTCTGGGTAACAGAACCTGGTCAGAGCCCCACAAGTCACCCCATCTTGGATTCCCCTAGGTCTCTAGTTTTCAGAAATGCACAGGTTTGGTAGGTTTCCCTAGGTGCCGGCTGAGCTAGAGGCCAAAATCTACAGGTAGGCACTTTGGAAAAAACAGCTCTGTTTTCTGTCAAAAAATGGGATGTGTCCACGTTGTGCTTTGGCGCATTTCCTGTCGCGGGCGCTAGGCATACCCACACAAGTGAGGTATCATTTTAATCGTGAGACTTGGGGGAACGCTGGGTGGAAGGAAATTTGTGCCTCCTCTCAGATTCCAGAAATTTCTGCCACAGAAATTTGAGGAAAATGTGTTTCTTTTAGCCAAATTATGAGGTTTGCAAAGGATTCTGGGTAACAGAACCTGGTCAGAGCCCCACAAGTCACCCCATCTTGGATTCCCCTAGGTCTTTAGTTTTCAAAAATGCACAGGTTTGGTAGGTTTCCCTAGGTGCCGGCTGAGCTAGAGGCCAAAATCTACAGGTAGGCACTTTGCAAAAAAACAGCTCTGTTTTCTGTCAAAAAAGGGATGTGTCCACGTTGTGCTTTGGGGCTTTACCTGTCGCGGGCACTAGGCCTACCCACACAAGTGAGGTCTCATTTTTATCGATAGACTTTGGGGAACGCTGGGTGGAAGGAAATTTGTGGCTCCTCTCTGATTCCAGAACTTTCTGCCACAGAAATGTGAGGAACATGTGTTTTTTTAGCCAAATTTTGAGGTTTGCAAAGGATTCTGGGTAACAGAACATGATCAGAGCCCCACAAGTCACCCCATCTTGGATTCCCCTAGGTCTCTAGTTTTCAGAAATGCACAGGTTTGGTAGGTTTCCCTAGGTGCCGGCTGAGCTAGAGGCCAAAATCTACAGGTAGGCACTTTGCAAAAAATAGCTCTGTTTTCTGTCAAAAAATGGGATGTGTCCACGTTGTGCTTTGGCGCATTTCTTGTCGCGGGCGCTAGGCCTACCCACACAAGTGAGGTATCATTTTTATCGGGAGACTTGGGGGAACGCTGGGTGGAAGGAGATTCATGCCTGCTCTGAGATTCCAGAACTTTCTGCCACAGAAATGTGAGGAACATGTGTTTTTTTTAGCCAAATTATGAGGTTTGCAAAGGATTCTGGGTAACAGAACCTGGTCAGAGCCCCACAAGTCACCCCATCTTGGATTCCCCTAGGTCTCTAGTTTTCAGAAATGCACAGGTTTGGTAGGTTTCCCTAGGTGCCGGCTGAGCCAGAGGCCAAAATCTACAGGTAGGCACTTTGCAAAAAACAGCTCTGTTTTCTGTCAAAAAATGGGATGTGTCCACGTTGTGCTTTGGCGCATTTCCTGTCGCGGGCGCTAGGCATACCCACACAAGTGAGGTATTATTTTTATCGTGAGACTTGGGGGAACGCTGGGTGGAAGGAAATTTGTGCCTCCTCTCAGATTCCAGAAATTTCTGCCACAGAAATGTGAGGAAAATGTATTTCTTTTAGCCAAATTATGAGGTTTGCAAAGGATTCTGGGTAACAGAACCTGGTCAGAGCCCCACAAGTCACCCCTTTCTTGGATTCCCCTAGGTCTTTAGTTTTAAAAAATGCACAGGTTTGGTAGGTTTCCCTAGGTGCCGGCTGAACTAGAGCCCAAAATCTACAGGTAGGCACTTTGCAAAAAAACAGCTCTGTTTTCTGTCAAAAAAGGGATGTGTCCACGTTGTGCTTTGGGGCTTTACCTGTCGCGGGCGCTAGGCCTACCCACACAAGTGAGGTCTCATTTTTATCGGGAGACTTTGGGGAACGCTGGGTGGTAGGAAATTTGTGGCTCCTCTCTGATTCCAGAACTTTCTGTCACCGAAATGTGAGGAACATGTGTTTTTTTAGCCAAATTTTGAGGTTTGCAAAGGATTCTGGATAACAGAACATGGTCACAGCCCCACAAGTCACCCCATCTTGGATTCCCCTAGGTCTCTAGTTTTCAGAAATGCACAGGTTTGGTAGGTTTCCCTAGGTGCCGGCTGAGCTAGAGGCCAAAATCTACAGGTAGGCACTTTGCAAAAAACAGCTCTGTTTTCTGTCAAAAAATGGGATGTGTCCACGTTGTGCTTTGGCGCATTTCTTGTCGCGGGCGCTAGGCCTACCCACACAAGTGAGGTATCATTTTTATCGGGAGACTTGGGGGAACGCTGGGTGGAAGGAGATTTATGCCTGCTCTGAGATTCCAGAACTTTCTGCCACAGAAATGTGAGGAACGTGTTTTTTTAGCCAAATTATGAGGTTTGCAAAGGATTCTGGGTAACAGAACCTGGTCAGAGCCCCACAAGTCACCCCATCTTGGATTCCCCTAGGTCTCTAGTTTTCAGAAATGCACAGGTTTGGTAGGTTTCCCTAGGTGCCGGCTGAGCTAGAGGCCAAAATCTACAGGTAGGCACTTTGGAAAAAACAGCTCTGTTTTCTGTCAAAAAATGGGATGTGTCCACGTTGTGCTTTGGCGCATTTCCTGTCGCGGGCGCTAGGCATACCCACACAAGTGAGGTATCATTTTAATCGTGAGACTTGGGGGAACGCTGGGTGGAAGGAAATTTGTGCCTCCTCTCAGATTCCATAAATTTCTGCCACAGAAATTTGAGGAAAATGTGTTTCTTTTAGCCAAATTATGAGGTTTGCAAAGGATTCTGGGTAACAGAACCTGGTCAGAGCCCCACAAGTCACCCCATCTTGGATTCCCCTAGGTCTTTAGTTTTCAAAAATGCACAGGTTTGGTAGGTTTCCCTAGGTGCCGGCTGAGCTAGAGGCCAAAATCTACAGGTAGGCACTTTGCAAAAAAACAGCTCTGTTTTCTGTCAAAAAAGGGATGTGTCCACGTTGTGCTTTGGGGCTTTACCTGTCGCGGGCACTAGGCCTACCCACACAAGTGAGGTCTCATTTTTATCGGGAGACTTTGGGGAACGCTGGGTGGAAGGAAATTTGTGGCTCCTCTCTGATTCCAGAACTTTCTGTCACCGAAATGTGAGGAACATGTGTTTTTTTAGCCAAATTTTGATGTTTGCAAAGGATTCTGGATAACAGAACCTGGTCAGAGCCCCACAAGTCACCCCATCTTGGATTCCCCTAGGTCTCTAGTTTTCAGAAATGCACAGGTTTGGTAGGTTTCCCTAGGTGCCGGCTGAGCTAGAGGCCAAAATCTACAGGTAGGCACTTTGCAAAAAATAGCTCTGTTTTCTGTCAAAAAATGGGATGTGTCCACGTTGTGCTTTGGCGCATTTCTTGTCGCGGGCGCTAGGCCTACCCACACAAGTGAGGTATCATTTTTATCGGGAGACTTGGGGGAACGCTGGGTGGAAGGAGATTCATGCCTGCTCTGAGATTCCAGAACTTTCTGCCACAGAAATGTGAGGAACATGTGTTTTTTTTAGCCAAATTATGAGGTTTGCAAAGGATTCTGGGTAACAGAACCTGGTCAGAGCCCCACAAGTCACCCCATCTTGGATTCCCCTAGGTCTCTAGTTTTCAGAAATGCACAGGTTTGGTAGGTTTCCCTAGGTGCCGGCTGAGCCAGAGGCCAAAATCTACAGGTAGGCACTTTGCAAAAAACAGCTCTGTTTTCTGTCAAAAAATGGGATGTGTCCACGTTGTGCTTTGGCGCATTTCCTGTCGCGGGCGCTAGGCATACCCACACAAGTGAGGTATTATTTTTATCGTGAGACTTGGGGGAACGCTGGGTGGAAGGAAATTTGTGCCTCCTCTCAGATTCCAGAAATTTCTGCCACAGAAATGTGAGGAAAATGTATTTCTTTTAGCCAAATTATGAGGTTTGCAAAGGATTCTGGGTAACAGAACCTGGTCAGAGCCCCACAAGTCACCCCATCTTGGATTCCCCTAGGTCTTTAGTTTTCAAAAATGCACAGGTTTGGTAGGTTTCCCTAGGTGCCGGCTGAGCTAGAGGCCAAAATCTACAGGTAGGCACTTTGCAAAAAAACAGCTCTGTTTTCTGTCAAAAAAGGGATGTGTCCACGTTGTGCTTTGGGGCTTTACCTGTCGCGGGCACTAGGCCTACCCACACAAGTGAGGTCTCATTTTTATCGGGAGACTTTGGGGAACGCTGGGTGGAAGGAAATTTGTGGCTCCTCTCTGATTCCAGAACTTTCTGTCACCGAAATGTGAGGAACATGTGTTTTTTTAGCCAAATTTTGAGGTTTGCAAAGGATTCTGGATAACAGAACATGGTCAGAGCCCCACAAGTCACCCCATCTTGGATTCCCCTAGGTCTCTAGTTTTCAGAAATGCACAGGTTTGGTAGGTTTCCCTAGGTGCCGGCTGAGCTAGAGGCCAAAATCTACAGGTAGGCACTTTGCAAAAAACAGCTCTGTTTTCTGTCAAAAAATGGGATGTGTCCACGTTGTGCTTTGGCGCATTTCTTGTCGCGGGCGCTAGGCCTACCCACACAAGTGAGGTATCATTTTTATCGGGAGACTTGGGGGAACGCTGGGTGGAAGGAGATTTATGCCTGCTCTGAGATTCCAGAACTTTCTGCCACAGAAATGTGAGGAACGTGTTTTTTTAGCCAAATTATGAGGTTTGCAAAGGATTCTGGGTAACAGAACCTGGTCAGAGCCCCACAAGTCACCCCATCTTGGATTCCCCTAGGTCTCTAGTTTTCAGAAATGCACAGGTTTGGTAGGTTTCCCTAGGTGCCGGCTGAGCTAGAGGCCAAAATCTACAGGTAGGCACTTTGGAAAAAACAGCTCTGTTTTCTGTCAAAAAATGGGATGTGTCCACGTTGTGCTTTGGCGCATTTCCTGTCGCGGGCGCTAGGCTTACCCACACAAGTGAGGTATCATTTTAATCGTGAGACTTGGGGGAACGCTGGGTGGAAGGAAATTTGTGCCTCCTCTCAGATTCCAGAAATTTCTGCCACAGAAATTTGAGGAAAATGTGTTTCTTTTAGCCAAATTATGAGGTTTGCAAAGGATTCTGGGTAACAGAAACTGGTCAGAGCCCCACAAGTCACCCCATCTTGGATTCCCCTAGGTCTTTAGTTTTCAAAAATGCACAGGTTTGGTAGGTTTCCCTAGGTGCCGGCTGAGCTAGAGGCCAAAATCTACAGGTAGGCACTTTGCAAAAAAACAGCTCTGTTTTCTGTCAAAAAAGGGATGTGTCCACGTTGTGCTTTGGGGCTTTACCTGTCGCGGGCACTAGGCCTACCCACACAAGTGAGGTCTCATTTTTATCGGGAGACTTTGGGGAACGCTGGGTGGAAGGAAATTTGTGGCTCCTCTCTGATTCCAGAACTTTCTGTCACCGAAATGTGAGGAACATGTGTTTTTTTAGCCAAATTTTGAGGTTTGCAAAGGATTCTGGATAACAGAACATGGTCAGAGCCCCACAAGTCACCCCATCTTGGATTCCCCTAGGTCTCTAGTTTTCAGAAATGCACAGGTTTGGTACGTTTCCCTAGGTGCCGGCTGAGCTAGAGGCCAAAATCTACAGGTAGGCACTTTGCAAAAAACAGCTCTGTTTTCTGTCAAAAAATGGGATGTGTCCACGTTGTGCTTTGGCGCATTTCTTGTCGCGGGCGCTAGGCCTACCCACACAAGTGAGGTATCATTTTTATCGGGAGACTTGGGGGAACGCTGGGTGGAAGGAGATTCATGCCTGCTCTGAGATTCCAGAACTTTCTGCCACAGAAATGTGAGGAACATGTGTTTTTTTAGCCAAATTATGAGGTTTGCAAAGGATTCTGGGTAACAGAACCTGGTCAGAGCCCCACAAGTCACCCCATCTTGGATTCCCCTAGGTCTCTAGTTTTCAGAAATGCACAGGTTTGGTAGGTTTCCCTAGGTGCCGGCTGAGCTAGAGGCCAAAATCTACAGGTAGGCACTTTGCAAAAAACAGCTCTGTTTTCTGTCAAAAAATGGGATGTGTCCACGTTGTGCTTTGGCGCATTTCCTGTCGCGGGCGCTAGGCATACCCACACAAGTGAGGTATCATTTTTATCGTGAGACTTGGGGGAACGCTGGGTGGAAGGAAATTTGTGCCTCCTCTCAGATTCCAGAAATTTCTGCCACAGAAATGTGAAGAAAATGTGTTTCTTTTAGCCAAATTATGAGGTTTGCAAAGGATTCTGGGTAACAGAACCTGGTCAGAGCCCCACAAGTCACCCCATCTTGGATTCCGCTAGGTCTTTAGTTTTCAAAAATGCACAGGTTTGGTAGGTTTCCCTAGGTGCCGGCTGAGCTAGAGGCCAAAATCTACAGGTAGGCACTTTGCAAAAAAACAGCTCTGTTTTCTGTCAAAAAAGGGATGTGTCCACGTTGTGCTTTGGGGCTTTACCTGTCGCGGGCACTAGGCCTACCCACACAAGTGAGGTCTCATTTTTATCGGGAGACTTTGGGGAACGCTGGGTGGAAGGAAATTTGTGGCTCCTCTCTGATTCCAGAACTTTCTGTCACCGAAATGTGAGGAACATGTGTTTTTTTAGCCAAATTTTGAGGTTTGCAAAGGATTCTGGATAACAGAACATGGTCAGAGCCCCACAAGTCACCCCATCTTGGATTCCCCTAGGTCTCTAGTTTTCAGAAATGCACAGGTTTGGTAGGTTTCCCTAGGTGCCGGCTGAGCTAGAGGCCAAAATCTACAGGTAGGCACTTTGCAAAAAACTGCTCTGTTTTCTGTCAAAAAATGGGATGTGTCCACGTTGTGCTTTGGCGCATTTCTTGTCGCGGGCGCTAGGCCTACCCACACAAGTGAGGTATCATTTTTATCGGGAGACTTGGGGGAACGCTGGGTGGAAGGAGATTCATGCCTGCTCTGAGATTCCAGAACTTTCTGCCACAGAAATGTGAGGAACATGTGTTTTTTTAGCCAAATTATGAGGTTTGCAAAGGATTCTGGGTAACAGAACCTGGTCAGAGCCCCACAAGTCACCCCATCTTGGATTCCCATAGGTCTCTATTTTTCAGAAATGCACAGGTTTGGTAGGTTTCCCTAGGTGCCGGCTGAGCTAGAGGCCAAAATCTACAGGTAGGCACTTTGCAAAAAACAGCTCTGTTTTCTGTCAAAAAATGGGATGTGTCCACGTTGTGCTTTGGCGCATTTCCTGTCGCGGGCGCTAGGCATACCCACACAAGTGAGGTATAATTTTTATCGTGAGACTTGGGGGAACGCTGGGTGGAAGGAAATTTGTGCCTCCTCTCAGATTCCAGAAATTTCTGCCACAGAAATGTGAGGAAAATGTGTTTCTTTTAGCCAAATTATGAGGTTTGCAAAGGATTCTGGGTAACAGAACCTGGTCAGAGCCCCACAAGTCACCCCATCTTGGATTCCCCTAGGTCTTTAGTTTTCAAAAATGCACAGGTTTGGTAGGTTTCCCTAGGTGCCGGCTGAGCTAGAGGCCAAAATCTACAGGTAGGCACTTTGGAAAAAACAGCTCTGTTTTCTGTCAAAAAATGGGATGTGTCCACGTTGTGCTTTGGCGCATTTCCTGTCGCGGGCGCTAGGCTTACCCACACAAGTGAGGTATCATTTTAATCGTGAGACTTGGGGGAACGCTGGGTGGAAGGAAATTTGTGCCTCCTCTCAGATTCCAGAAATTTCTGCCACAGAAATTTGAGGAAAATGTGTTTCTTTTAGCCAAATTATGAGGTTTGCAAAGGATTCTGGGTAACAGAAACTGGTCAGAGCCCCACAAGTCACCCCATCTTGGATTCCCCTAGGTCTTTAGTTTTCAAAAATGCACAGGTTTGGTAGGTTTCCCTAGGTGCCGGCTGAGCTAGAGGCCAAAATCTACAGGTAGGCACTTTGCAAAAAAAACAGCTCTGTTTTCTGTCAAAAAAGGGATGTGTCCACGTTGTGCTTTGGGGCTTTACCTGTCGCGGGCACTAGGCCTACCCACACAAGTGAGGTCTCATTTTTATCGGGAGACTTTGGGGAACGCTGGGTGGAAGGAAATTTGTGGCTCCTCTCTGATTCCAGAACTTTCTGTCACCGAAATGTGAGGAACATGTGTTTTTTTAGCCAAATTATGAGGTTTGCAAAGGATTCTGGGTAACAGAACCTGGTCAGAGCCCCACAAGTCACCCCATCTTGGATTCCCCTAGGTCTCTAGCTTTCAGAAATGCACCGGTTTGGTAGGTTTCCCTAGGTGCCGGCTGAGCTAGAGGCCAAAATCTACAGGTAGGCACTTTGCAAAAAACAGCTCTGTTTTCTGTCAAAAAATGGGATGTGTCCACGTTGTGCTTTGACGCATTTCTTGTCGCGGGCGCTAGGCCTACCCACACAAGTGAGGGATCTTTTTTATCGTGAGACTTGGGGGAACGCTGGGTGGAAGGACATTTGTGCCTCCTCTCAGATTCCAGAACTTTCTGCCACAGAAATGTGAGGAACATGTGTTTTTTTTAATCCAAATTTTGAGGTTTGCAAAGGATTCTGGGTAACAGAACCTGGTCAGAGCCCCACAAGTCACCCCATCTTGGATTCCCCTAGGTCTCTAGCTTTCAGAAATGCACAGGTTTGGTAGGTTTCCCTAGGTGCCGGCTGAGCTAGAGGCCAAAATCTACAGGTAGGCACTTTGCAAAAAACAGCTCTGTTTTCTGTCAAAAAATGGGATGTGTCCACGTTGTGCTTTGGCGTATTTCTTGTCGCGGGCGCTAGGCCTACCCACACAAGTGAGGTATCATTTTTATCGGGAGACTTGGGGGAACGCTGGGTGGAAGGAGATTTATGCCTGCTCTGAGATTCCAGAACTTTCTGCCACAGAAATGTGAGGAACATGTGTTTTTTTAGCCAAATTATTAGGTTTGCAAAGGATTCTGGGTAACAGAACCTGGTCAGAGCCCCACAAGTCACCCCATCTTGGATTCCCCTAGGTCTCTAGTTTTCAGAAATGCACAGGTTTGGTAGGTTTCCCTAGTTGCCGGCTGAGCTAGAGGCCAAAATCTACAGGTAGGCACTTTGAAAAAAACAGCTCTGTTTTCTGTCAAAAAATGGGATGTGTCCACGTTGTGCTTTGGCGCATTTCCTGTCGTGGGCGCTAGGCATACCCACACAAGTGAGGTATCATTTTTATCGTGAGACTTGGGGGAACGCTGGGTGGAAGGAAATTTGTGCCTCCTCTCAGATTCCAGAAATTTCTGCCACAGAAATGTGAGGAAAATGTGTTTCTTTTAGCCAAATTATGAGGTTTGCAAAGGATTCTGGGTAACAGAACCTGGTCAGAGCCCCACAAGTCACCCCTTTCTTGGATTCCCCTAGGTCTTTAGTTTTCAAAAATGCACAGGTTTGGTAGGTTTCCCTAGGTGCCGGCTGAACTAGAGCCCAAAATCTACAGGTAGGCACTTTGCAAAAAAACAGCTCTGTTTTCTGTCAAAAAAGGGATGTGTCCACGTTGTGCTTTGGGGCTTTACCTGTCGCGGGCGCTAGGCCTACCCACACAAGTGAGGTCTCATTTTTATCGGGAGACTTTGGGGAACGCTGGGTGGTAGGAAATTTGTGGCTCCTCTCTGATTCCAGAACTTTCTGTCACCGAAATGTGAGGAACATGTGTTTTTTTAGCCAAATTTTGAGGTTTGCAAAGGATTCTGGATAACAGAACATGGTCACAGCCCCACAAGTCACCCCATCTTGGATTCCCCTAGGTCTCTAGTTTTCAGAAATGCACAGGTTTGGTAGGTTTCCCTAGGTGCCGGCTGAGCTAGAGGCCAAAATCTACAGGTAGGCACTTTGCAAAAAACAGCTCTGTTTTCTGTCAAAAAATGGGATGTGTCCACGTTGTGCTTTGGGGCTTTACCTGTCGCGGGCACTAGGCCTACCCACACAAGTGAGGTCTCATTTTTATCGGGAGACTTTGGGGAACGCTGGGTGGAAGGAAATTTGTGGCTCCTCTCTGATTCCAGAACTTTCTGTCACCGAAATGTGAGGAACATGTGTTTTTTTAGCCAAATTTTGAGGTTTGCAAAGGATTCTGGATAACAGAACATGGTCAGAGCCCCACAAGTCACCCCATCTTGGATTCCCCTAGGTCTCTAGTTTTCAGAAATGCACAGGTTTGGTAGGTTTCCCTAGGTGCCGGCTGAGCTAGAGGCCAAAATCTACAGGTAGGCACTTTGCAAAAAACTGCTCTGTTTTCTGTCAAAAAATGGGATGTGTCCACGTTGTGCTTTGGCGCATTTCTTGTCGCGGGCGCTAGGCCTACCCACACAAGTGAGGTATCATTTTTATCGGGAGACTTGGGGGAACGCTGGGTGGAAGGAGATTCATGCCTGCTCTGAGATTCCAGAACTTTCTGCCACAGAAATGTGAGGAACATGTGTTTTTTTAGCCAAATTATGAGGTTTGCAAAGGATTCTGGGTAACAGAACCTGGTCAGAGCCCCACAAGTCACCCCATCTTGGATTCCCATAGGTCTCTATTTTTCAGAAATGCACAGGTTTGGTAGGTTTCCCTAGGTGCCGGCTGAGCTAGAGGCCAAAATCTACAGGTAGGCACTTTGCAAAAAACAGCTCTGTTTTCTGTCAAAAAATGGGATGTGTCCACGTTGTGCTTTGGCGCATTTCCTGTCGCGGGCGCTAGGCATACCCACACAAGTGAGGTATAATTTTTATCGTGAGACTTGGGGGAACGCTGGGTGGAAGGAAATTTGTGCCTCCTCTCAGATTCCAGAAATTTCTGCCACAGAAATGTGAGGAAAATGTGTTTCTTTTAGCCAAATTATGAGGTTTGCAAAGGATTCTGGGTAACAGAACCTGGTCAGAGCCCCACAAGTCACCCCATCTTGGATTCCCCTAGGTCTCTAGTTTTCAGAAATGCACAGGTTTGGTAGGTTTCCCTAGGTGCCGGCTGAGCCAGAGGCCAAAATCTACAGGTAGGCACTTTGCAAAAAACAGCTCTGTTTTCTGTCAAAAAATGGGATGTGTCCACGTTGTGCTTTGGCGCATTTCCTGTCGCGGGCGCTAGGCATACCCACACAAGTGAGGTATTATTTTTATCGTGAGACTTGGGGGAACGCTGGGTGGAAGGAAATTTGTGCCTCCTCTCAGATTCCAGAAATTTCTGCCACAGAAATGTGAGGAAAATGTATTTCTTTTAGCCAAATTATGAGGTTTGCAAAGGATTCTGGGTAACAGAACCTGGTCAGAGCCCCACAAGTCACCCCATCTTGGATTCCCCTAGGTCTTTAGTTTTCAAAAATGCACAGGTTTGGTAGGTTTCCCTAGGTGCCGGCTGAGCTAGAGGCCAAAATCTACAGGTAGGCACTTTGCAAAAAAACAGCTCTGTTTTCTGTCAAAAAAGGGATGTGTCCACGTTGTGCTTTGGGGCTTTACCTGTCGCGGGCACTAGGCCTACCCACACAAGTGAGGTCTCATTTTTATCGGGAGACTTTGGGGAACGTTGGGTGGAAGGAAATTTGTGGCTCCTCTCTGATTCCAGAACTTTCTGTCACCGAAATGTGAGGAACATGTGTTTTTTTAGCCAAATTTTGAGGTTTGCAAAGGATTCTGGATAACAGAACATGGTCAGAGCCCCACAAGTCACCCCATCTTGGATTCCCCTAGGTCTCTAGTTTTCAGAAATGCACAGGTTTGGTAGGTTTCCCTAGGTGCCGGCTGAGCTAGAGGCCAAAATCTACAGGTAGGCACTTTGCAAAAAACAGCTCTGTTTTCTGTCAAAAAATGGGATGTGTCCACGTTGTGCTTTGGCGCATTTCTTGTCGCGGGCGCTAGGCCTACCCACACAAGTGAGGTATCATTTTTATCGGGAGACTTGGGGGAACGCTGGGTGGAAGGAGATTTATGCCTGCTCTGAGATTCCAGAACTTTCTGCCACAGAAATGTGAGGAACGTGTTTTTTTAGCCAAATTATGAGGTTTGCAAAGGATTCTGGGTAACAGAACCTGGTCAGAGCCCCACAAGTCACCCCATCTTGGATTCCCCTAGGTCTCTAGTTTTCAGAAATGCACAGGTTTGGTAGGTTTCCCTAGGTGCCGGCTGAGCTAGAGGCCAAAATCTACAGGTAGGCACTTTGGAAAAAACAGCTCTGTTTTCTGTCAAAAAATGGGATGTGTCCACGTTGTGCTTTGGCGCATTTCCTGTCGCGGGCGCTAGGCTTACCCACACAAGTGAGGTATCATTTTAATCGTGAGACTTGGGGGAACGCTGGGTGGAAGGAAATTTGTGCCTCCTCTCAGATTCCAGAAATTTCTGCCACAGAAATTTGAGGAAAATGTGTTTCTTTTAGCCAAATTATGAGGTTTGCAAAGGATTCTGGGTAACAGAAACTGGTCAGAGCCCCACAAGTCACCCCATCTTGGATTCCCCTAGGTCTTTAGTTTTCAAAAATGCACAGGTTTGGTAGGTTTCCCTAGGTGCCGGCTGAGCTAGAGGCCAAAATCTACAGGTAGGCACTTTGCAAAAAAACAGCTCTGTTTTCTGTCAAAAAAGGGATGTGTCCACGTTGTGCTTTGGGGCTTTACCTGTCGCGGGCACTAGGCCTACCCACACAAGTGAGGTCTCATTTTTATCGGGAGACTTTGGGGAACGCTGGGTGGAAGGAAATTTGTGGCTCCTCTCTGATTCCAGAACTTTCTGTCACCGAAATGTGAGGAACATGTGTTTTTTTAGCCAAATTTTGAGGTTTGCAAAGGATTCTGGATAACAGAACATGGTCAGAGCCCCACAAGTCACCCCATCTTGGATTCCCCTAGGTCTCTAGTTTTCAGAAATGCACAGGTTTGGTACGTTTCCCTAGGTGCCGGCTGAGCTAGAGGCCAAAATCTACAGGTAGGCACTTTGCAAAAAACAGCTCTGTTTTCTGTCAAAAAATGGGATGTGTCCACGTTGTGCTTTGGCGCATTTCTTGTCGCGGGCGCTAGGCCTACCCACACAAGTGAGGTATCATTTTTATCGGGAGACTTGGGGGAACGCTGGGTGGAAGGAGATTCATGCCTGCTCTGAGATTCCAGAACTTTCTGCCACAGAAATGTGAGGAACATGTGTTTTTTTAGCCAAATTATGAGGTTTGCAAAGGATTCTGGGTAACAGAACCTGGTCAGAGCCCCACAAGTCACCCCATCTTGGATTCCCCTAGGTCTCTAGTTTTCAGAAATGCACAGGTTTGGTAGGTTTCCCTAGGTGCCGGCTGAGCTAGAGGCCAAAATCTACAGGTAGGCACTTTGCAAAAAACAGCTCTGTTTTCTGTCAAAAAATGGGATGTGTCCACGTTGTGCTTTGGCGCATTTCCTGTCGCGGGCGCTAGGCATACCCACACAAGTGAGGTATCATTTTTATCGTGAGACTTGGGGGAACGCTGGGTGGAAGGAAATTTGTGCCTCCTCTCAGATTCCAGAAATTTCTGCCACAGAAATGTGAAGAAAATGTGTTTCTTTTAGCCAAATTATGAGGTTTGCAAAGGATTCTGGGTAACAGAACCTGGTCAGAGCCCCACAAGTCACCCCATCTTGGATTCCGCTAGGTCTTTAGTTTTCAAAAATGCACAGGTTTGGTAGGTTTCCCTAGGTGCCGGCTGAGCTAGAGGCCAAAATCTACAGGTAGGCACTTTGCAAAAAAACAGCTCTGTTTTCTGTCAAAAAAGGGATGTGTCCACGTTGTGCTTTGGGGCTTTACCTGTCGCGGGCACTAGGCCTACCCACACAAGTGAGGTCTCATTTTTATCGGGAGACTTTGGGGAACGCTGGGTGGAAGGAAATTTGTGGCTCCTCTCTGATTCCAGAACTTTCTGTCACCGAAATGTGAGGAACATGTGTTTTTTTAGCCAAATTTTGAGGTTTGCAAAGGATTCTGGATAACAGAACATGGTCAGAGCCCCACAAGTCACCCCATCTTGGATTCCCCTAGGTCTCTAGTTTTCAGAAATGCACAGGTTTGGTAGGTTTCCCTAGGTGCCGGCTGAGCTAGAGGCCAAAATCTACAGGTAGGCACTTTGCAAAAAACTGCTCTGTTTTCTGTCAAAAAATGGGATGTGTCCACGTTGTGCTTTGGCGCATTTCTTGTCGCGGGCGCTAGGCCTACCCACACAAGTGAGGTATCATTTTTATCGGGAGACTTGGGGGAACGCTGGGTGGAAGGAGATTCATGCCTGCTCTGAGATTCCAGAACTTTCTGCCACAGAAATGTGAGGAACATGTGTTTTTTTAGCCAAATTATGAGGTTTGCAAAGGATTCTGGGTAACAGAACCTGGTCAGAGCCCCACAAGTCACCCCATCTTGGATTCCCATAGGTCTCTATTTTTCAGAAATGCACAGGTTTGGTAGGTTTCCCTAGGTGCCGGCTGAGCTAGAGGCCAAAATCTACAGGTAGGCACTTTGCAAAAAACAGCTCTGTTTTCTGTCAAAAAATGGGATGTGTCCACGTTGTGCTTTGGCGCATTTCCTGTCGCGGGCGCTAGGCATACCCACACAAGTGAGGTATAATTTTTATCGTGAGACTTGGGGGAACGCTGGGTGGAAGGAAATTTGTGCCTCCTCTCAGATTCCAGAAATTTCTGCCACAGAAATGTGAGGAAAATGTGTTTCTTTTAGCCAAATTATGAGGTTTGCAAAGGATTCTGGGTAACAGAACCTGGTCAGAGCCCCACAAGTCACCCCATCTTGGATTCCCCTAGGTCTTTAGTTTTCAAAAATGCACAGGTTTGGTAGGTTTCCCTAGGTGCCGGCTGAGCTAGAGGCCAAAATCTACAGGTAGGCACTTTGGAAAAAACAGCTCTGTTTTCTGTCAAAAAATGGGATGTGTCCACGTTGTGCTTTGGCGCATTTCCTGTCGCGGGCGCTAGGCTTACCCACACAAGTGAGGTATCATTTTAATCGTGAGACTTGGGGGAACGCTGGGTGGAAGGAAATTTGTGCCTCCTCTCAGATTCCAGAAATTTCTGCCACAGAAATTTGAGGAAAATGTGTTTCTTTTAGCCAAATTATGAGGTTTGCAAAGGATTCTGGGTAACAGAAACTGGTCAGAGCCCCACAAGTCACCCCATCTTGGATTCCCCTAGGTCTTTAGTTTTCAAAAATGCACAGGTTTGGTAGGTTTCCCTAGGTGCCGGCTGAGCTAGAGGCCAAAATCTACAGGTAGGCACTTTGCAAAAAAAACAGCTCTGTTTTCTGTCAAAAAAGGGATGTGTCCACGTTGTGCTTTGGGGCTTTACCTGTCGCGGGCACTAGGCCTACCCACACAAGTGAGGTCTCATTTTTATCGGGAGACTTTGGGGAACGCTGGGTGGAAGGAAATTTGTGGCTCCTCTCTGATTCCAGAACTTTCTGTCACCGAAATGTGAGGAACATGTGTTTTTTTAGCCAAATTATGAGGTTTGCAAAGGATTCTGGGTAACAGAACCTGGTCAGAGCCCCACAAGTCACCCCATCTTGGATTCCCCTAGGTCTCTAGCTTTCAGAAATGCACCGGTTTGGTAGGTTTCCCTAGGTGCCGGCTGAGCTAGAGGCCAAAATCTACAGGTAGGCACTTTGCAAAAAACAGCTCTGTTTTCTGTCAAAAAATGGGATGTGTCCACGTTGTGCTTTGACGCATTTCTTGTCGCGGGCGCTAGGCCTACCCACACAAGTGAGGGATCTTTTTTATCGTGAGACTTGGGGGAACGCTGGGTGGAAGGACATTTGTGCCTCCTCTCAGATTCCAGAACTTTCTGCCACAGAAATGTGAGGAACATGTGTTTTTTTTAATCCAAATTTTGAGGTTTGCAAAGGATTCTGGGTAACAGAACCTGGTCAGAGCCCCACAAGTCACCCCATCTTGGATTCCCCTAGGTCTCTAGCTTTCAGAAATGCACAGGTTTGGTAGGTTTCCCTAGGTGCCGGCTGAGCTAGAGGCCAAAATCTACAGGTAGGCACTTTGCAAAAAACAGCTCTGTTTTCTGTCAAAAAATGGGATGTGTCCACGTTGTGCTTTGGCGTATTTCTTGTCGCGGGCGCTAGGCCTACCCACACAAGTGAGGTATCATTTTTATCGGGAGACTTGGGGGAACGCTGGGTGGAAGGAGATTTATGCCTGCTCTGAGATTCCAGAACTTTCTGCCACAGAAATGTGAGGAACATGTGTTTTTTTAGCCAAATTATTAGGTTTGCAAAGGATTCTGGGTAACAGAACCTGGTCAGAGCCCCACAAGTCACCCCATCTTGGATTCCCCTAGGTCTCTAGTTTTCAGAAATGCACAGGTTTGGTAGGTTTCCCTAGTTGCCGGCTGAGCTAGAGGCCAAAATCTACAGGTAGGCACTTTGAAAAAAACAGCTCTGTTTTCTGTCAAAAAATGGGATGTGTCCACGTTGTGCTTTGGCGCATTTCCTGTCGTGGGCGCTAGGCATACCCACACAAGTGAGGTATCATTTTTATCGTGAGACTTGGGGGAACGCTGGGTGGAAGGAAATTTGTGCCTCCTCTCAGATTCCAGAAATTTCTGCCACAGAAATGTGAGGAAAATGTGTTTCTTTTAGCCAAATTATGAGGTTTGCAAAGGATTCTGGGTAACAGAACCTGGTCAGAGCCCCACAAGTCACCCCTTTCTTGGATTCCCCTAGGTCTTTAGTTTTCAAAAATGCACAGGTTTGGTAGGTTTCCCTAGGTGCCGGCTGAACTAGAGCCCAAAATCTACAGGTAGGCACTTTGCAAAAAAACAGCTCTGTTTTCTGTCAAAAAAGGGATGTGTCCACGTTGTGCTTTGGGGCTTTACCTGTCGCGGGCGCTAGGCCTACCCACACAAGTGAGGTCTCATTTTTATCGGGAGACTTTGGGGAACGCTGGGTGGTAGGAAATTTGTGGCTCCTCTCTGATTCCAGAACTTTCTGTCACCGAAATGTGAGGAACATGTGTTTTTTTAGCCAAATTTTGAGGTTTGCAAAGGATTCTGGATAACAGAACATGGTCACAGCCCCACAAGTCACCCCATCTTGGATTCCCCTAGGTCTCTAGTTTTCAGAAATGCACAGGTTTGGTAGGTTTCCCTAGGTGCCGGCTGAGCTAGAGGCCAAAATCTACAGGTAGGCACTTTGCAAAAAACAGCTCTGTTTTCTGTCAAAAAATGGGATGTGTCCACGTTGTGCTTTGGGGCTTTACCTGTCGCGGGCACTAGGCCTACCCACACAAGTGAGGTCTCATTTTTATCGGGAGACTTTGGGGAACGCTGGGTGGAAGGAAATTTGTGGCTCCTCTCTGATTCCAGAACTTTCTGTCACCGAAATGTGAGGAACATGTGTTTTTTTAGCCAAATTTTGAGGTTTGCAAAGGATTCTGGATAACAGAACATGGTCAGAGCCCCACAAGTCACCCCATCTTGGATTCCCCTAGGTCTCTAGTTTTCAGAAATGCACAGGTTTGGTAGGTTTCCCTAGGTGCCGGCTGAGCTAGAGGCCAAAATCTACAGGTAGGCACTTTGCAAAAAACTGCTCTGTTTTCTGTCAAAAAATGGGATGTGTCCACGTTGTGCTTTGGCGCATTTCTTGTCGCGGGCGCTAGGCCTACCCACACAAGTGAGGTATCATTTTTATCGGGAGACTTGGGGGAACGCTGGGTGGAAGGAGATTCATGCCTGCTCTGAGATTCCAGAACTTTCTGCCACAGAAATGTGAGGAACATGTGTTTTTTTAGCCAAATTATGAGGTTTGCAAAGGATTCTGGGTAACAGAACCTGGTCAGAGCCCCACAAGTCACCCCATCTTGGATTCCCATAGGTCTCTATTTTTCAGAAATGCACAGGTTTGGTAGGTTTCCCTAGGTGCCGGCTGAGCTAGAGGCCAAAATCTACAGGTAGGCACTTTGCAAAAAACAGCTCTGTTTTCTGTCAAAAAATGGGATGTGTCCACGTTGTGCTTTGGCGCATTTCCTGTCGCGGGCGCTAGGCATACCCACACAAGTGAGGTATAATTTTTATCGTGAGACTTGGGGGAACGCTGGGTGGAAGGAAATTTGTGCCTCCTCTCAGATTCCAGAAATTTCTGCCACAGAAATGTGAGGAAAATGTGTTTCTTTTAGCCAAATTATGAGGTTTGCAAAGGATTCTGGGTAACAGAACCTGGTCAGAGCCCCACAAGTCACCCCATCTTGGATTCCCCTAGGTCTTTAGTTTTCAAAAATGCACAGGTTTGGTAGGTTTCCCTAGGTGCCGGCTGAGCTAGAGGCCAAAATCTACAGGTAGGCACTTTGGAAAAAACAGCTCTGTTTTCTGTCAAAAAATGGGATGTGTCCACGTTGTGCTTTGGCGCATTTCCTGTCGCGGGCGCTAGGCTTACCCACACAAGTGAGGTATCATTTTAATCGTGAGACTTGGGGGAACGCTGGGTGGAAGGAAATTTGTGCCTCCTCTCAGATTCCAGAAATTTCTGCCACAGAAATTTGAGGAAAATGTGTTTCTTTTAGCCAAATTATGAGGTTTGCAAAGGATTCTGGGTAACAGAAACTGGTCAGAGCCCCACAAGTCACCCCATCTTGGATTCCCCTAGGTCTTTAGTTTTCAAAAATGCACAGGTTTGGTAGGTTTCCCTAGGTGCCGGCTGAGCTAGAGGCCAAAATCTACAGGTAGGCACTTTGCAAAAAAAACAGCTCTGTTTTCTGTCAAAAAAGGGATGTGTCCACGTTGTGCTTTGGGGCTTTACCTGTCGCGGGCACTAGGCCTACCCACACAAGTGAGGTCTCATTTTTATCGGGAGACTTTGGGGAACGCTGGGTGGAAGGAAATTTGTGGCTCCTCTCTGATTCCAGAACTTTCTGTCACCGAAATGTGAGGAACATGTGTTTTTTTAGCCAAATTATGAGGTTTGCAAAGGATTCTGGGTAACAGAACCTGGTCAGAGCCCCACAAGTCACCCCATCTTGGATTCCCCTAGGTCTCTAGCTTTCAGAAATGCACCGGTTTGGTAGGTTTCCCTAGGTGCCGGCTGAGCTAGAGGCCAAAATCTACAGGTAGGCACTTTGCAAAAAACAGCTCTGTTTTCTGTCAAAAAATGGGATGTGTCCACGTTGTGCTTTGACGCATTTCTTGTCGCGGGCGCTAGGCCTACCCACACAAGTGAGGGATCTTTTTTATCGTGAGACTTGGGGGAACGCTGGGTGGAAGGACATTTGTGCCTCCTCTCAGATTCCAGAACTTTCTGCCACAGAAATGTGAGGAACATGTGTTTTTTTTTATCCAAATTTTGAGGTTTGCAAAGGATTCTGGGTAACAGAACCTGGTCAGAGCCCCACAAGTCACCCCATCTTGGATTCCCCTAGGTCTCTAGCTTTCAGAAATGCACAGGTTTGGTAGGTTTCCCTAGGTGCCGGCTGAGCTAGAGGCCAAAATCTACAGGTAGGCACTTTGCAAAAAACAGCTCTGTTTTCTGTCAAAAAATGGGATGTGTCCACGTTGTGCTTTGGCGTATTTCTTGTCGCGGGCGCTAGGCCTACCCACACAAGTGAGGTATCATTTTTATCGGGAGACTTGGGGGAACGCTGGGTGGAAGGAGATTTATGCCTGCTCTGAGATTGCAGAACTTTCTGCCACAGAAATGTGAGGAACATGTGTTTTTTTAGCCAAATTATTAGGTTTGCAAAGGATTCTGGGTAACAGAACCTGGTCAGAGCCCCACAAGTCACCCCATCTTGGATTCCCCTAGGTCTCTAGTTTTCAGAAATGCACAGGTTTGGTAGGTTTCCCTAGTTGCCGGCTGAGCTAGAGGCCAAAATCTACAGGTAGGCACTTTGAAAAAAACAGCTCTGTTTTCTGTCAAAAAATGGGATGTGTCCACGTTGTGCTTTGGCGCATTTCCTGTCGTGGGCGCTAGGCATACCCACACAAGTGAGGTATCATTTTTATCGTGAGACTTGGGGGAACGCTGGGTGGAAGGAAATTTGTGCCTCCTCTCAGATTCCAGAAATTTCTGCCACAGAAATGTGAGGAAAATGTGTTTCTTTTAGCCAAATTATGAGGTTTGCAAAGGATTCTGGGTAACAGAACCTGGTCAGAGCCCCACAAGTCACCCCTTTCTTGGATTCCCCTAGGTCTTTAGTTTTCAAAAATGCACAGGTTTGGTAGGTTTCCCTAGGTGCCGGCTGAACTAGAGCCCAAAATCTACAGGTAGGCACTTTGCAAAAAAACAGCTCTGTTTTCTGTCAAAAAAGGGATGTGTCCACGTTGTGCTTTGGGGCTTTACCTGTCGCGGGCGCTAGGCCTACCCACACAAGTGAGGTCTCATTTTTATCGGGAGACTTTGGGGAACGCTGGGTGGTAGGAAATTTGTGGCTCCTCTCTGATTCCAGAACTTTCTGTCACCGAAATGTGAGGAACATGTGTTTTTTTTAGCCAAATTTTGAGGTTTGCAAAGGATTCTGGATAACAGAACATGGTCACAGCCCCACAAGTCACCCCATCTTGGATTCCCCTAGGTCTCTAGTTTTCAGAAATGCACAGGTTTGGTAGGTTTCCCTAGGTGCCGGCTGAGCTAGAGGCCAAAATCTACAGGTAGGCACTTTGCAAAAAACAGCTCTGTTTTCTGTCAAAAAATGGGATGTGTCCACGTTGTGCTTTGGCGCATTTCTTGTCGCGGGCGCTAGGCCTACCCACACAAGTGAGGTATCATTTTTATCGGGAGACTTGGGGGAACGCTGGGTGGAAGGAGATTTATGCCTGCTCTGAGATTCCAGAACTTTCTGCCACAGAAATGTGAGGAACGTGTTTTTTTAGCCAAATTATGAGGTTTGCAAAGGATTCTGGGTAACAGAACCTGGTCAGAGCCCCACAAGTCACCCCATCTTGGATTCCCCTAGGTCTCTAGTTTTCAGAAATGCACAGGTTTGGTAGGTTTCCCTAGGTGCCGGCTGAGCTAGAGGCCAAAATCTACAGGTAGGCACTTTGGAAAAAACAGCTCTTTTTTCTGTCAAAAAATGGGATGTGTCCACGTTGTGCTTTGGCGCATTTCCTGTCGCGGGCGCTAGGCATACCCACACAAGTGAGGTATCATTTTAATCGTGAGACTTGGGGGAACGCTGGGTGGAAGGAAATTTGTGCCTCCTCTCAGATTCCAGAAATTTCTGCCACAGAAATTTGAGGAAAATGTGTTTCTTTTAGCCAAATTATGAGGTTTGCAAAGGATTCTGGGTAACAGAACCTGGTCAGAGCCCCACAAGTCACCCCATCTTGGATTCCCCTAGGTCTTTAGTTTTCAAAAATGCACAGGTTTGGTAGGTTTCCCTAGGTGCCGGCTGAGCTAGAGGCCAAAATCTACAGGTAGGCACTTTGCAAAAAAACAGCTCTGTTTTCTGTCAAAAAAGGGATGTGTCCACGTTGTGCTTTGGGGCTTTACCTGTCGCGGGCACTAGGCCTACCCACACAAGTGAGGTCTCATTTTTATCGATAGACTTTGGGGAACGCTGGGTGGAAGGAAATTTGTGGCTCCTCTCTGATTCTAGAACTTTCTGCCACAGAAATGTGAGGAACATGTGTTTTTTTAGCCAAATTTTGAGGTTTGCAAAGGATTCTGGGTAACAGAACATGATCAGAGCCCCACATGTCACCCCATCTTGGATTCCCCTAGGTCTCTAGTTTTCAGAAATGCACAGGTTTGGTAGGTTTCCCTAGGTGCCGGCTGAGCTAGAGGCCAAAATCTACAGGTAGGCACTTTGCAAAAAATAGCTCTGTTTTCTGTCAAAAAATGGGATGTGTCCACGTTGTGCTTTGGCGCATTTCTTGTCGCGGGCGCTAGGCCTACCCACACAAGTGAGGTATCATTTTTATCGGGAGACTTGGGGGAACGCTGGGTGGAAGGAGATTCATGCCTGCTCTGAGATTCCAGAACTTTCTGCCACAGAAATGTGAGGAACATGTGTTTTTTTTAGCCAAATTATGAGGTTTGCAAAGGATTCTGGGTAACAGAACCTGGTCAGAGCCCCACAAGTCACCCCATCTTGGATTCCCCTAGGTCTCTAGTTTTCAGAAATGCACAGGTTTGGTAGGTTTCCCTAGGTGCAGGCTGAGCCAGAGGCCAAAATCTACAGGTAGGCACTTTGCAAAAAACAGCTCTGTTTTCTGTCAAAAAATGGGATGTGTCCACGTTGTGCTTTGGCGCATTTCCTGTCGCGGGCGCTAGGCATACCCACACAAGTGAGGTATTATTTTTATCGTGAGACTTGGGGGAACGCTGGGTGGAAGGAAATTTGTGCCTCCTCTCAGATTCCAGAAATTTCTGCCACAGAAATGTGAGGAAAATGTATTTCTTTTAGCCAAATTATGAGGTTTGCAAAGGATTCTGGGTAACAGAACCTGGTCAGAGCCCCACAAGTCACCCCTTTCTTGGATTCCCCTAGGTCTTTAGTTTTAAAAAATGCACAGGTTTGGTAGGTTTCCCTAGGTGCCGGCTGAACTAGAGCCCAAAATCTACAGGTAGGCACTTTGCAAAAAAACAGCTCTGTTTTCTGTCAAAAAAGGGATGTGTCCACGTTGTGCTTTGGGGCTTTACCTGTCGCGGGCGCTAGGCCTACCCACACAAGTGAGGTCTCATTTTTATCGGGAGACTTTGGGGAACGCTGGGTGGTAGGAAATTTGTGGCTCCTCTCTGATTCCAGAACTTTCTGTCACCGAAATGTGAGGAACATGTGTTTTTTTAGCCAAATTTTGAGGTTTGCAAAGGATTCTGGATAACAGAACATGGTCACAGCCCCACAAGTCACCCCATCTTGGATTCCCCTAGGTCTCTAGTTTTCAGAAATGCACAGGTTTGGTAGGTTTCCCTAGGTGCCGGCTGAGCTAGAGGCCAAAATCTACAGGTAGGCACTTTGCAAAAAACAGCTCTGTTTTCTGTCAAAAAATGGGATGTGTCCACGTTGTGCTTTGGCGCATTTCTTGTCGCGGGCGCTAGGCCTACCCACACAAGTGAGGTATCATTTTTATCGGGAGACTTGGGGGAACGCTGGGTGGAAGGAGATTTATGCCTGCTCTGAGATTCCAGAACTTTCTGCCACAGAAATGTGAGGAACGTGTTTTTTTAGCCAAATTATGAGGTTTGCAAAGGATTCTGGGTAACAGAACCTGGTCAGAGCCCCACAAGTCACCCCATCTTGGATTCCCCTAGGTCTCTAGTTTTCAGAAATGCACAGGTTTGGTAGGTTTCCCTAGGTGCCGGCTGAGCTAGAGGCCAAAATCTACAGGTAGGCACTTTGGAAAAAACAGCTCTGTTTTCTGTCAAAAAATGGGATGTGTCCACGTTGTGCTTTGGCGCATTTCCTGTCGCGGGCGCTAGGCATACCCACACAAGTGAGGTATCATTTTAATCGTGAGACTTGGGGGAACGCTGGGTGGAAGGAAATTTGTGCCTCCTCTCAGATTCCAGACATTTCTGCCACAGAAATTTGAGGAAAATGTGTTTCTTTTAGCCAAATTATGAGGTTTGCAAAGGATTCTGGGTAACAGAACCTGGTCAGAGCCCCACAAGTCACCCCATCTTGGATTCCCCTAGGTCTTTAGTTTTCAAAAATGCACAGGTTTGGTAGGTTTCCCTAGGTGCCGGCTGAGCTAGAGGCCAAAATCTACAGGTAGGCACTTTGCAAAAAAACAGCTCTGTTTTCTGTCAAAAAAGGGATGTGTCCACGTTGTGCTTTGGGGCTTTACCTGTCGCGGGCACTAGGCCTACCCACACAAGTGAGGTCTCATTTTTATCGGGAGACTTTGGGGAACGCTGGGTGGAAGGAAATTTGTGGCTCCTCTCTGATTCCAGAACTTTCTGTCACCGAAATGTGAGGAACATGTGTTTTTTTAGCCAAATTTTGATGTTTGCAAAGGATTCTGGATAACAGAACCTGGTCAGAGCCCCACAAGTCACCCCATCTTGGATTCCCCTAGGTCTCTAGTTTTCAGAAATGCACAGGTTTGGTAGGTTTCCCTAGGTGCCGGCTGAGCTAGAGGCCAAAATCTACAGGTAGGCACTTTGGAAAAAACAGCTCTGTTTTCTGTCAAAAAATGGGATGTGTCCACGTTGTGCTTTGGCGCATTTCCTGTCGCGGGCGCTAGGCATACCCACACAAGTGAGGTATCATTTTAATCGTGAGACTTGGGGGAACGCTGGGTGGAAGGAAATTTGTGCCTCCTCTCAGATTCCATAAATTTCTGCCACAGAAATTTGAGGAAAATGTGTTTCTTTTAGCCAAATTATGAGGTTTGCAAAGGATTCTGGGTAACAGAACCTGGTCAGAGCCCCACAAGTCACCCCATCTTGGATTCCCCTAGGTCTTTAGTTTTCAAAAATGCACAGGTTTGGTAGGTTTCCCTAGGTGCCGGCTGAGCTAGAGGCCAAAATCTACAGGTAGGCACTTTGCAAAAAAACAGCTCTGTTTTCTGTCAAAAAAGGGATGTGTCCACGTTGTGCTTTGGGGCTTTACCTGTCGCGGGCACTAGGCTTACCCACACAAGTGAGGTCTCATTTTTATCGGGAGACTTTGGGGAACGCTGGGTGGAAGGAAATTTGTGGCTCCTCTCTGATTCCAGAACTTTCTGCCACAGAAATGTGAGGAACATGTGTTTTTTTAGCCAAATTTTGAGGTTTGCAAAGGATTCTGGGTAACAGAACATGGTCAGAGCCCCACAAGTCACCCCATCTTCGATTCCCCTAGGTCTCTAGTTTTCAGAAATGCACAGGTTTGGTAGGTTTCCCTAGGTGCCGGCTGAGCTAGAGGCCAAAATCTACAGGTAGGCACTTTGCAAAAAATAGCTCTGTTTTCTGTCAAAAAATGGGATGTGTCCACGTTGTGCTTTGGCGCATTTCTTGTCGCGGGCGCTAGGCCTACCCACACAAGTGAGGTATCATTTTTATCGGGAGACTTGGGGGAACGCTGGGTGGAAGGAGATTCATGCCTGCTCTGAGATTCCAGAACTTTCTGCCACAGAAATGTAAGGAACATGTGTTTTTTTTAGCCAAATTATGAGGTTTGCAAAGGATTCTGGGTAACAGAACCTGGTCAGAGCCCCACAAGTCACCCCATCTTGGATTCCCCTAGGTCTCTAGTTTTCAGAAATGCACAGGTTTGGTAGGTTTCCCTAGGTGCCGGCTGAGCCAGAGGCCAAAATCTACAGGTAGGCACTTTGCAAAAAACAGCTCTGTTTTCTGTCAAAAAATGGGATGTGTCCACGTTGTGCTTTGGTGCATTTCCTGTCGCGGGCGCTAGGCATACCCACACAAGTGAGGTATTATTTTTATCGTGAGACTTGGGGGAACGCTGGGTGGAAGGAAATTTGTGCCTCCTCTCAGATTCCAGAAATTTCTGCCACAGAAATGTGAGGAAAATGTATTTCTTTTAGCCAAATTATGAGGTTTGCAAAGGATTCTGGGTAACAGAACCTGGTCAGAGCCCCACAAGTCACCCCATCTTGGATTCCCCTAGGTCTTTAGTTTTCAAAAATGCACAGGTTTGGTAGGTTTCCCTAGGTGCCGGCTGAGCTAGAGGCCAAAATCTACAGGTAGGCACTTTGCAAAAAAACAGCTCTGTTTTCTGTCAAAAAAGGGATGTGTCCACGTTGTGCTTTGGGGCTTTACCTGTCGCGGGCACTAGGCCTACCCACACAAGTGAGGTCTCATTTTTATCGGGAGACTTTGGGGAACGCTGGGTGGAAGGAAATTTGTGGCTCCTCTCTGATTCCAGAACTTTCTGTCACCGAAATGTGAGGAACATGTGTTTTTTTAGCCAAATTTTGAGGTTTGCAAAGGATTCTGGATAACAGAACATGGTCAGAGCCCCACAAGTCACCCCATCTTGGATTCCCCTAGGTCTCTAGTTTTCAGAAATGCACAGGTTTGGTAGGTTTCCCTAGGTGCCGGCTGAGCTAGAGGCCAAAATCTACAGGTAGGCACTTTGGAAAAAACAGCTCTGTTTTCTGTCAAAAAATGGGATGTGTCCACGTTGTGCTTTGGCGCATTTCCTGTCGCGGGCGCTAGGCTTACCCACACAAGTGAGGTATCATTTTAATCGTGAGACTTGGGGGAACGCTGGGTGGAAGGAAATTTGTGCCTCCTCTCAGATTCCAGAAATTTCTGCCACAGAAATTTGAGGAAAATGTGTTTCTTTTAGCCAAATTATGAGGTTTGCAAAGGATTCTGGGTAACAGAAACTGGTCAGAGCCCCACAAGTCACCCCATCTTGGATTCCCCTAGGTCTTTAGTTTTCAAAAATGCACAGGTTTGGTAGGTTTCCCTAGGTGCCGGCTGAGCTAGAGGCCAAAATCTACAGGTAGGCACTTTGCAAAAAAACAGCTCTGTTTTCTGTCAAAAAAGGGATGTGTCCACGTTGTGCTTTGGGGCTTTACCTGTCGCGGGCACTAGGCCTACCCACACAAGTGAGGTCTCATTTTTATCGGGAGACTTTGGGGAACGCTGGGTGGAAGGAAATTTGTGGCTCCTCTCTGATTCCAGAACTTTCTGTCACCGAAATGTGAGGAACATGTGTTTTTTTAGCCAAATTTTGAGGTTTGCAAAGGATTCTGGATAACAGAACATGGTCAGAGCCCCACAAGTCACCCCATCTTGGATTCCCCTAGGTCTCTAGTTTTCAGAAATGCACAGGTTTGGTACGTTTCCCTAGGTGCCGGCTGAGCTAGAGGCCAAAATCTACAGGTAGGCACTTTGCAAAAAACAGCTCTGTTTTCTGTCAAAAAATGGGATGTGTCCACGTTGTGCTTTGGCGCATTTCTTGTCGCGGGCGCTAGGCCTACCCACACAAGTGAGGTATCATTTTTATCGGGAGACTTGGGAGAACGCTGGGTGGAAGGAGATTCATGCCTGCTCTGAGATTCCAGAACTTTCTGCCACAGAAATGTGAGGAACATGTGTTTTTTTAGCCAAATTATGAGGTTTGCAAAGGATTCTGGGTAACAGAACCTGGTCAGAGCCCCACAAGTCACCCCATCTTGGATTCCCCTAGGTCTCTAGTTTTCAGAAATGCACAGGTTTGGTAGGTTTCCCTAGGTGCCGGCTGAGCTAGAGGCCAAAATCTACAGGTAGGCACTTTGCAAAAAACAGCTCTGTTTTCTGTCAAAAAATGGGATGTGTCCACGTTGTGCTTTGGCGCATTTCCTGTCGCGGGCGCTAGGCATACCCACACAAGTGAGGTATCATTTTTATCGTGAGACTTGGGGGAACGCTGGGTGGAAGGAAATTTGTGCCTCCTCTCAGATTCCAGAAATTTCTGCCACAGAAATGTGAAGAAAATGTGTTTCTTTTAGCCAAATTATGAGGTTTGCAAAGGATTCTGGGTAACAGAACCTGGTCAGAGCCCCACAAGTCACCCCATCTTGGATTCCCCTAGGTCTTTAGTTTTCAAAAATGCACAGGTTTGGTAGGTTTCCCTAGGTGCCGGCTGAGCTAGAGGCCAAAATCTACAGGTAGGCACTTTGCAAAAAAACAGCTCTGTTTTCTGTCAAAAAAGGGATGTGTCCACGTTGTGCTTTGGGGCTTTACCTGTCGCGGGCACTAGGCCTACCCACACAAGTGAGGTCTCATTTTTATCGGGAGACTTTGGGGAACGCTGGGTGGAAGGAAATTTGTGGCTCCTCTCTGATTCCAGAACTTTCTGTCACCGAAATGTGAGGAACATGTGTTTTTTTAGCCAAATTTTGAGGTTTGCAAAGGATTCTGGATAACAGAACATGGTCAGAGCCCCACAAGTCACCCCATCTTGGATTCCCCTAGGTCTCTAGTTTTCAGAAATGCACAGGTTTGGTAGGTTTCCCTAGGTGCCGGCTGAGCTAGAGGCCAAAATCTACAGGTAGGCACTTTGCAAAAAACAGCTCTGTTTTCTGTAAAAAAATGGGATGTGTCCACGTTGTGCTTTGGCGCATTTCTTCTCGCGGGCGCTAGGCCTACCCACACAAGTGAGGTATCATTTTTATCGGGAGACTTGGGGGAACGCTGGGTGGAAGGAGATTCATGCCTGCTCTGAGATTCCAGAACTTTCTGCCACAGAAATGTGAGGAACATGTGTTTTTTTAGCCAAATTATGAGGTTTGCAAAGGATTCTGGGTAACAGAACCTGGTCAGAGCCCCACAAGTCACCCCATCTTGGATTCCCATAGGTCTCTAGTTTTCAGAAATGCACAGGTTTGGTAGGTTTCCCTAGGTGCCGGCTGAGCTAGAGGCCAAAATCTACAGGTAGGCACTTTGCAAAAAACAGCTCTGTTTTCTGTCAAAAAATGGGATGTGTCCACGTTGTGCTTTGGCGCATTTCCTGTCGCGGGCGCTAGGCATACCCACACAAGTGAGGTATCATTTTTATCGTGAGACTTGGGGGAACGCTGGGTGGAAGGAAATTTGTGCCTCCTCTCAGATTCCAGAAATTTCTGCCACAGAAATGTGAGGAAAATGTGTTTCTTTTAGCCAAATTATGAGGTTTGCAAAGGATTCTGGGTAACAGAACCTGGTCAGAGCCCCACAAGTCACCCCATCTTGGATTCCCCTAGGTCTTTAGTTTTCAAAAATGCACAGGTTTGGTAGGTTTCCCTAGGTGCCGGCTGAGCTAGAGGCCAAAATCTACAGGTAGGCACTTTGGAAAAAACAGCTCTGTTTTCTGTCAAAAAATGGGATGTGTCCACGTTGTGCTTTGGCGCATTTCCTGTCGCGGGCGCTAGGCTTACCCACACAAGTGAGGTATCATTTTAATCGTGAGACTTGGGGGAACGCTGGGTGGAAGGAAATTTGTGCCTCCTCTCAGATTCCAGAAATTTCTGCCACAGAAATTTGAGGAAAATGTGTTTCTTTTAGCCAAATTATGAGGTTTGCAAAGGATTCTGGGTAACAGAAACTGGTCAGAGCCCCACAAGTCACCCCATCTTGGATTCCCCTAGGTCTTTAGTTTTCAAAAATGCACAGGTTTGGTAGGTTTCCCTAGGTGCCGGCTGAGCTAGATGCCAAAATCTACAGGTAGGCACTTTGCAAAAAAACAGCTCTGTTTTCTGTCAAAAAAGGGATGTGTCCACGTTGTGCTTTGGGGCTTTACCTGTCGCGGGCACTAGGCCTACCCACACAAGTGAGGTCTCATTTTTATCGGGAGACTTTGGGGAACGCTGGGTGGAAGGAAATTTGTGGCTCCTCTCTGATTCCAGAACTTTCTGTCACCGAAATGTGAGGAACATGTGTTTTTTTAGCCAAATTATGAGGTTTGCAAAGGATTCTGGGTAACAGAACCTGGTCAGAGCCCCACAAGTCACCCCATCTTGGATTCCCCTAGGTCTCTAGCTTTCAGAAATGCACCGGTTTGGTAGGTTTCCCTAGGTGCCGGCTGAGCTAGAGGCCAAAATCTACAGGTAGGCACTTTGCAAAAAACAGCTCTGTTTTCTGTCAAAAAATGGGATGTGTCCACGTTGTGCTTTGACGCATTTCTTGTTGCGGGCGCTAGGCCTACCCACACAAGTGAGGGATCTTTTTTATCGTGAGACTTGGGGGAACGCTGGGTGGAAGGACATTTGTGCCTCCTCTCAGATTCCAGAACTTTCTGCCACAGAAATGTGAGGAACATGTGTTTTTTTTAATCCAAATTTTGAGGTTTGCAAAGGATTCTGGGTAACAGAACCTGGTCAGAGCCCCACAAGTCACCCCATCTTGGATTCCCCTAGGTCTCTAGCTTTCAGAAATGCACAGGTTTGGTAGGTTTCCCTAGGTGCCGGCTGAGCTAGAGGCCAAAATCTACAGGTAGGCACTTTGCAAAAAACAGCTCTGTTTTCTGTCAAAAAATGGGATGTGTCCACGTTGTGCTTTGGCGTATTTCTTGTCGCGGGCGCTAGGCCTACCCACACAAGTGAGGTATCATTTTTATCGGGAGACTTGGGGGAACGCTGGGTGGAAGGAGATTTATGCCTGCTCTGAGATTCCAGAACTTTCTGCCACAGAAATGTGAGGAACATGTGTTTTTTTAGCCAAATTATTAGGTTTGCAAAGGATTCTGGGTAACAGAACCTGGTCAGAGCCCCACAAGTCACCCCATCTTGGATTCCCCTAGGTCTCTAGTTTTCAGAAATGCACAGGTTTGGTAGGTTTCCCTAGTTGCCGGCTGAGCTAGAGGCCAAAATCTACAGGTAGGCACTTTGAAAAAAACAGCTCTGTTTTCTGTCAAAAAATGGGATGTGTCCACGTTGTGCTTTGGCGCATTTCCTGTCGTGGGCGCTAGGCATACCCACACAAGTGAGGTATCATTTTTATCGTGAGACTTGGGGGAACGCTGGGTGGAAGGAAATTTGTGCCTCCTCTCAGATTCCAGAAATTTCTGCCACAGAAATGTGAGGAAAATGTGTTTCTTTTAGCCAAATTATGAGGTTTGCAAAGGATTCTGGGTAACAGAACCTGGTCAGAGCCCCACAAGTCACCCCTTTCTTGGATTCCCCTAGGTCTTTAGTTTTCAAAAATGCACAGGTTTGGTAGGTTTCCCTAGGTGCCGGCTGAACTAGAGCCCAAAATCTACAGGTAGGCACTTTGCAAAAAAACAGCTCTGTTTTCTGTCAAAAAAGGGATGTGTCCACGTTGTGCTTTGGGGCTTTACCTGTCGCGGGCGCTAGTCCTACCCACACAAGTGAGGTCTCATTTTTATCGGGAGACTTTGGGGAACGCTGGGTGGTAGGAAATTTGTGGCTCCTCTCTGATTCCAGAACTTTCTGTCACCGAAATGTGAGGAACATGTGTTTTTTTAGCCAAATTTTGAGGTTTGCAAAGGATTCTGGATAACAGAACATGGTCACAGCCCCACAAGTCACCCCATCTTGGATTCCCCTAGGTCTCTAGTTTTCAGAAATGCACAGGTTTGGTAGGTTTCCCTAGGTGCCGGCTGAGCTAGAGGCCAAAATCTACAGGTAGGCACTTTGCAAAAAACAGCTCTGTTTTCTGTCAAAAAATGGGATGTGTCCACGTTGTGCTTAGGCGCATTTCTTGTCGCGGGCGCTAGGCCTACCCACACAAGTGAGGTATCATTTTTATCGGGAGACTTGGGGGAACGCTGGGTGGAAGGAGATTTATGCCTGCTCTGAGATTCCAGAACTTTCTGCCACAGAAATGTGAGGAACGTGTTTTTTTAGCCAAATTATGAGGTTTGCAAAGGATTCTGGGTAACAGAACCTGGTCAGAGCCCCACAAGTCACCCCATCTTGGATTCCCCTAGGTCTCTAGTTTTCAGAAATGCACAGGTTTGGTAGGTTTCCCTAGGTGCCGGCTGAGCTAGAGGCCAAAATCTACAGGTAGGCACTTTGGAAAAAACAGCTCTGTTTTCTGTCAAAAAATGGGATGTGTCCACGTTGTGCTTTGGCGCATTTCCTGTCGCGGGCGCTAGGCATACCCACACAAGTGAGGTATCATTTTAATCGTGAGACTTGGGGGAACGCTGGGTGGAAGGAAATTTGTGCCTCCTCTCAGATTCCAGAAATTTCTGCCACAGAAATTTGAGGAAAATGTGTTTCTTTTAGCCAAATTATGAGGTTTGCAAAGGATTCTGGGTAACAGAACCTGGTCAGAGCCCCACAAGTCACCCCATCTTGGATTCCCCTAGGTCTTTAGTTTTCAAAAATGCACAGGTTTGGTAGGTTTCCCTAGGTGCCGGCTGAGCTAGAGGCCAAAATCTACAGGTAGGCACTTTGCAAAAAAACAGCTCTGTTTTCTGTCAAAAAAGGGATGTGTCCACGTTGTGCTTTGGGGCTTTACCTGTCGCGGGCACTAGGCCTACCCACACAAGTGAGGTCTCATTTTTATCGGGAGACTTTGGGGAACGCTGGGTGGAAGGAAATTTGTGGCTCCTCTCTGATTCCAGAACTTTCTGTCACCGAAATGTGAGGAACATGTGTTTTTTTAGCCAAATTTTGAGGTTTGCAAAGGATCTGGATAACAGAACATGGTCAGAGCCCCACAAGTCAACCCATCTTGGATTCCCCTAGGTCTCTAGTTTTCAGAAATGCACAGGTTTGGTAGGTTTCCCTAGGTGCCGGCTGAGCTAGAGGCCAAAATCTACAGGTAGGCACTTTGCAAAAAACAGCTCTGTTTTCTGTCAAAAAATGGGATGTGTCCACGTTGTGCTTTGGCGCATTTCTTGTCGCGGGCGCTAGGCCTACCCACACAAGTGAGGTATCATTTTTATCGGGAGACTTGGGGGAACGCTGGGTGGAAGGAGATTTATGCCTGCTCTGAGATTCCAGAACTTTCTGCCACAGAAATGTGAGGAACGTGTTTTTTTAGCCAAATTATGAGGTTTGCAAAGGATTCTGGGTAACAGAACCTGGTCAGAGCCCCACAAGTCACCCCATCTTGGATTCCCCTAGGTCTTTAGTTTTCAAAAATGCACAGGTTTGGTAGGTTTCCCTAGGTGCCGGCTGAGATAGAGGCCAAAATCTACAGGTAGGCACTTTGCAAAAAAACAGCTCTGTTTTCTGTCAAAAAAGGGATGTGTCCACGTTGTGCTTTGGGGCTTTACCTGTCGCGGGCACTAGGCCTACCCACACAAGTGAGGTCTCATTTTTATCGGGAGACTTTGGGGAACGCTGGGTGGAAGGAAATTTGTGGCTCCTCTCTGATTCCAGAACTTTCTGCCACAGAAATGTGAGGAACATGTGTTTTTTTAGCCAAATTTTGAGGTTTGCAAAGGATTCTGGGTAACAGAACATGGTCAGAGCCCCACAAGTCACCCCATCTTGGATTCCCCTAGGTCTCTAGTTTTCAGAAATGCACAGGTTTGGTAGGTTTCCCTAGGTGCCGGCTGAGCTAGAGGCCAAAATCTACAGGTAGGCACTTTGCAAAAAATAGCTCTGTTTTCTGTCAAAAAATGGGATGTGTCCACGTTGTGCTTTGGCGCATTTCTTGTCGCGGGCGCTAGGCCTACCCACACAAGTGAGGTATCATTTTTATCGGGAGACTTGGGGGAACGCTGGGTGGAAGGAGATTCATGCCTGCTCTGAGATTCCAGAACTTTCTGCCACAGAAATGTGAGGAACATGTGTTTTTTTTAGCCAAATTATGAGGTTTGCAAAGGATTCTGGGTAACAGAACCTGGTCAGAGCCCCACAAGTCACCCCATCTTGGATTCCCCTAGGTCTCTAGTTTTCAGAAATGCACAGGTTTGGTAGGTTTCCCTAGGTGCCGGCTGAGCCAGAGGCCAAAATCTACAGGTAGGCACTTTGCAAAAAACAGCTCTGTTTTCTGTCAAAAAATGGGATGTGTCCACGTTGTGCTTTGGCGCATTTCCTGTCGCGGGCGCTAGGCATACCCACACAAGTGAGGTATTATTTTTATCGTGAGACTTGGGGGAACGCTGGGTGGAAGGAAATTTTTGCCTCCTCTCAGATTCCAGAAATTTCTGCCACAGAAATGTGAGGAAAATGTATTTCTTTTAGCCAAATTATGAGGTTTGCAAAGGATTCTGGGTAACAGAACCTGGTCAGAGCCCACAAGTCACCCCTTTCTTGGATTCCCCTAGGTCTTTAGTTTTCAAAAATGCACAGGTTTGGTAGGTTTCCCTAGGTGCCGGCTGAACTAGAGCCCAAAATCTACAGGTAGGCACTTTGCAAAAAAACAGCTCTGTTTTCTGTCAAAAAAGGGATGTGTCCACGTTGTGCTTTGGGGCTTTACCTGTCGCGGGCGCTAGGCCTACCCACACAAGTGAGGTCTCATTTTTATCGGGAGACTTTGGGGAACGCTGGGTGGTAGGAAATTTGTGGCTCCTCTCTGATTCCAGAACTTTCTGTCACCGAAATGTGAGGAACATGTGTTTTTTTAGCCAAATTTTGAGGTTTGCAAAGGATTCTGGATAACAGAACATGGTCACAGCCCCACAAGTCACCCCATCTTGGATTCCCCTAGGTCTCTAGTTTTCAGAAATGCACAGGTTTGGTAGGTTTCCCTAGGTGCCGGCTGAGCTAGAGGCCAAAATCTACAGGTAGGCACTTTGCAAAAAACAGCTCTGTTTTCTGTCAAAAAATGGGATGTGTCCACGTTGTGCTTTGGCGCATTTCTTGTCGCGGGCGCTAGGCCTACCCACACAAGTGAGGTATCATTTTTATCGGGAGACTTGGGGGAACGCTGGGTGGAAGGAGATTTATGCCTGCTCTGAGATTCCAGAACTTTCTGCCACAGAAATGTGAGGAACGTGTTTTTTTAGCCAAATTATGAGGTTTGCAAAGGATTCTGGGTAACAGAACCTGGTCAGAGCCCCACAAGTCACCCCATCTTGGATTCCCCTAGGTCTCTAGTTTTCAGAAATGCACAGGTTTGGTAGGTTTCCCTAGGTGCCGGCTGAGCTAGAGGCCAAAATCTACAGGTAGGCACTTTGGAAAAAACAGCTCTGTTTTCTGTCAAAAAATGGGATGTGTCCACGTTGTGCTTTGGCGCATTTCCTGTCGCGGGCGCTAGGCTTACCCACACAAGTGAGGTATCATTTTAATCGTGAGACTTGGGGGAACGCTGGGTGGAAGGAAATTTGTGCCTCCTCTCAGATTCCAGAAATTTCTGCCACAGAAATTTGAGGAAAATGTGTTTCTTTTAGCCAAATTATGAGGTTTGCAAAGGATTCTGGGTAACAGAACCTGGTCAGAGCCCCACAAGTCACCCCATCTTGGATTCCCCTAGGTCTTTAGTTTTCAAAAATGCACAGGTTTAGTAGGTTTCCCTAGGTGCCGGCTGAGCTAGAGGCCAAAATCTACAGGTAGGCACTTTGCAAAAAAACAGCTCTGTTTTCTGTCAAAAAAGGGATGTGTCCACGTTGTGCTTTGGGGCTTTACCTGTCGCGGGCACTAGGTCTACCCACACAAGTGAGGTCTCATTTTTATCGGGAGACTTTGGGGAACGCTGGGTGGAAGGAAATTTGTGGCTCCTCTCTGATTCCAGAACTTTCTGTCACCGAAATGTGAGGAACATGTGTTTTTTTAGCCAAATTTTGATGTTTGCAAAGGATTCTGGATAACAGAACCTGGTCAGAGCCCCACAAGTCACCCCATCTTGGATTCCCCTAGGTCTAAAGTTTTCAGAAATGCACAGGTTTGGTAGGTTTCCCTAGGTGCCGGCTGAGCTAGAGGCCAAAATCTACAGGTAGGCACTTTGGAAAAAACAGCTCTGTTTTCTGTCAAAAAATGGGATGTGTCCACGTTGTGCTTTGGCGCATTTCCTGTCGCGGGCGCTAGGCATACCCACACAAGTGAGGTATCATTTTAATCGTGAGACTTGGGGGAACGCTGGGTGGAAGGAAATTTGTGCCTCCTCTCAGATTCCATAAATTTCTGCCACAGAAATTTGAGGAAAATGTGTTTTTTTTAGCCAAATTATGAGGTTTGCAAAGGATTCTGGGTAACAGAACCTGGTCAGAGCCCCACAAGTCACCCCATCTTGGATTCCCCTAGGTCTTTAGTTTTCAAAAATGCACAGGTTTGGTAGGTTTCCCTAGGTGCCGGCTGAGCCAGAGGCCAAAATCTACAGGTAGGCACTTTGCAAAAAACAGCTCTGTTTTCTGTCAAAAAATGGGATGTGTCCACGTTGTGCTTTGGCGCATTTCCTGTCGCGGGCGCTAGGCCTACCCACACAAGTGAGGTCTCATTTTTATCGGGAGACTTTGGGGAACGCTGGGTGGAAGGAAATTTGTGCCTCCTCTCAGATTCCAGAAATTTCTGCCACAGAAATGTGAGGAAAATGTATTTCTTTTAGCCAAATTATGAGGTTTGCAAAGGATTCTGGGTAACAGAACCTGGTCAGAGCCCCACAAGTCACCCCATCTTGGATTCCCCTAGGTCTTTAGTTTTCAAAAATGCACAGGTTTGGTAGGTTTCCCTAGGTGCCGGCTGAGCTAGAGGCCAAAATCTACAGGTAGGCACTTTGCAAAAAAACAGCTCTGTTTTCTGTCAAAAAAGGGATGTGTCCACGTTGTGCTTTGGGGCTTTACATGTCGCGGGCGCTAGGCCTACCCACACAAGTGAGGTCTCATTTTTATCGGGAGACTTTGGGGAACGCTGGGTGGAAGGAAATTTGTGCCTCCTCTCAGATTCCAGAAATTTCTGCCACAGAAATTTGAGGAAAATGTGTTTCTTTTAGCCAAATTATGAGGTTTGCAAAGGATTCTGGGTAACAGAACCTGGTCAGAGCCCCACAAGTCACCCCATCTTCGATTCCCCTAGGTCTTTAGTTTTCAAAAATGCACAGGTTTAGTAGGTTTCCCTAGGTGCCGGCTGAGCTAGAGGCCAAAATCTACAGGTAGGCACTTTGCAAAAAAACAGCTCTGTTTTCTGTCAAAAAAGGGATGTGTCCACGTTGTGCTTTGGGGCTTTACCTGTCGCGGGCACTAGGTCTACCCACACAAGTGAGGTCTCATTTTTATCGGGAGACTTTGGGGAACGCTGGGTGGAAGGAAATTTGTGGCTCCTCTCTGATTCCAGAACTTTCTGTCACCGAAATGTGAGGAACATGTGTTTTTTTAGCCAAATTTTGATGTTTGCAAAGGATTCTGGATAACAGAACCTGGTCAGAGCCCCACAAGTCACCCCATCTTGGATTCCCCTAGGTCTAAAGTTTTCAGAAATGCACAGGTTTGGTAGGTTTCCCTAGGTGCCGGCTGAGCTAGAGGCCAAAATCTACAGGTAGGCACTTTGGAAAAAACAGCTCTGTTTTCTGTCAAAAAATGGGATGTGTCCACGTTGTGCTTTGGCGCATTTCCTGTCGCGGGCGCTAGGCATACCCACACAAGTGAGGTATCATTTTAATCGTGAGACTTGGGGGAACGCTGGGTGGAAGGAAATTTGTGCCTCCTCTCAGATTCCATAAATTTCTGCCACAGAAATGTGAGGAACATGTGTTTTTTTTAGCCAAATTATGAGGTTTGCAAAGGATTCTGGGTAACAGAACCTGGTCAGAGCCCCACAAGTCACCCCATCTTGGATTCCCCTAGGTCTTTAGTTTTCAAAAATGCACAGGTTTGGTAGGTTTCCCTAGGTGCCGGCTGAGCTAGAGGCCAAAATCTACAGGTAGGCACTTTGCAAAAAAACAGCTCTGTTTTCTGTCAAAAAAGGGATGTGTCCACGTTGTGCTTTGGGGCTTTACCTGTCGCGGGCACTAGGCCTACCCACACAAGTGAGGTCTCATTTTTATCGGGAGACTTTGGGGAACGCTGGGTGGAAGGAAATTTGTGGCTCCTCTCTGATTCCAGAACTTTCTGCCACAGAAATGTGAGGAACATGTGTTTTTTTAGCCAAATTTTGAGGTTTGCAAAGGATTCTGGGTAACAGAACATGGTCAGAGCCCCACAAGTCACCCCATCTTGGATTCCCCTAGGTCTCTAGTTTTCAGAAATGCACAGGTTTGGTAGGTTTCCCTAGGTGCCGGCTGAGCTAGAGGCCAAAATCTACAGGTAGGCACTTTGCAAAAAATAGCTCTGTTTTCTGTCAAAAAATGGGATGTGTCCACGTTGTGCTTTGGCGCATTTCTTGTCGCGGGCGCTAGGCCTACCCACACAAGTGAGGTATCATTTTTATCGGGAGACTTGGGGGAACGCTGGGTGGAAGGAGATTCATGCCTGCTCTGAGATTCCAGAACTTTCTGCCACAGAAATGTGAGGAACATGTGTTTTTTTTAGCCAAATTATGAGGTTTGCAAAGGATTCTGGGTAACAGAACCTGGTCAGAGCCCCACAAGTCACCCCATCTTGGATTCCCCTAGGTCTCTAGTTTTCAGAAATGCACAGGTTTGGTAGGTTTCCCTAGGTGCCGGCTGAGCCAGAGGCCAAAATCTACAGGTAGGCACTTTGCAAAAAACAGCTCTGTTTTCTGTCAAAAAATGGGATGTGTCCACGTTGTGCTTTGGCGCATTTCCTGTCGCGGGCGCTAGGCATACCCACACAAGTGAGGTATTATTTTTATCGTGAGACTTGGGGGAACGCTGGGTGGAAGGAAATTTGTGCCTCCTCTCAGATTCCAGAAATTTCTGCCACAGAAATGTGAGGAAAATGTATTTCTTTTAGCCAAATTATGAGGTTTGCAAAGGATTCTGGGTAACAGAACCTGGTCAGAGCCCCACAAGTCACCCCATCTTGGATTCCCCTAGGTCTTTAGTTTTTAAAAATGCACAGGTTTGGTAGGTTTCCCTAGGTGCCGGCTGAGCTAGAGGCCAAAATCTACAGGTAGGCACTTTGCAAAAAAACAGCTCTGTTTTCTGTCAAAAAAGGGATGTGTCCACGTTGTGCTTTGGGGCTTTACCTGTCGCGGGCACTAGGCCTACCCACACAAGTGAGGTCTCATTTTTATCGGGAGACTTTGGGGAACGCTGGGTGGAAGGAAATTTGTGGCTCCTCTCTGATTCCAGAACTTTCTGTCACCGAAATGTGAGGAACATGTGTTTTTTTAGCCAAATTTTGAGGTTTGCAAAGGATTCTGGATAACAGAACATGGTCAGAGCCCCACAAGTCACCCCATCTTGGATTCCCCTAGGTCTCTAGTTTTCAGAAATGCACAGGTTTGGTAGGTTTCCCTAGGTGCCGGCTGAGCTAGAGGCCAAAATCTACAGGTAGGCACTTTGCAAAAAACAGCTCTGTTTTCTGTCAAAAAATGGGATGTGTCCACGTTGCATTTTGGGGCATTTCCTGTCGCGGGCGCTAGGCCTACTTACACAAGTGAGGTATCATTTTTATTGGGAGACTTAGGGGAACGCTGGGTGGAAGGAAATTTGTGCCTCCTCTCAGATTCCAGAACTTTCTGCCACAGAAATGTGAGGAACATGTTTTTTTTTGCCAAAGTTTGAGGTTTGCAAAGGATTCTGGGTAACAGAACCTGGTCAGAGCCTCACAAGTCACCCCAATTTGGATTCCCCTAGCTATCTAGTTTTCAGAAATGCACAGGTTTGGTAGGTTTCCCTAGGTGCCGTCTAAGCTAGAGGCCAAAATCTACAGGTAGGCACTTTGCAAAAAACTGCTCTGTTTTCTGTCAAAAAATGGGATGTGTCCAAGTTGTGCTTTGGCGCATTTCTTGACGCGGGCGCTAGGCCTACCCACACAAGTGAGGTATCATTTTTATCGGGAGACTTGGGGGAACGCTGGGTGGAAGGAGATTTATGCCTCCTCTCAGATTCCAGAACTTTCTGCCACAGAAATGTAAGGAACATGTGTTTTTTTAGCCAAATTATGAGGTTTGCAAAGGATTCTGGGTAACAGAACCTGGTCAGAGCCCCACAAGTCACCCCATCTTGTATTCCCCTAGGTCTCTAGTTTTCAGAAATGCACACGTTTGGTAGGTTTCCCTAGGTGCCGGCTGAGCTAGAGGCCAAAATCTACAGGTAGGCACTTTGCAAAAAACAGCTCTGTTTTCTGTCAAAAAATGGGATGTGTCCACGTTGTGCTTTGGGGCATTTCCTGTCGCGGGCGCTAGGCCTACCCACACAAGTGAGGTATAATTTTTATCGTGAGACTTGGGGGAACGCTGGGTGGAAGGAAATTTGTGCCTCCTCTCAGATTCCAGAACTTTCTGCCACAGAAATGTGAGGAACATGTGTTTTTTTAGCCGAATTATGAGGTTTGCAAAGGATTCTGGGTAACAGAACCTGGTCAGAGCCCCACAAGTCACCCCATCTTGGATTCCCCTAGGTCTTTAGTTTTCAAAAATGCACAGGTTTGGTAGGTTTCCCTAGGTGCCGGCTGAGCTAGAGCCCAAGATCTACAGGTAGGCACTTTGCAAAAAAACAGCTCTGTTTTCTGTCAAAAAAGGGATGTGTCCACGTTGTGCTTTGGGGCTTTACATGTCGCGGGCGCTAGGCCTACCCACACAAGTGAGGTCTCATTTTTATCGGGAGACTTTGGGGAACGCTGGGTGGAAGGAAATTTGTGGCTCCTCTCTGATTCCAGAACTTTCTGTCACCGAAATGTGAGGAACATGTGTTTTTTTAGCCAAATTTTGAGGTTTGCAAAGGATTCTGGATAACAGAACATGGTCAGAGCCCCACAAGTCACCCCATCTTGGATTCCCCTAGGTCTCTAGTTTTCAGAAATGCACAGGTTTGGTAGGTTTCCCTAGGTGCCGGCTGAGCTAGAGGCCAAAATCTAAAGGTAGGCACTTTGCAAAAAATAGCTCTGTTTTCTGTCAAAAAATGGGATGTGTCCACGTTGCATTTTGGGGCATTTCCTGTCGTGGGCGCTAGGCCTACTTACACAAGTGAGGTATCATTTTTATTGGGAGACTTAGGGGAACGCTGGGTGGAAGGAAATTTGTGCCTCCTCTCAGATTCCAGAACTTTCTGCCACAGAAATGTGAGGAACATGTTTTTTTTAGCCAAAGTTTGAGGTTTGCAAAGGATTCTGGGTAACAGAACCTGGTCAGAGCCTCACAAGTCACCCCAATTTGGATTCCCCTAGGTATCTAGTTTTCAGAAATGCACAGGTTTGGTAGGTTTCCCTAGGTGCCGTCTAAGCTAGAGGCCAAAATCTACAGGTAGGCACTTTGCAAAAAACTGCTCTGTTTTCTGTCAAAAAATGGGATGTGTCCACGTTGTGCTTTGGCGCATTTCTTGACGCAGGCGCTAGGCCTACCCACACAAGTGAGGTATCATTTTTATCGGGAGACTTGGGGGAACGCTGGGTGGAAGGAGATTTATGCCTCCTCTCAGATTCCAGAACTTTCTGCCACAGAAATGTAAGGAACATGTGTTTTTTTAGCCAAATTATGAGGTTTGCAAAGGATTCTGGGTAACAGAACCTGGTCAGAGCCCCACAAGTCACCCCATCTTGTATTCCCCTAGGTCTCTAGTTTTCAGAAATGCACACGTTTGGTAGGTTTCCCTAGGTGCCGGCTGAGCTAGAGGCCAAAATCTACAGGTAGGCACTTTGCAAAAAACAGCTCTGTTTTCTGTCAAAAAATGGGATGTGTCCACGTTGTGCTTTGGGGCATTTCCTGTCGCGGGCGCTAGGCCTACCCACACAAGTGAGGTATAATTTTTATCGTGAGACTTGGGGGAACGCTGGGTGGAAGGAAATTTGTGCCTCCTCTCAGATTCCAGAACTTTCTGCCACAGAAATGTGAGGAACATGTGTTTTTTTAGCCAAATTATGAGGTTTGCAAAGGATTCTGGGTAACAGAACCTGGTCAGAGCCCCACAAGTCACCCCATCTTGGATTCCCCTAGGTCTTTAGTTTTCAAAAATGCACAGGTTTGGTAGGTTTCCCTAGGTGCCGGCTGAGCTAGAGCCCAAAATCTACAGGTAGGCACTTTGCAAAAAAACAGCTCTGTTTTCTGTCAAAAAAGGGATGTGTCCACGTTGTGCTTTGGGGCTTTACATGTCGCGGGCGCTAGGCCTACCCACACAAGTGAGGTCTCATTTTTATCGGGAGACTTTGGGGAACGCTGGGTGGAAGGAAATTTGTGGCTCCTCTCTGATTCCAGAACTTTCTGTCACCGAAATGTGAGGAACATGTGTTTTTTTAGCCAAATTTTGAGGTTTGCAAAGGATTCTGGATAACAGAACATGGTCAGAGCCCCACAAGTCACCCCATCTTGGATTCCCCTAGGTCTCTAGTTTTCAGAAATGCACAGGTTTGGTAGGTTTCCCTAGGTGCCGGCTGAGCTAGAGGCCAAAATCTACAGGTAGGCACTTTGCAAAAAATAGCTCTGTTTTCTGTCAAAAAATGGGATGTGTCCACGTTGCATTTTGGGGCATTTCCTGTCGTGGGCGCTAGGCCTACTTACACAAGTGAGGTATCATTTTTATTGGGAGACTTAGGGGAACGCTGGGTGGAAGGAAATTTGTGCCTCCTCTCAGATTCCAGAACTTTCTGCCACAGAAATGTGAGGAACATGTTTTTTTTAGCCAAAGTTTGAGGTTTGCAAAGGATTCTGGGTAACAGAACCTGGTCAGAGCCTCACAAGTCACCCCAATTTGGATTCCCCTAGGTATCTAGTTTTCAAAAATGCACAGGTTTGGTAGGTTTCCCTAGGTGCTGTCTAAGCTAGAGGCCAAAATCTACAGGTAGGCACTTTGCAAAAAACTGCTCTGTTTTCTGTCAAAAAATGGGATGTGTCCACGTTGTGCTTTGGCGCATTTCTTGACGCGGGCGCTAGGCCTACCCACACAAGTGAGGTATCATTTTTATCGGGAGACTTGGGGGAACGCTGGGTGGAAGGAGATTTATGCCTCCTCTCAGATTCCAGAACTTTCTGCCACAGAAATGTAAGGAACATGTGTTTTTTTAGCCAAATTATGAGGTTTGCAAAGGATTCTGGGTAACAGAACATGGTCAGAGCCCCACAAGTCACCCCATCTTGGATTCCCCTAGGTCTCTAGTTTTCAGAAATGCACAGGTTTGGTAGGTTTCCCTAGGTGCCGGCTGAGCTAGAGGCCAAAATCTACAGGTAGGCACTTTGCAAAAAATAGCTCTGTTTTCTGTCAAAAAATTTGATGTGTCCACGTTGTGCTTTGGCGCATTTCTTGTCGCGGGCGCTAGGCCTACCCACACAAGTGAGGTATCATTTTTATCGGGAGACTTGGGGGAACGCTGGGTGGAAGGAGATTCATGCCTGCTCTGAGATTCCAGAACTTTCTGCCACAGAAATGTGAGGAACATGTGTTTTTTTTAGCCAAATTATGAGGTTTGCAAAGGATTCTGGGTAACAGAACCTGGTCAGAGCCCCACAAGTCACCCCATCTTGGATTCCCCTAGGTCTCTAGTTTTCAGAAATGCACAGGTTTGGTAGGTTTCCCTAGGTGCCGGCTGAGCCAGAGGCCAAAATCTACAGGTAGGCACTTTGCAAAAAACAGCTCTGTTTTCTGTCAAAAAATGGGATGTGTCCACGTTGTGCTTTGGCGCATTTCCTGTCGCGGGCGCTAGGCATACCCACACAAGTGAGGTATTATTTTTATCGTGAGACTTGGGGGAACGCTGGGTGGAAGGAAATTTGTGCCTCCTCTCAGATTCCAGAAATTTCTGCCACAGAAATGTGAGGAAAATGTATTTCTTTTAGCCAAATTATGAGGTTTGCAAAGGATTCTGGGTAACAGAACCTGGTCAGAGCCCCACAAGTCACCCCATCTTTGATTCCCCTAGGTCTTTAGTTTTCAAAAATGCACAGGTTTGGTAGGTTTCCCTAGGTGCCGGCTGAGCTAGAGGCCAAAATCTACAGGTAGGCACTTTGCAAAAAAACAGCTCTGTTTTCTGTCAAAAAAGGGATGTGTCCACGTTGTGCTTTGGGGCTTTACCTGTCGCGGGCACTAGGCCTACCCACACAAGTGAGGTCTCATTTTTATCGGGAGACTTTGGGGAACGCTGGGTGGAAGGAAATTTGTGGCTCCTCTCTGATTCCAGAACTTTCTGTCACCGAAATGTGAGGAACATGTGTTTTTTTAGCCAAATTTTGAGGTTTGCAAAGGATTCTGGATAACAGAACATGGTCAGAGCCCCACAAGTCACCCCATCTTGGATTCCCCTAGGTCTCTAGTTTTCAGAAATGCACAGGTTTGGTAGGTTTCCCTAGGTGCCGGCTGAGCTAGAGGCCAAAATCTACAGGTAGGCACTTTGCAAAAAACAGCTCTGTTTTCTGTCAAAAAATGGGATGTGTCCACGTTGCATTTTGGGGCATTTCCTGTCGCGGGCGCTAGGCCTACTTACACAAGTGAGGTATCATTTTTATTGGGAGACTTAGGGGAACGCTGGGTGGAAGGAAATTTGTGCCTCCTCTCAGATTCCAGAACTTTCTGCCACAGAAATGTGAGGAACATGTTTTTTTTTGCCAAAGTTTGAGGTTTGCAAAGGATTCTGGGTAACAGAACCTGGTCAGAGCCTCACAAGTCACCCCAATTTGGATTCCCCTAGGTATCTAGTTTTCAGAAATGCACAGGTTTGGTAGGTTTCCCTAGGTGCCGTCTAAGCTAGAGGCCAAAATCTACAGGTAGGCACTTCGCACAAAAACTGCTCTGTTTTCTGTCAAAAAATGGGATGTGTCCAAGTTGTGCTTTGGCGCATTTCTTGACGCGGGCGCTAGGCCTACCCACACAAGTGAGGTATCATTTTTATCGGGAGACTTGGGGGAACGCTGGGTGGAAGGAGATTTATGCCTCCTCTCAGATTCCAGAACTTTCTGCCACAGAAATGTAAGGAACATGTGTTTTTTTAGCCAAATTATGAGGTTTGCAAAGGATTCTGGGTAACAGAACCTGGTCAGAGCCCCACAAGTCACCCCATCTTGTATTCCCCTAGGTCTCTAGTTTTCAGAAATGCACACGTTTGGTAGGTTTCCCTAGGTGCCGGCTGAGCTAGAGGCCAAAATCTACAGGTAGGCACTTTGCAAAAAACAGCTCTGTTTTCTGTCAAAAAATGGGATGTGTCCACGTTGTGCTTTGGGGCATTTCCTGTCGCGGGCGCTAGGCCTACCCACACAAGTGAGGTATAATTTTTATCGTGAGACTTGGGGGAACGCTGGGTGGAAGGAAATTTGTGCCTCCTCTCAGATTCCAGAACTTTCTGCCACAGAAATGTGAGGAACATGTGTTTTTTTAGCCAAATTATGAGGTTTGCAAAGGATTCTGGGTAACAGAACCTGGTCAGAGCCCCACAAGTCACCCCATCTTGGATTCCCCTAGGTCTTTAGTTTTCAAAAATGCACAGGTTTGGTAGGTTTCCCTAGGTGCCGGCTGAGCTAGAGCCCAAAATCTACAGGTAGGCACTTTGCAAAAAAACAGCTCTGTTTTCTGTCAAAAAAGGGATGTGTCCACGTTGTGCTTTGGGGCTTTACATGTCGCGGGCGCTAGGCCTACCCACACAAGTGAGGTCTCATTTTTATCGGGAGACTTTGGGGAACGCTGGGTGGAAGGAAATTTGTGGCTGCTCTCTGATTCCAGAACTTTCTGTCACCGAAATGTGAGGAACATGTGTTTTTTTAGCCAAATTTTGAGGTTTGCAAAGGATTCTGGATAACAGAACATGGTCAGAGCCCCACAAGTCACCCCATCTTGGATTCCCCTAGGTCTCTAGTTTTCAGAAATGCACAGGTTTGGTAGGTTTCCCTAGGTGCCGGCTGAGCTAGAGGCCAAAATCTACAGGTAGGCACTTTGCAAAAAATAGCTCTGTTTTCTGTCAAAAAATGGGATGTGTCCACGTTGCATTTTGGGGCATTTCCTGTCGTGGGCGCTAGGCCTACTTACACAAGTGAGGTATCATTTTTATTGGGAGACTTAGGGGAACGCTGGGTGGAAGGAAATTTGTGCCTCCTCTCAGATTCCAGAACTTTCTGCCACAGAAATGTGAGGAACATGTTTTTTTTAGCCAAAGTTTGAGGTTTGCAAAGGATTCTGGGTAACAGAACCTGGTCAGAGCCTCACAAGTCACCCCAATTTGGATTCCCCTAGGTATCTAGTTTTCAGAAATGCACAGGTTTGGTAGGTTTCCCTAGGTGCCGTCTAAGCTAGAGGCCAAAATCTACAGGTAGGCACTTTGCAAAAAACTGCTCTATTTTCTGTCAAAAAATGGGATGTGTCCACGTTGTGCTTTGGCGCATTTCTTGACGCGGGCGCTAGGCCTACCCACACAAGTGAGGTATCATTTTTATCGGGAGACTTGGGGGAACGCAGGGTGGAAGGAGATTTATGCCTCCTCTCAGATTCCAGAACTTTCTGCCACAGAAATGTAAGGAACATGTGTTTTTTTAGCCAAATTATGAGGTTTGCAAAGGATTCTGGGTAACAGAACCTGGTCAGAGCCCCACAAGTCACCCCATCTTGTATTCCCCTAGGTCTCTAGTTTTCAGAAATGCACACGTTTGGTAGGTTTCCCTAGGTGCCGGCTGAGCTAGAGGCCAAAATCTACAGGTAGGCACTTTGCAAAAAACAGCTCTGTTTTCTGTCAAAAAATGGGATGTGTCCACGTTGTGCTTTGGGGCATTTCCTGTCGCGGGCGCTAGGCCTACCCACACAAGTGAGGTATAATTTTTATCGTGAGACTTGGGGGAACGCTGGGTGGAAGGAAATTTGTGCCTCCTCTCAGATTCCAGAACTTTCTGCCACAGAAATGTGAGGAACATGTGTTTTTTTAGCCAAATTATGAGGTTTGCAAAGGATTCTGGGTAACAGAACCTGGTCAGAGCCCCACAAGTCACCCCATCTTGGATTCCCCTAGGTCTTTAGTTTTCAAAAATGCACAGGTTTGGTAGGTTTCCCTAGGTGCCGGCTGAGCTAGAGCCCAAAATCTACAGGTAGGCACTTTGCAAAAAAACAGCTCTGTTTTCTGTCAAAAAAGGGATGTGTCCACATTGTGCTTTGGGGCTTTACATGTCGCGGGCGCTAGGCCTACCCACACAAGTGAGGTCTCATTTTTATCGGGAGACTTTGGGGAACGCTGGGTGGAAGGAAATTTGTGGCTCCTCTCTGATTCCAGAACTTTCTGTCACCGAAATGTGAGGAACATGTGTTTTTTTAGCCAAATTTTGAGGTTTGCAAAGGATTCTGGATAACAGAACATGGTCAGAGCCCCACAAGTCACCCCATCTTGGATTCCCCTAGGTCTCTAGTTTTCAGAAATGCACAGGTTTGGTAGGTTTCCCTAGGTGCCGGCTGAGCTAGAGGCCAAAATCTACAGGTAGGCACTTTGCAAAAAACAGCTCTGTTTTCTGTCAAAAAATGGGATGTGTCCACGTTGTGCTTTGGCGCATTTCTTGTCGCGGGCGCTAGGCCTACCCACACAAGTGAGGTATCATTTTTATCGGGAGACTTGGGGGAACGCTGGGTGGAAGGAGATTTATGCCTGCTCTGAGATTCCAGAACTTTCTGCCACAGAAATGTGAGGAACGTGTTTTTTTAGCCAAATTATGAGGTTTGCAAAGGATTCTGGGTAACAGAACCTGGTCAGAGCCCCACAAGTCACCCCATATTGGATTCCCCTAGGTCTCTAGTTTTCAGAAATGCACAGGTTTGGTAGGTTTCCCTAGGTGCCGGCTGAGCTAGAGGCCAAAATCTACAGGTAGGCACTTTGGAAAAACAGCTCTGTTTTCTGTCAAAAAATGGGATGTGTCCACGTTGTGCTTTGGCGCATTTCCTGTCGCGGGCGCTAGGCATACCCACACAAGTGAGGTATCATTTTAATCGTGAGACTTGGGGGAACGCTGGGTGGAAGGAAATTTGTGCCTCCTCTCAGATTCCATAAATTTCTGCCACAGAAATTTGAGGAAAATGTGTTTCTTTTAGCCAAATTATGAGGTTTGCAAAGGATTCTGGGTAACAGAACCTGGTCAGAGCCCCACAAGTCACCCCATCTTGGATTCCCCTAGGTCTTTAGTTTTCAAAAATGCACAGGTTTGGTAGGTTTCCCTAGGTGCCGGCTGAGCTAGAGGCCAAAATCTACAGGTAGGCACTTTGCAAAAAAACAGCTCTGTTTTCTGTCAAAAAAGGGATGTGTCCACGTTGTGCTTTGGGGCTTTACCTGTCGCGGGCACTAGGCCTACCCACACAAGTGAGGTCTCATTTTTATCGGGAGACTTTGGGGAACGCTGGGTAGAAGGAAATTTGTGGCTCCTCTCTGATTCCAGAACTTTCTGCCACAGAAATGTGAGGAACATGTGTTTTTTTAGCCAAATTTTGAGGTTTGCAAAGGATTCTGGGTAACAGAACATGGTCAGAGCCCCACAAGTCACCCCATCTTGGATTCCCCTAGGTCTCTAGTTTTCAGAAATGCACAGGTTTGGTAGGTTTCCCTAGGTGCCGGCAGAGCTAGAGGCCAAAATCTACAGGTAGGCACTTTGCGAAAAATAGCTCTGTTTTCTGTCAAAAAATGGGATGTGTCCACGTTGTGCTTTGGCGCATTTCTTGTCGCGGGCGCTAGGCCTACCCACACAAGTGAGGTATCATTTTTATCGGGAGACTTGGGGGAACGCTGGGTGGAAGGAGATTCATGCCTGCTCTGAGATTCCAGAACTTTCTGCCACAGAAATGTGAGGAACATGTGTTTTTTTTAGCCAAATTATGAGGTTTGCAAAGGATTCTGGGTAACAGAACCTGGTCAGAGCCCCACAAGTCACCCCATCTTGGATTCCCCTAGGTCTCTAGTTTTCAGAAATGCACAGGTTTGGTAGGTTTCCCTAGGTGCCGGCTGAGCTAGAGGCCAAAATCTACAGGTAGGCACTTTGCAAAAAACAGCTCTGTTTTCTGTCAAAAAATGGGATGTGTCCACGTTGTGCTTTGGCGCATTTCCTGTCGCGGGCGCTAGGCATACCCACACAAGTGAGGTATCATTTTTATCGTGAGACTTGGGGGAACGCTGGGTGGAAGGAAATTTGTGCCTCCTCTCAGATTCCAGAAATTTCTGCCACAGAAATGTGAGGAAAATGTGTTTCTTTTAGCCAAATTATGAGGTTTGCAAAGGATTCTGGGTAACAGAACCTGGTCAGAGCCCCACAAGTCACCCCATCTTGGATTCCCCTAGGTCTTTAGTTTTCAAAAATGCACAGGTTTGGTAGGTTTCCCTAGGTGCCGGCTGAGCTAGAGCCCAAAATCTACAGGTAGGCACTTTGCAAAAAAACAGCTCTGTTTTCTGTCAAAAAAGGGATGTGTCCACGTTGTGCTTTGGGGCTTTACCTGTCGCGGGCACTAGGCCTACCCACACAAGTGAGGTCTCATTTTTATCGGGAGACTTTGGGGAACGCTGGGTGGAAGGAAATTTGTGGCTCCTCTCTGATTCCAGAACTTTCTGTCACCGAAATGTGAGGAACATGTGTTTTTTTAGCCAAATTTTGAGGTTTGCAAAGGATTCTGGATAACAGAACATGGTCAGAGCCCCACAAGTCACCCCATCTTGGATTCCCCTAGGTCTCTAGTTTTCAGAAATGCACAGGTTTGGTAGGTTTCCCTAGGTGCCGGCTGAGCTAGAGGCCAAAATCTACAGGTAGGCACTTTGCAAAAAACAGCTCTGTTTTCTGTCAAAAAATGGGATGTGTCCACGTTGCATTTTGGGGCATTTCCTGTCGTGGGCGCTAGGCCTACTTACACAAGTGAGGTATCATTTTTATTGGGAGACTTAGGGGAACGCTGGGTGGAAGGAAATTTGTGCCTCCTCTCAGATTCCAGAACTTTCTGCCACAGAAATGTGAGGAACATGTTTTTTTTAGCCAAAGTTTGAGGTTTGCAAAGGATTCTGGGTAACAGAACCTGGTCAGAGCCTCACAAGTCACCCCAATTTGGATTCCCCTAGGTATCTAGTTTTCAGAAATGCACAGGTTTGGTAGGTTTCCCTAGGTGCCGTCTAAGCTAGAGGCCAAAATCTACAGGTAGGCACTTTGCAAAAAACTGCTCTGTTTTCTGTCAAAAAATGGGATGTGTCCACGTTGTGCTTTGGCGCATTTCTTGACGCAGGCGCTAGGCCTACCCACACAAGTGAGGTATCATTTTTATCGGGAGACTTGGGGGAACGCTGGGTGGAAGGAGATTTATGCCTCCTCTCAGATTCCAGAACTTTCTGCCACAGAAATGTAAGGAACATGTGTTTTTTTAGCCAAATTATGAGGTTTGCAAAGGATTCTGGGTAACAGAACCTGGTCAGAGCCCCACAAGTCACCCCATCTTGTATTCCCCTAGGTCTCTAGTTTTCAGAAATGCACACGTTTGGTAGGTTTCCCTAGGTGCCGGCTGAGCTAGAGGCCAAAATCTACAGGTAGGCACTTTGCAAAAAACAGCTCTGTTTTCTGTCAAAAAATGGGATGTGTCCACGTTGTGCTTTGGGGCATTTCCTGTCGCGGGCGCTAGGCCTACCCACACAAGTGAGGTATAATTTTTATCGTGAGACTTGGGGGAACGCTGGGTGGAAGGAAATTTGTGCCTCCTCTCAGATTCCAGAACTTTCTGCCACAGAAATGTGAGGAACATGTGTTTTTTTAGCCAAATTATGAGGTTTGCAAAGGATTCTGGGTAACAGAACCTGGTCAGAGCCCCACAAGTCACCCCATCTTGGATTCCCCTAGGTCTTTAGTTTTCAAAAATGCACAGGTTTGGTAGGTTTCCCTAGGTGCCGGCTGAGCTAGAGCCCAAAATCTACAGGTAGGCACTTTGCAAAAAAACAGCTCTGTTTTCTGTCAAAAAAGGGATGTGTCCACGTTGTGCTTTGGGGCTTTACATGTCGCGGGCGCTAGGCCTACCCACACAAGTGAGGTCTCATTTTTATCGGGAGACTTTGGGGAACGCTGGGTGGAAGGAAATTTGTGGCTCCTCTCTGATTCCAGAACTTTCTGTCACCGAAATGTGAGGAACATGTGTTTTTTTAGCCAAATTTTGAGGTTTGCAAAGGATTCTGGATAACAGAACATGGTCAGAGCCCTACAAGTCACCCCATCTTGGATTCCCCTAGGTCTCTAGTTTTCAGAAATGCACAGGTTTGGTAGGTTTCCCTAGGTGCCGGCTGAGCTAGAGGCCAAAATCTACAGGTAGGCACTTTGCAAAAAATAGCTCTGTTTTCTGTCAAAAAATGGGATGTGTCCACGTTGCATTTTGGGGCATTTCCTGTCGTGGGCGCTAGGCCTACTTACACAAGTGAGGTATCATTTTTATTGGGAGACTTAGGGGAACGCTGGGTGGAAGGAAATTTGTGCCTCCTCTCAGATTCCAGAACTTTCTGCCACAGAAATGTGAGGAACATGTTTTTTTTAGCCAAAGTTTGAGGTTTGCAAAGGATTCTGGGTAACAGAACCTGGTCAGAGCCTCACAAGTCACCCCAATTTGGATTCCCCTAGGTATCTAGTTTTCAAAAATGCACAGGTTTGGTAGGTTTCCCTAGGTGCTGTCTAAGCTAGAGGCCAAAATCTACAGGTAGGCACTTTGCAAAAAACTGCTCTGTTTTCTGTCAAAAAATGGGATGTGTCCACGTTGTGCTTTGGCGCATTTCTTGACGCGGGCGCTAGGCCTACCCACACAAGTGAGGTATCATTTTTATCGGGAGACTTGGGGGAACGCTGGGTGGAAGGAGATTTATGCCTCCTCTCAGATTCCAGAACTTTCTGCCACAGAAATGTAAGGAACATGTGTTTTTTTAGCCAAATTATGAGGTTTGCAAAGGATTCTGGGTAACAGAACATGGTCAGAGCCCCACAAGTCACCCCATCTTGGATTCCCCTAGGTCTCTAGTTTTCAGAAATGCACAGGTTTGGTAGGTTTCCCTAGGTGCCGGCTGAGCTAGAGGCCAAAATCTACAGGTAGGCACTTTGCAAAAAATAGCTCTGTTTTCTGTCAAAAAATTTGATGTGTCCACGTTGTGCTTTGGCGCATTTCTTGTCGCGGGCGCTAGGCCTACCCACACAAGTGAGGTATCATTTTTATCGGGAGACTTGGGGGAACGCTGGGTGGAAGGAGATTCATGCCTGCTCTGAGATTCCAGAACTTTCTGCCACAGAAATGTGAGGAACATGTGTTTTTTTTAGCCAAATTATGAGGTTTGCAAAGGATTCTGGGTAACAGAACCTGGTCAGAGCCCCACAAGTCACCCCATCTTGGATTCCCCTAGGTCTCTAGTTTTCAGAAATGCACAGGTTTGGTAGGTTTCCCTAGGTGCCGGCTGAGCCAGAGGCCAAAATCTACAGGTAGGCACTTTGCAAAAAACAGCTCTGTTTTCTGTCAAAAAATGGGATGTGTCCACGTTGTGCTTTGGCGCATTTCCTGTCGCGGGCGCTAGGCATACCCACACAAGTGAGGTATTATTTTTATCGTGAGACTTGGGGGAACGCTGGGTGGAAGGAAATTTGTGCCTCCTCTCAGATTCCAGAAATTTCTGCCACAGAAATGTGAGGAAAATGTATTTCTTTTAGCCAAATTATGAGGTTTGCAAAGGATTCTGGGTAACAGAACCTGGTCAGAGCCCCACAAGTCACCCCATCTTTGATTCCCCTAGGTCTTTAGTTTTCAAAAATGCACAGGTTTGGTAGGTTTCCCTAGGTGCCGGCTGAGCTAGAGGCCAAAATCTACAGGTAGGCACTTTGCAAAAAAACAGCTCTGTTTTCTGTCAAAAAAGGGATGTGTCCACGTTGTGCTTTGGGGCTTTACCTGTCGCGGGCACTAGGCCTACCCACACAAGTGAGGTCTCATTTTTATCGGGAGACTTTGGGGAACGCTGGGTGGAAGGAAATTTGTGGCTCCTCTCTGATTCCAGAACTTTCTGTCACCGAAATGTGAGGAACATGTGTTTTTTTAGCCAAATTTTGAGGTTTGCAAAGGATTCTGGATAACAGAACATGGTCAGAGCCCCACAAGTCACCCCATCTTGGATTCCCCTAGGTCTCTAGTTTTCAGAAATGCACAGGTTTGGTAGGTTTCCCTAGGTGCCGGCTGAGCTAGAGGCCAAAATCTACAGGTAGGCACTTTGCAAAAAACAGCTCTGTTTTCTGTCAAAAAATGGGATGTGTCCACGTTGCATTTTGGGGCATTTCCTGTCGCGGGCGCTAGGCCTACTTACACAAGTGAGGTATCATTTTTATTGGGAGACTTAGGGGAACGCTGGGTGGAAGGAAATTTGTGCCTCCTCTCAGATTCCAGAACTTTCTGCCACAGAAATGTGAGGAACATGTTTTTTTTTGCCAAAGTTTGAGGTTTGCAAAGGATTCTGGGTAACAGAACCTGGTCAGAGCCTCACAAGTCACCCCAATTTGGATTCCCCTAGGTATCTAGTTTTCAGAAATGCACAGGTTTGGTAGGTTTCCCTAGGTGCCGTCTAAGCTAGAGGCCAAAATCTACAGGTAGGCACTTTGCAAAAAACTGCTCTGTTTTCTGTCAAAAAATGGGATGTGTCCAAGTTGTGCTTTGGCGCATTTCTTGACGCGGGCGCTAGGCCTACCCACACAAGTGAGGTATCATTTTTATCGGGAGACTTGGGGGAACGCTGGGTGGAAGGAGATTTATGCCTCCTCTCAGATTCCAGAACTTTCTGCCACAGAAATGTAAGGAACATGTGTTTTTTTAGCCAAATTATGAGGTTTGCAAAGGATTCTGGGTAACAGAACCTGGTCAGAGCCCCACAAGTCACCCCATCTTGTATTCCCCTAGGTCTCTAGTTTTCAGAAATGCACACGTTTGGTAGGTTTCCCTAGGTGCCGGCTGAGCTAGAGGCCAAAATCTACAGGTAGGCACTTTGCAAAAAACAGCTCTGTTTTCTGTCAAAAAATGGGATGTGTCCACGTTGTGCTTTGGGGCATTTCCTGTCGCGGGCGCTAGGCCTACCCACACAAGTGAGGTATAATTTTTATCGTGAGACTTGGGGGAACGCTGGGTGGAAGGAAATTTGTGCCTCCTCTCAGATTCCAGAACTTTCTGCCACAGAAATGTGAGGAACATGTGTTTTTTTAGCCAAATTATGAGGTTTGCAAAGGATTCTGGGTAACAGAACCTGGTCAGAGCCCCACAAGTCACCCCATCTTGGATTCCCCTAGGTCTTTAGTTTTCAAAAATGCACAGGTTTGGTAGGTTTCCCTAGGTGCCGGCTGAGCTAGAGCCCAAAATCTACAGGTAGGCACTTTGCAAAAAAACAGCTCTGTTTTCTGTCAAAAAAGGGATGTGTCCACGTTGTGCTTTGGGGCTTTACATGTCGCGGGCGCTAGGCCTACCCACACAAGTGAGGTCTCATTTTTATCGGGAGACTTTGGGGAACGCTGGGTGGAAGGAAATTTGTGGCTGCTCTCTGATTCCAGAACTTTCTGTCACCGAAATGTGAGGAACATGTGTTTTTTTAGCCAAATTTTGAGGTTTGCAAAGGATTCTGGATAACAGAACATGGTCAGAGCCCCACAAGTCACCCCATCTTGGATTCCCCTAGGTCTCTAGTTTTCAGAAATGCACAGGTTTGGTAGGTTTCCCTAGGTGCCGGCTGAGCTAGAGGCCAAAATCTACAGGTAGGCACTTTGCAAAAAATAGCTCTGTTTTCTGTCAAAAAATGGGATGTGTCCACGTTGCATTTTGGGGCATTTCCTGTCGTGGGCGCTAGGCCTACTTACACAAGTGAGGTATCATTTTTATTGGGAGACTTAGGGGAACGCTGGGTGGAAGGAAATTTGTGCCTCCTCTCAGATTCCAGAACTTTCTGCCACAGAAATGTGAGGAACATGTTTTTTTTAGCCAAAGTTTGAGGTTTGCAAAGGATTCTGGGTAACAGAACCTGGTCAGAGCCTCACAAGTCACCCCAATTTGGATTCCCCTAGGTATCTAGTTTTCAGAAATGCACAGGTTTGGTAGGTTTCCCTAGGTGCCGTCTAAGCTAGAGGCCAAAATCTACAGGTAGGCACTTTGCAAAAAACTGCTCTGTTTTCTGTCAAAAAATGGGATGTGTCCACGTTGTGCTTTGGCGCATTTCTTGACGCGGGCGCTAGGCCTACCCACACAAGTGAGGTATCATTTTTATCGGGAGACTTGGGGGAACGCAGGGTGGAAGGAGATTTATGCCTCCTCTCAGATTCCAGAACTTTCTGCCACAGAAATGTAAGGAACATGTGTTTTTTTAGCCAAATTATGAGGTTTGCAAAGGATTCTGGGTAACAGAACCTGGTCAGAGCCCCACAAGTCACCCCATCTTGTATTCCCCTAGGTCTCTAGTTTTCAGAAATGCACACGTTTGGTAGGTTTCCCTAGGTGCCGGCTGAGCTAGAGGCCAAAATCTACAGGTAGGCACTTTGCAAAAAACAGCTCTGTTTTCTGTCAAAAAATGGGATGTGTCCACGTTGTGCTTTGGGGCATTTCCTGTCGCGGGCGCTAGGCCTACCCACACAAGTGAGGTATAATTTTTATCGTGAGACTTGGGGGAACGCTGGGTGGAAGGAAATTTGTGCCTCCTCTCAGATTCCAGAACTTTCTGCCACAGAAATGTGAGGAACATGTGTTTTTTTAGCCAAATTATGAGGTTTGCAAAGGATTCTGGGTAACAGAACCTGGTCAGAGCCCCACAAGTCACCCCATCTTGGATTCCCCTAGGTCTTTAGTTTTCAAAAATGCACAGGTTTGGTAGGTTTCCCTAGGTGCCGGCTGAGCTAGAGCCCAAAATCTACAGGTAGGCACTTTGCAAAAAAACAGCTCTGTTTTCTGTCAAAAAAGGGATGTGTCCACGTTGTGCTTTGGGGCTTTACATGTCGCGGGCGCTAGGCCTACCCACACAAGTGAGGTCTCATTTTTATCGGGAGACTTTGGGGAACGCTGGGTGGAAGGAAATTTGTGGCTCCTCTCTGATTCCAGAACTTTCTGTCACCGAAATGTGAGGAACATGTGTTTTTTTAGCCAAATTTTGAGGTTTGCAAAGGATTCTGGATAACAGAACATGGTCAGAGCCCCACAAGTCACCCCATCTTGGATTCCCCTAGGTCTCTAGTTTTCAGAAATGCACAGGTTTGGTAGGTTTCCCTAGGTGCCGGCTGAGCTAGAGGCCAAAATCTACAGGTAGGCACTTTGCAAAAAACAGCTCTGTTTTCTGTCAAAAAATGGGATGTGTCCACGTTGTGCTTTGGCGCATTTCTTGTCGCGGGCGCTAGGCCTACCCACACAAGTGAGGTATCATTTTTATCGGGAGACTTGGGGGAACGCTGGGTGGAAGGAGATTTATGCCTGCTCTGAGATTCCAGAACTTTCTGCCACAGAAATGTGAGGAACGTGTTTTTTTAGCCAAATTATGAGGTTTGCAAAGGATTCTGGGTAACAGAACCTGGTCAGAGCCCCACAAGTCACCCCATCTTGGATTCCCCTAGGTCTCTAGTTTTCAGAAATGCACAGGTTTGGTAGGTTTCCCTAGGTGCCGGCTGAGCTAGAGGCCAAAATCTACAGGTAGGCACTTTGGAAAAACAGCTCTGTTTTCTGTCAAAAAATGGGATGGGTCCACGTTGTGCTTTGGCGCATTTCCTGTCGCGGGCGCTAGGCATACCCACACAAGTGAGGTATCATTTTAATCGTGAGACTTGGGGGAACGCTGGGTGGAAGGAAATTTGTGCCTCCTCTCAGATTCCATAAATTTCTGCCACAGAAATTTGAGGAAAATGTGTTTCTTTTAGCCAAATTATGAGGTTTGCAAAGGATTCTGGGTAACAGAACCTGGTCAGAGCCCCACAAGTCACCCCATCTTGGATTCCCCTAGGTCTTTAGTTTTCAAAAATGCACAGGTTTGGTAGGTTTCCCTAGGTGCCGGCTGAGCTAGAGGCCAAAATCTACAGGTAGGCACTTTGCAAAAAAACAGCTCTGTTTTCTGTCAAAAAAGGGATGTGTCCACGTTGTGCTTTGGGGCTTTACCTGTCGCGGGCACTAGGCCTACCCACACAAGTGAGGTCTCATTTTTATCGGGAGACTTTGGGGAACGCTGGGTAGAAGGAAATTTGTGGCTCCTCTCTGATTCCAGAACTTTCTGCCACAGAAATGTGAGGAACATGTGTTTTTTTAGCCAAATTTTGAGGTTTGCAAAGGATTCTGGGTAACAGAACATGGTCAGAGCCCCACAAGTCACCCCATCTTGGATTCCCCTAGGTCTCTAGTTTTCAGAAATGCACAGGTTTGGTAGGTTTCCCTAGGTGCCGGCAGAGCTAGAGGCCAAAATCTACAGGTAGGCACTTTGCGAAAAATAGCTCTGTTTTCTGTCAAAAAATGGGATGTGTCCACGTTGTGCTTTGGCGCATTTCTTGTCGCGGGCGCTAGGCCTACCCACACAAGTGAGGTATCATTTTTATCGGGAGACTTGGGGGAACGCTGGGTGGAAGGAGATTCATGCCTGCTCTGAGATTCCAGAACTTTCTGCCACAGAAATGTGAGGAACATGTGTTTTTTTTAGCCAAATTATGAGGTTTGCAAAGGATTCTGGGTAACAGAACCTGGTCAGAGCCCCACAAGTCACCCCATCTTGGATTCCCCTAGGTCTCTAGTTTTCAGAAATGCACAGGTTTGGTAGGTTTCCCTAGGTGCCGGCTGAGCTAGAGGCCAAAATCTACAGGTAGGCACTTTGCAAAAAACAGCTCTGTTTTCTGTCAAAAAATGGGATGTGTCCACGTTGTGCTTTGGCGCATTTCCTGTCGCGGGCGCTAGGCATACCCACACAAGTGAGGTATCATTTTTATCGTGAGACTTGGGGGAACGCTGGGTGGAAGGAAATTTGTGCCTCCTCTCAGATTCCAGAAATTTCTGCCACAGAAATGTGAGGAAAATGTGTTTCTTTTAGCCAAATTATGAGGTTTGCAAAGGATTCTGGGTAACAGAACCTGGTCAGAGCCCCACAAGTCACCCCATCTTGGATTCCCCTAGGTCTTTAGTTTTCAAAAATGCACAGGTTTGGTAGGTTTCCCTAGGTGCCGGCTGAGCTAGAGGCCAAAATCTACAGGTAGGCACTTTGCAAAAAAACAGCTCTGTTTTCTGTCAAAAAAGGGATGTGTCCACGTTGTGCTTTGGGGCTTTACCTGTCGCGGGCACTAGGCCTACCCACACAAGTGAGGTCTCATTTTTATCGGGAGACTTTGGGGAACGCTGGGTGGAAGGAAATTTGTGGCTCCTCTCTGATTCCAGAACTTTCTGTCACCGAAATGTGAGGAACATGTGTTTTTTTAGCCAAATTTTGAGGTTTGCAAAGGATTCTGGATAACAGAACATGGTCAGAGCCCCACAAGTCACCCCATCTTGGATTCCCCTAGGTCTCTAGTTTTCAGAAATGCACAGGTTTGGTAGGTTTCCCTAGGTGCCGGCTGAGCTAGAGGCCAAAATCTACAGGTAGGCACTTTGCAAAAAACAGCTCTGTTTTCTGTCAAAAAATGGGATGTGTCCACGTTGTGCTTTGGCGCATTTCTTGTCGCGGGCGCTAGGCCTACCCACACAAGTGAGGTATCATTTTTATCGGGAGACTTGGGGGAACGCTGGGTGGAAGGAGATTCATGCCTGCTCTGAGATTCCAGAACTTTCTGCCACAGAAATGTGAGGAACATGTGTTTTTTTAGCCAAATTATGAGGTTTGCAAAGGATTCTGGGTAACAGAAACTGGTCAGAGCCCCACAAGTCACCCCATCTTGAATTCCCCTAGGTCTCTAGTTTTCAGAAATGCACAGGTTTGGTAGGTTTCCCTAGGTGCCGGCTGAGCTAGAGGCCAAAATCTACAGGTAGGCACTTTGCAAAAAACAGCTCTGTTTTCTGTCAAAAAATGGGATGTGTCCACGTTGTGCTTTGGCGCATTTCCTGTCGCGGGCGCTAGGCATACCCACACAAGTGAGGTATCATTTTTATCGTGAGACTTGGGGGAACGCTGGGTGGAAGGAAATTTGTGCCTCCTCTCAGATTCCAGAAATTTCTGCCACAGAAATGTGAGGAAAATGTGTTTCTTTTAGCCAAATTATGAGGTTTGCAAAGGATTCTGGGTAACAGAACCTGGTCAGAGCCCCACAAGTCACCCCATCTTGGATTCCCCTAGGTCTTTAGTTTTCAAAAATGCACAGGTTTGGTAGGTTTCCCTAGGTGCCGGCTGAGCTAGAGGCCAAAATCTACAGGTAGGCACTTTGCAAAAAAACAGCTCTGTTTTCTGTCAAAAAAGGGATGTGTCCACGTTGTGCTTTGGGGCTTTACCTGTCGCGGGCACTAGGCCTACCCACACAAGTGAGGTCTCATTTTTATCGGGAGACTTTGGGGAACGCTGGGTGGAAGGAAATTTGTGGCTCCTCTCTGATTCCAGAACTTTCTGTCACCGAAATGTGAGGAACATGTGTTTTTTTAGCCAAATTTTGAGGTTTGCAAAGGATTCTGGATAACAGAACATGGTCAGAGCCCCACAAGTCACCCCATCTTGGATTCCCCTAGGTCTCTAGTTTTCAGAAATGCACAGGTTTGGTAGGTTTCCCTAGGTGCCGGCTGAGCTAGAGGCCAAAATCTACAGGTAGGCACTTTGCAAAAAACAGCTCTGTTTTCTGTCAAAAAATGGGATGTGTCCACGTTGTGCTTTGGCGCATTTCTTGTCGCGGGCGCTAGGCCTACCCACACAAGTGAGGTATCATTTTTATCGGGAGACTTGGGGGAACGCTGGGTGGAAGGAGATTCATGCCTGCTCTGAGATTCCAGAACTTTCTGCCACAGAAATGTGAGGAACATGTGTTTTTTTAGCCAAATTATGAGGTTTGCAAAGGATTCTGGGTAACAGAAACTGGTCAGAGCCCCACAAGTCACCCCATCTTGAATTCCCCTAGGTCTCTAGTTTTCAGAAATGCACAGGTTTGGTAGGTTTCCCTAGGTGCCGGCTGAGCTAGAGGCCAAAATCTACAGGTAGGCACTTTGCAAAAAACAGCTCTGTTTTCTGTCAAAAAATGGGATGTGTCCACGTTGTGCTTTGGCGCATTTCCTGTCGCGGGCGCTAGGCATACCCACACAAGTGAGGTATCATTTTTATCGTGAGACTTGGGGGAACGCTGGGTGGAAGGAAATTTGTGCCTCCTCTCAGATTCCAGAAATTTCTGCCACACAAATGTGAGGAAAATGTGTTTCTTTTAGACAAATTATGAGGTTTGCAAAGGATTCTGGGTAACAGAACCTGGTCAGAGCCCCACAAGTCACCCCATCTTGGATTCCCCTAGGTCTTTAGTTTTCAAAAATGCACAGGTTTGGTAGGTTTCCCTAGGTGCCGGCTGAGCTAGAGGCCAAAATCTACAGGTAGGCACTTTGCAAAAAAACAGCTCTGTTTTCTGTCAAAAAAGGGATGTGTCCACGTTGTGCTTTGGGGCTTTACCTGTCGCGGGCACTAGGCCTACCCACACAAGTGAGGTCTCATTTTTATCGGGAGACTTTGGGGAACGCTGGGTGGAAGGAAATTTGTGGCTCCTCTCTGATTCCAGAACTTTCTGTCACCGAAATGTGAGGAACATGTGTTTTTTTAGCCAAATTTTGAGGTTTGCAAAGGATTCTGGATAACAGAACATGGTCAGAGCCCCACAAGTCACCCCATCTTGGATTCCCCTAGGTCTCTAGTTTTCAGAAATGCACAGGTTTGGTACGTTTCCCTAGGTGCCGGCTGAGCTAGAGGCCAAAATCTACAGGTAGGCACTTTGCAAAAAACAGCTCTGTTTTCTGTCAAAAAATGGGATGTGTCCACGTTGCATTTTGGGGCATTTCCTGTCGCGGGCGCTAGGCCTACCCACTCAAGTGAGGTATCATTTTTATTGGGAGACTTAGGGGAACGCTGGGTGGAAGGAAATTTGTGCCTCCTCTCAGATTCCAGAACTTTCTGCCACAGAAATGTGAGGAACATGTTTTTTTTAGCCAAAGTTTGAGGTTTGCAAAGGATTCTGGGTAACAGAACCTGGTCAGAGCCTCACAAGTCACCCCAATTTGGATTCCCCTAGGTATCTAGTTTTCAGAAATGCACAGGTTTGGTAGGTTTCCCTAGGTGCCGTCTAAGCTAGAGGCCAAAATCTACAGGTAGGCACTTTGCAAAAAACTGCTCTGTTTTCTGTCAAAAAATGGGATATGTCCACGTTGTGCTTTGGCGCATTTCTTGACGCGGGCGCTAGGCCTACCCACACAAGTGAGGTATCATTTTTATCGGGAGACTTGGGGGAACGCTGGGTGGAAGGAGATTTATGCCTCCTCTCAGATTCCAGAACTTTCTGCCATAGAAATGTAAGGAACAGATGTTTTTTTAGCCAAATTATGAGGTTTGCAAAGGATTCTGGGTAACAGAACCTGGTCAGAGCCCCACAGTCACCCCATCTTGAATTCCCCTAGGTCTCTAGTTTTCAGAAATGCACAGGTTTGGTAGGTTTCCCTAGGTGCCGGCTGAGCTAGAGGCCAAAATCTACAGGTAGGCACTCTGCAAAAAACAGCTCTGTTTTCTGTCAAAAAATGGGATGTGTCCACGTTGTGCTTTGGGGCATTTCCTGTCGCGGGCGCTAGGCCTACCCACACAAGTGAGGTATAATTTTTATCGTGAGACTTGGGGGAACGCTGGGTGGAAGGAAATTTGTGCCTCCTCTCAGATTCCAGAACTTTCTGCCACAGAAATGTGAGGAACATGTGTTTTTTTAGCCAAATTTTGAGGTTTGCAAAGGATTCTGGGTATCAGAACCTGGTCAGAGCCCCACAAGTCACCCCATCTTGGATTCCCCTAGGTCTCTAGCTTTCAGAAATGCACAGGTTTGGTAGGTTTCCCTAGGTGCCGGCTGAGCTAGAGGCCAAAATCTACAGGTAGGCACTTTGCAAAAAACAGCTCTGTTTTCTGTCAAAAAATGGGATGTGTCCACTTTGTGCTTTGGCGCATTTCTTGTCGCGGGCGCTAGGCCTACCCACACAAGTGAGGTATAATTTTTATCGGGAGACTTGGGGGAACGCTGGGTGGAAGGAGATTTATGCCTCCTCGCAGATTCCAGAACTTTCTGCCACAGAAATGTGAGGAACATGTGTTTTTTTAGCCAAATTATGAGGTTTGCAAAGGATTCTGGGTAACAGAACCTGGTCAGAGCCCCACAAGTCACCCCATCTTGGATTCCCCTAGGTCTCTAGCTTTCAGAAATGCACCGGTTTGGTAGGTTTCCCTAGGTGCCGGCTGAGCTAGAGGCCAAAATCTACAGGTAGGCACTTTGCAAAAAACAGCTCTGTTTTCTGTCAAAAAATGGGATGTGTCCACGTTGTGCTTTGGCGCATTTCTTGTCGCGGGCGCTAGGCCTACCCACACAAGTGAGGTATAATTTTTATCGGGAGACTTGGAGGAACGCTGGGTGGAAGGAGAATTATGCCTCCTCTCAGATTCCAGAACTTTCTGCCACAGAAATGTGAGGAACATGTGTTTTTTTAGCCAAATTATGAGGTTTGCAAAGGATTCTGGGTAACAGAACCTGGTCAGAGCCCCGTAAGTCACCCCATCTTGGATTCCCCTAGGTCTCTAGTTTTCAAAAATGCACAGGTTTGGTAGGTTTCCCTAGGTGCCGGCTGAGCTAGAGGCCAAAATCTACAGGTAGGCACTTTGCAAAAAACACCTCTGTTTTCTTTAAAAAAAATGGGATGTGTCCACGTTGCGTTTTGGGGCGTTTCCTGTAGCGGGCGCTAGGCCTACCCACACAAGTGAGGTATCATTTTTATCGGGAGACTTGGGCGAACGCTGGGTGGAAGGAAATTTGTGGCTCCTCTCAGATTCCAGACCTTTCTGTCACCGAAATATGAGGAAAATTTGTTTTTTTAGCCAAATTTTGAGGTTTGCAAAGGATTCTGGGTAACAGAACCTGGTCAGAGCCCCACAAGCCACCCCATCTTGGATTCCCCTAGGTCTCTAGCTTTCAAAAATGCACAGATTTGGTAGGTTTCCCTAGGTGCTGGCTGAGCTAGAGGCCAAAATCTACAGGTAGGCACTTTGCAAAAAACACCTCTGTTTTCTTAAAAAAAAATGGGATGTGTCCACGTTGCGTTTTGGGGTGTTTCCTGTCGCGGGCGCTAGGCCTACCCACACAAGTAAGGTATCATTTTTATCGGGAGACTTGGGGGAACATAGATTAGCAAAACAAGTGTTATTTCCCCTTGTCTTTCTCTACATTTTTTCCTTCCAAATATAGGAGAGTGTGTAAAAAAGACATCTATTTGAGAAATGCCCTGTAATTCACATGCTAGTATGGTCACCCCGGAATTCAGAGATGTGCAAATAACCACTGCTCCTCAACACCTTATCTTGTGCCCTTTTTGGAAATACAAAGGTTTTCTTGATAGCTATTTGTTACTCTTTATATTTCAGCAAATGAATTGCTGTATACCCGGTATAGAATGAAAACGCACTGTAGGGTGCAGCTCATTTATTGGCTCTGGGTACCTAGGGTTCTTGATGAACCTACAAGCCCTATATATCCCCGCAACCAGAGGAGTCTAGCAGACGTAACAGTATATTGCTTTCGATAATCTGACATTGCAGGGAAACGTTACAGAGTAAAATATAGAGAATTGTTTTTGTTTTTTTCACCTCAATTTCAATATTTTTCTTTTTCAGTTGTTATTTCCTGTAGGAAACCCTTGTAGGTTCTGCACAAATGACCCCTTGCTGAATTCAGAATTTTGTCTACTTTTCAGAAATGTTTAGGTTTCTGGGATCCAGCATTGGTTTCATGCCCATTTCTGTCACTGACTGGAAGGAGGTTATAAGTACAAAAAATTGTAAAAATGGGGTATGTCCCAGTAAAATGCCAAATTTGTGTTGAAAAATTGGGTTTTCTGATTCAAATCTGCCTGTTCCTGAAAGCAGGGAAGCTGGTGAGTTTAGCACCGCAAACCCTTTGTTGATGCCATTTTCAGGGGAAAAACCACAAGCCTTGTTCTGCAGCCACTTTTTCCCATTTGTTTGAAAAAAACTAAATTTTCACTGTATTTTGGCTAATTTCTTGGCCTCCTTCAGGTGAACCCACAAAGTCTGGGTACCTCTAGAATCCCTAGGATGTTTGAAAAAAAGGACGCAAATTTGGCTTGGTTAGCTTATGTGGACAAAAAGTTATGAGGGCCTAAGCACGAACTGCCCCAAATAGGCAAAAAAAGGCCTGGCACAGGAGGGGGATAAGGCCTGGCAGCGAAGGGGTTAAGATTCTCTTTTTTGAATCATGGCAATAACATGGCTTTGTATTCTTTGTGCTTATAAGGTATCATTTAAATAAGGTCATCATTGATTACAAGTATACCCCCTTTTTGTAATAATTTGTCAGTATTTTGACATAACTCCTTACACTTATACATAACACATATCATCTAGGGAGAGCGTCAGGATAAATGATCCAGAGAAAGTCCTTGGACCCGTCTTGGCTTGGGAGCACTGGCCTAAATATGTTGACCATTACATGTGGGAATAATAGGAATTTCTAACATCTCCTTTTTTTTTTTTATCTTATCAGTGGCACCAAGAATACATTTAATCCTGGATGCCACCTTCTACTTAGGTATTTCTTTTATCAGAGACCCTACCTTGGTGAGCCTGTTCAGGCAGACAATTTATGGTAGATGAGGTGAGGACCCTATGATTAAGCTTGCTACCAGAGGTGGTGATGATCCTACATCCTGTAAAGTAATACCCCCAGAGTACATGCTTGCCCATGATTTATTTCTTGTAATGACATTCGGGATCATTATGACCCTAGCAGTCTTCAGACCGCCAGTGTCATGGTGGTGGTCTCACCGCCCCCAAAGTGGTGGTCTGACTGCTTTGGCGGGTGTCTGACCGCCATATTATGATTGGCGCGGTTGCGCCACCGTCGGACCTCCAGCACCGCCAGATTTCCTCCACAGGAGGGACTGGCAGTGCTGGAGGTCCTAATCTGTCAGGGCAGCGCTGCAAACAGCACCGCCCTGGGGATTACGACTACCCTCTCTGTTTGCTTTTAATTGGCGGTAGCACCGCCATGTAAAGGCTGGCAGAGACCGGGTTCAGAGGTCCCAGGAGGACCTGTGCACTGCCCATGCACTTGGCATGGGCAGTGCAGGGGCCCCCATGGCCAACCCTGTCACTCTGTTCACTGTCTGCTTTGCAGACATTGAACAGTGTAATGGGTGCTGTTGCACCTATGCAATGCAGCATTGCCGTCAGCTCAATTATGAGCCGGCGTCAATGTTGTAGGCTATTTCCCGCTGACCCAGTTGGAAACTCCTAATGGGGCCCGCAGGAAGGCGGCCACACTGGCGGCAAACTGACCGTGGGGGTTTGGCGGACAACCTTTTCTATCTGCCAAACTCCTAATGACCCCCATTGTGTTTATTTCGACTTTAGTGTCTTAGGCTGACTACACTGTTGTCAATGTGAGTGAGCTGCAGTATCAGTGATTTGCAATGTGTGGTACTTCACTTACTCCAGGATTAGATTGAAGCACATTTATGCCAGTTTTGTCACTATTAGGGCTGTAGTAAAATTAGATGAGTATTGCATTTTTGGAATACCAATTATCTTACTCTGATATGGGTCTGTCTTTTGTGCTGTAATGTAACCACCTAAACCATCCTTAAATTTCCCCTAACCTCAATTATTTTCTACTAATCGTTCCCTACTTCCCAGCCACTCTTCCTTGACCCTCTTATGATTAAAACTAAGGGCCTGATTTAGAGCTTGGAAGAAGGAGTTATTCTGTCACAAATGTGACAGATATCCCGTCCGCCGTATTTCAATTCCATAATAGCCTACGGAGAGCGTAATACAGCGGACAGGATATCCATCGTGTTTGTGACGGAGTAACCCATCTGCCAAACTCTAAATCAGGCCCCAAATCCGTTACTTACTTGTGAGGAGATTTCTGCCACCATACAGAGATTTCCATACAGAAAAGATAGAGGAGAAGATAAATATCTCTGTCTGAAATTTTGTGAGTTACTTGTTGTAGTTCATGAATTAATACTATTCTGTACTTTGGCTATGTTAAGGGTCTTCTAAGTACTAAAGTGGGACTTTAATGCTAGTTGCACAGGAAGCAGCCTGAAGAATGATGCGGGAACAATGAGGGACGTTGTCTACGAAAACAGAACAATGCTTTCCTGAACAATGACCCAGTTTTCCTCTGCCTTAAACACACATGTCTGAATAACGAACATGCGTGGTTAAGGAAGACGAAAACAGAATTGGGATTGGAGAGGACACGGTCAGGAAAGTGGGGCTGGAGTAGGGGCGGGCGGGGGTAGATTTAGTCTTCTGGGGCAGGGGTGGGGGGTCGGGGTAATTTGAGGTTTTAGGGGTGGGGTGGGGAGTGGGGGTTGCGGTTGTTTTAGGGGTGGGGGTTTGGGGTAGTTTAGGTTTTAGGGGTGGGGTTGTGGTAGATTTAGGGGCGGGGTGGGGGGGTCGAGGTAGTTTTGGGGCACGGGTGGGGGATTGGGGTAGTTTAGGTTTTATGGGCGGGTTGTAGCTCTGGGTAGTTCTAGGGGAGGGGTGAGGGGTCAGGGTAGTTTTAGGTTTTAAAGGTGGAAGGTGGGTAGTTTAAGGGGTGGTGGGTTGGCGTAGTTATAGGTTTTAGGGGTGTGGGGTCACAGTAGTTTTAGGGGCGGGGTTATGGTAATTTAGGTTTTAGGGGTGGGGGTTGTGGTAGTTTTATGTTTTAGGGGTGGGGTGGGGGTTGGGGTACTTTTAGGTTTTAGGGACGGGCGGGGTCAGGGTAGTTTTAGGGGCAGGGTGGGGGGTCAGGGTAGTTTTAGGTTTTAGGGGTGGGGTCACTGTAGTTTGAGGGGTGGGGTTTGGGGGGTCAGGGGATTCACATGCTGGAACCATGCATGCCTTTACCAGGAATGCCTTTACGACAAAAAATCGTTGTTAAGGCATTCGTGGTAAAGGCATTAGTGTTAACAACGTGGTCGTTGTTCCGACATACATTCTAGTTGCACAGCCATTACAGCAGTGCTTAGTATGCTTCCAATGGGCTCTTTTGTTGCTAGTGCTCTCTGTAGTGTATTTATAACACATACAGGTTAGTGGGGGGTTTCCTTTCTGTGAAGTTGCACACTTAGCTATAGTGGACATTCTGGAATTTGTAAATGATAAAATTTTGGAAATACAAATATGTTTTGTCTAATTCATAATTGTTTATAGACTTCTAAAGTTAAAACGTAATGATTCACAACATTCTTTATTTCATACGTGCATTCTTTTTTTTCTTTTGAGTCCTGCTATGGGTTTGTGGGGTACCTTACTATTTTTCCTGTTTTTCTGCAGTTGCCTTTTTTTGCTTCACATGTTTCATTCTATTTTAGGGATATAAAAAAAATAGAATGTATTTCATTATTTTTGGTTAGTTTATTTAAAATTTTCTGAAAATTTAGTGATTTAAATGATGTTTTTAGTTACACAGTCGCTAAACTTATTTGGAATGCAGTTCATTTTCACATGTATTGTGAGTTTCTAAGGTGCTGGATGACTTCCACTCGGGCAGAGTGGCCTCTTTTGCTGCAGGCTAATAGGGGCCTCATTACGAGTGTGGCGGTCTCCAGGCAGTCCCACCAACACATCACGACCCTGGCAAGCAGGACTGACTAAAGACTGCCGTCACCGCCAGGAACATTGTTCGCGGTGGGCTGATGGCGGTGGGAGTTGTGCTCAGCCCCAGTGGCGCTGAACTCAGGCTCATCCCGCCATAGAAAGGCTGGCAGAAAGCCAGCGCTCAGGGGCCCCTTCATTGCCCATACCCATGGCATGGGCAGTGCAGGCCGCCCCCTTTCCCAGCACCATCAGAATGTGTACTGTCTGCTTTGCAGACAGTGCTTATTTCGATGGTTCTGTTGTGCTACGGTATTGGGAGCCGAGACCAATAACGTAGCACTGTTCCCTCTATTTAGCCCTGCGGGAACGTTGTAATAAAATGTATCCACTGTTGAGCCCGGTGGGAATATTGTAATATGACTGGGGGCGGACGCTGCCAGCATGGCAGTGGCATCCTCCCCATGACATTAGCAGTCCCGTGGTGGGACCATCAATATTGTAATTATGCCCTAGGTCTGCAGTTGCTTGTGTGCTCTGTGTTAATACTCTCTATCACATTTTTCGGCATTCCCACATATGCAAGATGCTAAATAAGTATTAATTTAGTTTTATGCATTTATTTAATATTTTGTGTTTTTATTCCTTTTTTTGTAGTTTGTAACTTACTATGATTAAGTTTTCTTTTACTTAGAATGATAATATAGAGGTCGTAATTGGTTATTAATATATTTGTTGTTTTTCACTTCTTTTAATGTATATGATAGTTTGACTTTAAGTATTTTTGTTGTCAATATGTTTGGTTATCCGAGGTCTGGAAAGATTACAGTTTTGCAGTTGATATTTTTGGTATTTCTACAGAGGTTTAAGAAAGTCAATATTATAGCTACTGATGTTTTTGACTCCATATTTTTGCATCACAATACTTTTAAATTTAATTTTGTGCTATACAGTCATTGTAGGACAGTTCTTTGGGGCATAGTCCACTGAAATGGGAAGGATTATCCCAACACATAGTTATACATGTGGAATGCATAACTCAAGAACGATATAACAAAACAAGAGAATAGTTACTCCGACAACTGTGTCTATCATCACACAGAACTTTTTAGTGGCTGCAGTAAAGATAGGTCTCTGGTTTTGGAAGGAAATATTTGCAACGAAAGCTGGCCATGGATTATTACTATTTTCAGGTTCCTGCAAACCTAAAGATGAAGCCTACTATCTCTGGAAATTCATTCAGCAAAGAGTTACCCTCTCAAGAAATGGTAATGGCGACCCACATCCCTATTGCAAGGTTTCCTCTGGACTGACCTGGCTGACCAGCAGAAACCTTGAAATAGAGCGCTCCTGCCAGTCTGACCAGTGGCAACAGTGATACGAGATAGCACTCTGCTCCCTTAAAAGAGGCTAAGTGCTATCTCATAGCAGAGAAGGGGACAACCAGCACCCTCGGAATGCCCACTGTCTGAAAAGCAGACAGTGCGCACTCCGAGGGTGCTGGGCAGGGAGGTCCCTACCCTGCCAAAGCCGGGGGCATGTGCAGTGCAGGGGCCCCTGTGGCCCCCATGCACTTGTTCTCCGCCATTCTTGAAAAGGCTGGCAGAGAACAAGGTTGTAATCAGCAAGGCAGTGCTGAGTTCAGCTCCACCCTGGTAGATTACAACCAGGACTGCTGTCAGCCCATAAGGATCTTTGATCCTGGCGGGGACAGTGGTCTTTAGGCTGGTCCGCCTGCCAAACTCCAATTATGGAGGTCGGGCCGCCCTCGCTGCGGCGGTCTGACCACTGCCGCGAGGCTGGTGGTCTTGTGGTTGCCAGTTTCGTAATGAGGCCCTTAGTGTGCAAAATGGCATTGAATATTTGATTTAAACTCTGACCCTCTTGTCTCCTTTTTATTAATTTCGTTTTTATGCACTTCTTTCGGGTGCCTCTCACAAGTGAACCATTTGGCCTTACCTGTTGACTCTCCTTTTCATCTCAAGAAGACAATGAGATCAGAGAAGGAAAGACTCATAACTGGTAACTCTGAAATTGAAAGCATCCCAAACAATGAAGTAATATTTCAATAGCATAACAACCAAACTATCCCTGCCCTTGCAACTCAGAACGCAGACTCTTAACAATCAGGATACCACAGAAAACACTTATTTTTATCTACAATAAGACTAACCTAGACTTCTTAAGTTATCAGACTTGCCTTCACTTTTGCCTTGCTTAGATATTCTACTATCTTTTGTCTGCCTCCTTGAAAAGCACACTGATAGTACTTGGGGAAGTTACGCTATAGAAAAATGTTAATAAATAACTAAAGGAAAGAGAAAAACAAATGACCATTAAAAATGCATTCAATTGCATAGATGATAATATATATCTGATACAAGCACAATATCAGTTACATTTTGTCAAATGTAGACCTCAATGCCCCAAAGGATGATATGCACACAAATGAGTGCTCAGAGATGTGTCTTTGGAAACTTGCTCTTCAGGCCAGATTTACAAAGAGATTGTAGTTGTACTTGCATGACACAAAGCCACACAAAGCATCGTGAGCCATCGTAATATTCTGCAAACATCAGCAGTGGACTAAATGCCATTTCAACAGCTATTTTGCATCGAAAGGCTGCCAGATGCAAAAGTATTTTGCATTGAAAGTTGAACCATGCTCTGTGCCTAAACCATTTGCACCATCCCACTGCTAATCTATGCAAGGAGACATGTGGGCAACAGGTCACTGGAAAGTCTCATTTTTTGGTGCAAAACCACATTTACTAAAAGAACATGATCTGACTTTGCCAGGTACAAGTGGTCAAGAAGCATATCTCCTAATATACCTAAATATATAATATTTGTGGTTTACTCTAAAGTATGCATGTTACATGTCTGATGCATGTGCTGGTGTCTAGAATTAATAACTTGTACTGAACTGTGAACCTGGAGTACAAACCCTAGGCAAGACAGTGTAAAATCTCCTTTGTGCCACAGAGTGAGGTTCTGTATGTCGTAGAACTGCAAGAGTTAGTACAAACACCACTAATTACTTAATTGAAGATGACTTTAACTAAATCTGTCACTGAGATTTTTTCTGTTCTTTGTGTAATGCATCACTCCTTTGCATGAAAGACAGTAAATTTGAGCCTAAAGACATTGCTTACAAAGAGCTGCTAGGCAGTATGTGTTCTGTTCATCATCAGTCACATTTCTATTCCCTAAATTTGGCATCCTTATCCGTTACATTGCTCATCGTGGCTGCGAGAAATTGGGTTGTTGGTTGACTGGGGTCTGAGCCCTGATCTAGCAACAGCCTCAATCCCTTGCAGGGTGAACCACAAATAGCCACTAAATTAACCTATGCTTAACCCTGGGTAGCTTGGCACAAAATGCAGTTGGGCTTAACATAGAGACATTGTGTAAAGTGTTTATGCAGCACACAAACATCAATAAAGTAAAACTGCAACACAAAAAAGTCCCACACCAATTTAGGAAAATAGAGTAATGTAAATAAATTATTTGACACCAAAACAGCTAAAATCCAGTTGAACCAGTGGTAAGGTTTTTTAAAAGTATTTATGAAAAACTAATGCCTAAAAAAATCAAAGCTCCAACCACGGACGTGTTGTCGCACTAGACCAGGTCAAAGTCGAAAAATATGGCCTACTGTGGTAGAGCATGGTTCAATAGAAGGAGTGACTTGGGTCCAGTCAGCAGTTACCTTCAAACTTAGAAGAATTTCGAAGAAAAATGTTCTGAGAAGGTAAAGTTCAGTGAGGCACGGCTGCAGGAGGTGTCGAGGAGGCAACGTTCTCATCGGTCAGTCTTGGGTCACCCACACTTTTGGATTTTGGCTATCTGGTCACCTACAGTACCATTTCTAATGGTCCAGGACTGGTGGGGTATGTTCTAGAAAGTTTGTGATGTACTTATTGGATGACCTGTAACTAGAGTCTCCAAATTATTTTTATATCATGTTCAACTAGCTGTTTAAATATAAACTGAATTATTTCATTATGAATGAGATTTCACTCTTTCAAAGGATGGAAAAGTTTTCACCTACAACAGATTAAATGTGTTAAATATTTTAAATA